>NC_134138.1:97908948-98211978 GCF_033958435.1 Carettochelys insculpta
TTGGTGGATGTACTCTGAACTTCCAGAACTCTTTCGGACAAAGTTGCAGGCTCTGACTCTGATAAATATCTAATATATATTTGAGAGAATGTGTGCCTCTGTGAGCCTGTCTGTTGAAGAATGCCATCTCAATGGTAAGAGCAAGGACCACCACATTCAGTATGCAGCTTCCTCTAATCCTACCTTAAAGCACCATCACGGTTTGGTTGTGGCAGGAGAATGGGATGTGCATGCAATATGATTCTGTTTGATGAGCAAACAGAGAGGGGTCTAATAGCAGGGATTCTTATAATCTACAAAGACGAGAGGGGGCCAGCAAGCCCGCAATCCCAACACCCCAGAGAGCTGTGGAGCAGAGACCTGCTGGGCAACATGGACCCCCAGAAGCAGATGGTGGCCAGGCAGCACCCCTCCTCCAGCCTCCGGCTGTGACTCCTGCATTCCACATTTCCTACTCTGAGCCCTCCTCCCACAGAACTCCCAACCCCCTGCCTGCTCGCCTGTATCCCAATCCCTGTCCTGAGCCCCCAGAAGGACACAAACCATGTCAGGTAAATCTATTTTAATAATTTGGAATCAAAATGATATTGACACGGTGGAAATGTTTTTAATTGAAAACCAAGAAAAAATTCTCTCTCATGATATTCTGAATTATGGAGCTGAAGTGTCACACAGATACAGCACTCAGTTCACACTCATCTAATTTACAATAATCTATTGGTAACATGATCCAATGTCCAGTTTTTAAAGGGACAGTCCCGTATCTAAGCTCCCCTGCAGGTGCCCTGACCTCTCCTTAAAAATGGGCAAATTTTTCCTTAATTTTCTGTCTCCCACTTCACCAGTCCTGGCAGGTCCTGCTAATGGCCAGACCCCTGTTTGCTAGCTGCTTACTGTTGGCAGGGAAGGGTCTAGTGGTGGATGATGGACACAGGAACTAAATTCCAATAATAGTCCCGGCTGTGCCATATGCAGAGGAAATGCCACCTCCCTACTTTGACTCAGTTTTCCCATTTCTACAGCCAAAGATTACGGTAGCCTTTTTATGCACAGTTTCACATTGGAACATTACGTTCATTTGCTTATCTACCAGGATAATCAAGCTCTTTGCAAAAGCACTGCTTTCCAGGATACAGTCCTATCTTGTATCGAAAGTCCAGATTGTTCCCAGCTATATGACCTCAAATTTTGCTGCGTCAAAACAAACAGTATTTGTTTTCTCCCATCTTACAAGAGATCCCTAACATACTGTAAGCAGGTGTGAAAGGATTAGATTTTTATCAGTCAGTGTTGATAAGTATGGATTTCTCTGTACACAAAAAAAAACACTTCAAAAACTATGACTATTTACAGATATGGTAAGTAAGCAAATAAACTGTGAGAAATTATTAGTGTTTGAATTAAGGATATTTACTTTGGATCTTTTTGACATGTGATGTTGACAATTCGCCTTTTAACAGCTATGAAGACTTAACTTTTGAATCTCAACATCTTCTCTCATCAGTTATTGCCACACAATTTCCACCAACCGTGAACATTTAAAGTGACAAAACACTTTAGAAAAATCAACAAATATTATTCATTGAAATGATCAAAAATAAAAATCAAACTCTGCCAAGCCACTGTGAAAGTAAACCTTTCATCATTATTTACCACCCCACAAACTTTTATATCACCTCCAAACTTAAACAGAAAAGATATTAAGCAACATCAAACCAAGAACCACTCCCTACAAGACCCAATTTCATGCTTCACTGAACAAGAGTGATATGGGTACTAATTGTTGCACTACATAACAATACAACATACGACCAGCAAGAGGAAACCTTTTAAACTTAATACTTCCATGTCATAAATAAGAACATTGGTTAAAGAAGCCCATACATAGCCTTACGAAATACGAGATAGCTGCATTGTTGTGATAGTAGTAGATATGTCGTAGCAAGTTTTTCACATACTGCAAGGCAAACCAAATATCTCCTCTGACAGGAAAGCTTTTCTTAATTAACTACACTTTTTTAAAAAAAATATAAAGAAAATGCAGTTAAAATACATATGCATGGTACTTCTAATTCAGACTTGTTCATTTTGGAACTAACAGCATATGTGATTTCATTAATGAAGTTCTGATTTAATCAAATTTAATTCTAGTGTTTAAAGTCAGGAAACAATATGCTAGAAAATGCTATTTTTGATCACTCAATGCCAGAAACCACCAGTTTGCATTAATGGTTAGGAACAGTTGTTTAGTAATTAAGGCCCCTAAAAACCACAGTTTGCTGCAGAAAGCTTGCAAGTGAATAACTTTTCACACGGTAATGGGGATTTGCATCCTGATTCACTAGATGGAAGTAAAACACACAGCAGCTTTTCTCACGAGCACACACTGATGTGCAGCAATGAGCAGTCCACAGTTTATTCATGTAACTATGCATAAAAAATTCATTCAGTGCTCTGGATCGAAGAGGACAGCAAGTGATTCATAATGGCAGGAAAACATCTCTTATGATTTACTATTGATTAGGCTTCTTCTGAAGGGGCTTCAAGCGGGACTGACTCTCGCGTTGGCTCAAGTTCTAGTGAGCCTCTCACTGGCTGAATCACAGATAATCGTAAGCTCTGCACACTGTTTTGGTTTGGGTTCTCAGGCATTGTTGCAGGATTTCAAAGTCTGGTGATTGAGAAATGACAGCTTTTGTTCCACTTTAATTGTATTGGTTGGCAGATTAATAAAAACTAACCCTCTTTTCCAATATTGTCCAAATTCTCTCTGAACATCGGCCACTGATTTTTCAGGCCAGACACACAAGCTCAAGCAAATAACATGTTAATGTATACCATAGCTTTTTAGTGCTCCACCCCATCTAGAAATGACAAAGTGAAGCAGTGAAATAGGTCACATCCTAACAGTTATTGAAACGTGGGAGGACCTAAATGGTTCTCTGAAAATAGCTGAAATTTCATTTTTTTTCTAAGCTGACAGGGCCAAAAAAAAAGAAAGAAAGAGATTAAGACCAACTAGCCAATATTCCCCCTCCCCACCCACCCCAAAAAATCTGTACAGCTATTGCATGTGATGTTAGCTCATCTGGCAGAAGTCAGAAGCCACTGCTTCCGTGGGATGTAAAGATAAAAGGAAGCATAAATTCCCAGAACAAGTGTGATTGTATTGTCATTTGAGCTTGGGAAATAATAAAAAGCATCAGTACTTGCACATTTGTTTATAGGGTAAAAAGCAATTTTTGTAAAGGTAGCAGAAGCTCTTGGGCCCTTTTTGGAACCGTTGTAATAGAAGTAACAATGCCGTCTAATTTTAGAGACAGTAATGCAAAATGCTTTCAGTTGGTGCTGTGCTGGCTCTCCTTGTTTCTAATTTATACACTGTATTAAAGCAATTTAAAATACACGACTAAATAATTTTCCGATACTACTTTTTATATATCTCTTTTTCAGATATTCTGTACCCTGTGGGGTCACATCCCCTACTCTCCTGCGGAGCTGCAACTCCTGTTAATTTTTGTGGACAGTTACTCCACTATACCTGAGAGTATGTGGAAATAATGGGACCATCCCTGCAATCAGCTCTTCACACATGGATCCAGACACTGGCCTGCAAGGACATCTTTTTCCTTTCTGTCTTATGTAACTGGTACAGGATGAACCTCTCTAGTCTGGCAACACTCGGGACCTGACCGGTGCTGAACAAGAGAATTTGCTAGACCTCAGGAAGTCAATGTTTTCTAGAACATTACCAACACTTCCACTGCTTACTGGGCTCTTAGAAGACATTTAGGGGTAAATTACAGCTAAATAACAGCACAGAACATTAAGAGCCAGGATTGGTGGTTGTAAATAAACCTTATAAGACGCTGAGAAACTTGGCCACACCCATGATATGTGGTTGTCCAGCTAACTAAAATCATGCTGGATTACAGATGTTGTCAGACAAGGGTGTGCCAGCCTAGAGAGGTTCAACGTGTACTGAACTGATCAACGCAGCGCTATAGTGTAACAGAGGAAAATGAAAATGTGATTAGGGAAATTGAAATTGTGGCTTTGCAAAACATTGAGGCTACGTCTACACTAGCACACTCCATCGAAGTAGCCTATTTCGACATAAGAACATTGAAATAGGCTACTTCGATGCGTAGCGTCTACACATCCTCCAGGGCTGTTGCCATCAACATTCAACATCAAAGTAGCGACAGAGAACATCAAAAGGAGCCACCCCGGAAGGAAATGGGGAGCGTCCACACACACAAGTGCTCCCCGTTGAAATAAGGGGCCAGCAAAGCCCCAAGCCGCTCCCTTAAAGGGCCCCTCCCAGACACACTTGGCCTGCACAGCAAGAGATCCACAGAGCTGACAACCGGTTGCAGACCCTATGCACGCAGCATGGACCCCCAGCTGCAGCTGCAGCAGCAACAGCCAGAAGCCCTGGGCTAAGGGCTGCTGCACGCAGTGACCATAGAGCCCTGCAGGGGCTGGACAGAGCGTCTCTCAACCCCTCAGCTGATGGCCGCCATGGAGGACTCCGCTATTTCGTAGTAGTGGGACGTGGATCGTCTACACACACCCTAGTTTGACATTCAACGTCGAAGTAGGGCGCTATTCCCATCTTTGGATAGGAATAGTGATTTCGATGTCTCGCTGCCTAACGTCGATTTCAACGTTGAAATAGCACATGGCACGTGTAGACGCGACACGTCTATTTCGACGTTGTGTCAGCTACTTCGAAGTAGCTGGCTGGTGTAGACTCTCCCTTAGAGGTTTACTGAATAAATATATTTTTTTCCAATCAAAAGCATTCATATCATACAAAGTTTTTTAAAATAAAGTTTCATCATAGTCAAACTTAAATTTACACAAAAACATTCTTATTATTGATGATACAAATGTTAGCATTTAATCACTCAACAATATTAATGCTAGCTCCATATTATAAAAGCAGTTTCATCTACATGGAAAGAATTCCTTATTGTTCACACTGGACCTCCTCTCTAGCATAAAACACCATAGATGTATAAAAGGTGAAAGACAAGTATGAGTAAATGTATTACAAAGTCAATTGATGATGTAAAATGGGAGGTGACCAGAGAACAGGATGTGGAGGGCGGCGGGGGCGGGGAATAGTTCAGTGGTTTAAGCGTTGGCCTGCTAAACCCAGGGTTGTGAGCTCAGCCCTTGAAGGCACCATTTAGGGATCTGGGACAAATAGAGTAATTTAAAAAAAGAAAAAAAAAAGTGGGGGGAAGGTGCTTGGTCCTGCCAAGAGGGCAGGGGACTGGACTCCATGACTTCCTGAGGTCCCTTTCAGTTCTATGAGATGTGTGTGTCTGTATCAAGGTAAAGACAAGCATCATACTGCTGAAGCAAAGGTGTATAGCCAATTCCTATAGGAGCAACATTTACTCTTTTTTTATTTACTTTTTGTTATTACGGAAACCTTTTTCACAGTGCTTGATACTTATAACGTCATTACTTAAAATAACAGCAAGGTTAACAGCTTTTTTTTTTTTTTTTTTTTTTTTTTTTTTTTTTTAATAACCTTAAAGCACTTTGTTACAAATTAAAAGAATGACCTCTTTCCCTAGACTAAGATACAATATTAGAAGGTAATACCACTTTCCACCTTGTTTAAACTTGTTTAATATACGAAACATTTAGGGAATTTTTTTCCAATTTGTTCCAGACCAAAATGTAGTTATCCTAGGAAAAGGAAGTTAGCAAAATCTGAAATTAATCAAAATGAACAGATTCCTTTTCAATTTCTTTACAAACACAAAGATAGTCCAGAGGTGAATATTTGTAAAAAGGTTGGTATAATTTTCATACGCTATCTTAAAATCTGCTTAAGAGGGGGGAAAAGATGTTTTCACACTTTACAAAAGTTGTTCAGATGCTTTTTTCCTCAAATCCCTTAAAAGGGAGGCATCTTTTTTTAAAACCACAGACTTAACTTTGATTTAGCCCTCAGTGATAGATACAAGTTTTGTCAAACCAGAAATTGGCTAGAATAAAAAATGTTTTTTGAAATAAAGTCACTGTATGGAAAAGAACAAACACCTTTATAACATATTCTTTTCTTCAACAACGTCAGTAGCCCTTACTCTCATAAGGACGCTCACTGATTTTAAGGAGATTAACAATGACAAAAGCTACTCACATAAGTAATGGCTTGTCAAAAAAATCACACCCTTACAACACATTCTGAGTTCTGTTATCCAGATAAACTCCCATACAAACATAATATTGCCTGAGTCTCACAACACACACTGAAATAAACACAGTGAAAAAGTAAATAATCCAGCAGATCTGACAGCCCCATCCAGACCTTAACTCTACCCAGAAGATTATTACAGATTGATATATGTTGCACACTTAGGGGAACAAGCCTCCAAAATACATTAAATTTTAATGAACCTTATGTTTTAAAAGAGGCATTGGATGATGGGACCTAAAGAGGAGGAAAAGGTGTCCAGAGTATATTGAGGGTCTAGAAGGATTAAGGTTAAGATGATCAAGTCTGCCTTCAGCAGTGGAAAAATCAGCCTTTTGCCACCCCAAATTTACTTGAAAATTCCAGAACCACTTACCTCCACTAATGGCTTGATTCTGCAAGTTTCACTTCACACAATTCAATGGGACTCCTACGTACAGTGGGCTTGTGGAATCTGGTCCTAATCCACAGCCAGGTTTAAACTTTTAATTTAGGCTGGTTTTGAGTGACTCAAAAATGTACAAAACATCTGTGGTAACCAGTCTATAACGTGAAAAAACGTTTGTATTCATACCTGGATAATTCAAAATGGTCTTAATGGAATTTTTCCCATGCTTACTACAGCAGCAATTTATTGTTTGGGTTGAGGAGGAGTAATTTTTAGCTCCAAGAGGTTGTTTTAAGCATCTGACTTAGAATGTAAGTGCTGTCCCCTCAGTCATAACTACAGTGTTGCTATCACAATGCTATAATATGCACATTGAGCGTGAGGGGTTATGGTTAAGCAGATCATTGTAACTTTTGTTTGAATATCCTCATGTTTTTATAGTTCTTTAGCAGATGTCTGTTTGTACTTTTTTTCTACTGAGACCTGGTTTCCATAGCTCCGATTGGATCAGAGTGTTTCTGGCAATGACAAAACCATCACCACCAATATAGCTTCCACCCTTTTCTTTTATCCCATGGCTTTTCCTTTAAGGGAAAGTTAACCTCAAATGCAGAGCTCTTATGTGTGAAACCGCACCCAAAAATACAGAATTTAAAGCTTAGAGGCAAATATCATCTGTGTAATGTAAGTAAAGGGTGAAATTACGAGCCATTAATACACAAATAAATGCAGAGAAGAAAGGATTACACCCTGAGGTTTGAGCATTATATGAAAGTTAGCAAAAATTCTCTAACTACAACATCGCTCATAATTGAAAAAAAAAAATCTTACAGGCGCCCATAAAAATTCATTTTGCTCTCAAGTGTATTAACAACATTAAAAAAGGATGTTAAATATTATTTGCTACAAAACCTATTTTTGTAAAGCAACCAAATAACGGAATATTTTCTGCAGCTATGTAACTGGAAGTTGTTAGGCTTTGAAAGCCATTAAAAACAAATGGATCTCAGACATTCAAATACTATATTAATACGTGAAATAATGCAGCTGTCTTCTGGAGACTTAAGTGTGACTAGAAAGATTTGTGTGTTGCACCTTGTTTCATACAACATTAACAATTTGGAATTACTCTCTGCAGTGGTAGAAATGCCAATATCTTGACTTTAGAGGAATAATATCCCAAAGGTTTTACTCATGTTCTGGATACAAGCAAAGCCCTTTGCAACTTGGTTGGAGGCTACTTTCTGAAGCACAGCATGAAAAAGTTAACATCCATCTGCAAACTTTTTCCCCAAGGTTTTTATGTTGTTTCTTCATCCATGCAGCAACCATGTATTACTGTGAATGCTCTACTCCTGTGCTGGTAGGGGAAGAAAAATTTCAAAATTCTGTGCCAAAACCTTAGAGTTCTGCAAAATTTTGCTTATTTTATCTGTTAAAATAGTGCAATATAATCACACCAGTTTCAATTGTTTCGGTAATTTATTTAAGTTCAACTAGAAAAAAGGAAGTCACAATAACTATTCAGCATTTACCAAACACCTGAAAGTTAAGTTACAAACACCAGTAACAAATATCCTGCATTCCAGTTATAATCCTGAATTTTCATTAAAATTATATTACAGAACACCAAATACATACACACACACACACACACATATGCAGGATGCTGTTTTAAATCGCTCAGCGTTTCACACATGAACATCATAGAAGTTTTGCTAGTCATTGTTTTGGACCAGGCTTGATACTTTAGGAAGTGCTTGATTCTGACTGTCCTGACATTTTATTGGTTGCTTGGCAAGTGTGTTTTATTTGCCTTCAAATTTATTTTTTTTTTATTTTCATAGCATAAGTAAAATACATCCCGATCTGTCACCTAACCACACTGCAGGAGCAATGTGTGTGGGGGAGTAACACCAGGGCCACATGCGCCCAGAACCTCCCTTAAGCCACACCACTCCAGGAAAGGATGGGATCACCCCTGCACTTGCTGGAAGCTGCATGGCACTTCCAGAAGATGAGGCAGGAGGGGGGTCAGAGTAGGGGTGCGGCCGGGCCTAGGGGTAGCAGGGATAGGGGCAGGGTGGAACAAGGGTGGACAGGTGAGGGGCTTGGGACAATGGAGGCTAAGGAGGGCATATGACCTGATCCCCCCTCACCAGTCACCAGTGCCCAAGGGTCCCAGGCTGACACAAGAAAGAAGTGTGGAAGATCTTCATGGATGAGGAATCCCTTACTGTTAGTTATACTAAAGCTCCTTTACATGACTTTGGTAATCTAAGGGCTTGAAGACTTTTACAGGGTTTTATGTTCAAGTCCTGGGGGAATTGACTAAGAATGGGAACAGTTAGCTAAAAAGAGGAACATTAACAACGTTACTATGCAGGCAGGCTGCTACCTTTCTGCCTCACAGAATGAGATCAGTTAACTAGCAGACAAGCTGCTTCATTTCTACCTCCTGGACATGGTCTGCTTCTTGAATAATATAAAGCCCGAGGCTTCCATGCCAGGGAGCTGAAGTAACAAGCCAGAGGGACTGAGTCTCTCCTCTCTTTTTGGCACACATATGAATAAGCCCACCCCAGCCAGCCCTTCCCCCCCACACTTTGAGGCTGCTCCAGGCACGTAGGAACAGACACACTGAATCGGCTTTTGGGGTAGAAGCACAGACTTCTATCAGGAATAACTGTCTGATGGGCATTAATATAACACTTGTTTTATGGCAGATCAATGAACTATACCAAAGTTGTAAAAGCTGGCCCTTGCGGCAGGCCTGGATCAGCCGATGTGCACTCTATCCACCTGCATAGGGACCACACCGGCTCGTCTCTGGGGTGGTCACTGGCTGGCTCTTTTTAAAATTGTCCTAGACAACTTTTTTGCTAGTTGTCATGCACCAGGATTATTTCACTTGTTCTTAAAAATTGTTTGTTAATTTCATAGAAATCATAGTCCAGACACTTGCACTCATGTATCATCTAGATCAGGAATCGGCAACTAGAACTCAATAATTCAAGAGCCGCAATGCATGGGAATATGAGACAGTCCTTAATAAACAACATCAAACCATACTTTTTAAACCCCCTATTTTGAGAACAGCACACACACACACACACACACTTCCCACAATGAACTACACACATTAAAGTGGGAGTTATCCAGTGTTTCAAGATCACATATTTGCAACTTAGATAGGAGCTGTTCATTATGGGGCTTTTAGATGTTCACTGAAATATCAAAAATTATCAGGGGGGTGGTTTTGTGTGTGTGTGTGTGTGTGTGTGTGTGTGTGTGTTTAAAAACTTTGCATTTATGGTGTCAGGAGCCACAAAGAAGTCCTTAAAGAGCTGCATGTAGCTCCAGAGCTGCAGGATGCAGACCCCTGATCTAGACCATCCCTGATAGGTGTTTGTAAAACCTGCTCTCAGAAATAACCTATGATGGTAATTCCACAACCTCCCTGGGTAATTTATTCCAGGGCTTAACCACCCTGACAGTTCAGAATTTTTTTTTTCTAATTTCCATCTTAAACCATCTCTCCTGCAATTTAAACCCAGTGCTTCTTGTCCTACCACCAAGAGGTTAAGGAGGTCAATTTTTCTCCCTTCTCCTTTGTTATAACCTTTCAGGTACTTGAAATTTGTCACTATGTCCCCTCTCAGTCTTCTCTTCTCCAGACTCAAACATTTTTGCCCCCTATCTTTCCTTATAGGTCACGTTTTCTAGACCTTCAATCATTTTTGTTGCTCTTCTCTTGCCTGTGTCCAATTTATTGTTCTCTTCCCTGAAATGTGGCATCCAGAACAGAACACATACTCCAGCTGAGGCCTAATCAGTGTGGAGCAGACTGGAAGAATTACTTCTCATGTCTTGCTTATGATGTTCCTGCTCATGTGACCCAGAACCCTCCCTTCCTTCCTGGCCGCATCATCTACACTACAGTGATCGTTTCAAAGATGATCTTCAGGAAGATCTTCTCCAGAAGATCTTCTTTTGAAAGAGCACATCCACATACAAAAACATGGATCAAAAGAACAATCTGCTCTTTGAAAGACAGTGTCCACAAAGCCCCTGCTCTTTAGAAGGAATGGACCAGTGACTGAAAAATCCAGCGCCACGAGGACTGCTTTTTCAAAAGATGGGCCCACGGAGTGTCTATATACACTTTTTTTCTGAAAGATTCTTTGGGAATAAGGTGCTCTTCCTCATTTGTGAGAAGAAGAGGGCCTCTGGAAGCAGCACTACACTCTTTCAAAAGGAATTTGAAAAAGCACACTTCACGTGTGGATGCTCCACTTGTTCTTTCAGAAGAGGGCCTGATTTTCCAGAAGTACTTGGTAGTGTACTGGTCTGTCTTTCTTCTTCATCAACATTACACTGTTGACTATATTTATTTTGTGAGCCACTAAGAGCCCCAGGTCCCCTTTGCAGAACTCCTTCCTAGGCAGTCCTTTCCTATTTTGTATGTATGCAACTTATGCCTTCCTAAGTGGAGTATCATCATCAGACATTGTTTGTCATCAGAACAGAAAAACCACCATATTGCAGCAGACCAATGATCCATCCAGCCCAGTATCCTGTCTTCTGAAAGTGACCCAGGCCAGGTACTTTCGAGGGAATAAACAGAGAAGATAAAATGGAGAGATACATCCCCTGTCACCCTGTTCCAGCTTCTGGCTAAGAAAAGCTAGGGACACTTTTAAGCATGTTTTTGCATCACTGCCTGATAGGTTCATGAAAGATAGGTCCATTAGTGGCTATCATGTGTTCCTTATAATTTCATACTACTTACTTCAGACTATTTCTTCAGTTTGTCTGGATCATTTTGAATTTAAATCCTAGCCTCCAAAGCACTTGCGACCCCTCCAAGCTTGGCATTGCCTGCAAACTTATAACTTCCTTTGTTATATACAGATGAGAAAGCAATGAGCAAGTAGGCCCAGGTTTCTAGAACCAGTGGGGAAGGAACGTAGTGGCGAAATGGATTTGCCCTCCATGAATTTATGTTCAGAAAATGCTCAGAAATACTGCATAGTACACAAAAAACATTTTCCTTGCCTGAGGGTGAATTTGGATAGCTCTGCATGGCACAGACAGCAGGGTTTAATGCTATTTTGCTTTGCCGGTTAGTAAACGAGGTTCAAAATGAGTGGGAAGAGTGACTGAAGGAACAGCAGCCAAAATTCCACTTCAAAAGTTTTGCATACATGTACATAGAAGGGTGAATACTACCAAAGGGCAGAATGAGCCAGTTCTGAGCCAACAGGTATCTCAGGCTATCAACCTCCCTGTTGCCTTCAGCTCAGATGCTACTGGAATTAAAAACTTACTTGTGTAGCTAACCCACCACATGTGTTTTGTGACCATGTCTTCAATAGAAAGGGAACACATGCAAAACTAATGCTGGTGGGCACAAACATTTAGTAGACTGGAATTATCTGAATAAAACATTAGTGATTCAGGCACCATAACTGAACACGTGATTGTCTGTTAGGACAATAAATTTTTATTGGCCCATGGAGATGTGCTGTCAATATTTTATTGCAGACCAGTGGATAAATTAAGTTGACAAGAGCAGCATTTGCCTTGACAAAGCATGGCAACATATTGATTTCATACACCAGATGGAGAAAGTTTGCAGCAAGATCTATGGAACTAAGTTCAGCACCTTGAGCCAAGAACACTAATTAGAGCTTTGTGAGGCAGTGTGGGCCTTGGGCAAGTGATTTAATTTTCCTGTGTTCACTTCTGATCTGTTAAAAGGGGGATAATTATGTTTATCCGCGTACCTGAGAGAGGTTCAGAAGTGTGCATGGAGACATAGGCCTATTCTGTTGACTCACTTCACTAGCTTCTACTCAAGTGGATGAAAGACAGTGAGTTAAGACAAAAGAGTGGCTAAGCTCTTTCAGGGAAAACCTCCAAAAGTTAACTCAGGACAAAATGTTAGCTAAAGTTTATGTTTGTTGATCTTAAATTGAGAATAAAGGAAAACATGAAAAAAGGCACTACGAATGCAGGGCTTTATGGACACAAAGACCTTGCAATAACTAAAAGTACGGAGTCTGGATAGTTGTATGTCTGCAAATATGTAAATGCACTTAAATGGTTGTAAACACGGACTAAATCAGTTCAATTTGTGTCCATAAGTTACCAACTTAAGCTAAATGGACATAAACAAGGGTTAACGTGGTTTACCTACATCAATAGTTACCTTTTTAATATTTACTCTAGACTGATTTTTAAAATTATACTTTTCTAGTACAGACAAGGATGTGCATCTCCTGTGCTGAGACTGGGGCTCATAAGCACACCAGGATGATTCATCAGTTAATGTTTTTTACGGTAATTTGAAAGTATAAAGAACTATATAAATGCTAATTATCATAATCATCGATGCTGGGTACTACAGAATGTGAAAAGAAAAGGTGGCAGCAGATGTTCAGAAAAATAAGGAGAGGTGCATCTTGCCAAAAGAAATTGCTAATTATAATTCTTTTCTAGTAATACCATAATGCTGCAGAGATCAGAAACTGGTAGGATTATGTGGTTTTATACAAGTACACGTGTGCCTTCTGGGAATGGGCAACCTGTGGCCTTCTTCAGAAATCCATGAATACTGTTGTGCATTCATTTGGTAATATCTTCTAGGTATGTTGTGACAGCTTAACACCAGCTCCTGAGCTTGTGGATGGGGGACCGCTTAGGATGAGTAACTGCACAGAGGCAAAAGTCACAGACCTTGCTCTCCAGTTTGAGGCATATCCTTTTCAAAACACTAACAAATAACTTCTTATACAAAACAAAGGGCAACTAGCTTTTGGCTACCAAAATGAGGGCTCTGTCCTTTAATTCCCATTAAAATCGGTCCATTATGCAAGATCAGGGCCAAGCCCTTCCCTTAGATTTTACGCAGATTTAAAATAGTCACACTTGGCTGACCTTCCAGGTTTATCAAATACTTTAAAGCAGTGATGGATAACCTGTGGCCTTCATGTAGCCCTCCGGGGCTCCACCTGCAGCCCGGGGGACCCCCAGCTGTCCTCCCTCATGCCTCTTGCACACTGGAGCCCTTCACTTCCTTTGCCTTTTTAGATGGGTTTCAGAGCAGCATGAACCAACTCTGCTCCTCCAGCCTCCCAAAGCTGGAATGCCGCAGATCAACTGTTCACCGAGTTCCACCTCTGAGAGGGAGGAAAAGGAGTGGGGACAGAACACATAACAGATGATTTGTGTGCACTGAAAGTGCTGTGTGAGAGAGAGAGAGGAACAGGTAAATGTGAGGCTCCTGTGCGTGAGATGCGTTGGGGAGAGGAAGGCGTGGCCACAGGTGGAACACCAAAGGGCCGCGGGTTTCTGTGGCCCACTGAGGTGAAGGAGGGTCACTCATCCAGCCCACCCACTATTCCTGGTTTTCTATTCCTGCTTTAAAGGCTAAACACCATATATTTGGATACGGGCATATATAAAGCTATAATTAACTATTTTTCTAAATTAATTACATGATGGTGGCATCTTATTCAGGATTTTCTCGCTCCCAGATGGAATCAGAGAAATGAAGGACAGGAAAAGACTATCCCAGCCACAATCACTGAGGCCATTACCTAATATCTAATCTAAACCACCCGTGCTCCAAATTAAGTTGTTTACTTCTTGTCCTCCTTTCAGTGGACCTGAAGAACAATTGATCTGAGAATCCTCTATATAACAGCTTTTAAAATATTTAAAGACTGTTAGCAAGTCCCCCCTCAGTCTATTTTTCCTCAAGACTAAAAATGTCCTTTTTAAAACTTCTCATTCTGAACTGTTAATCATTTTTGTTGCTGTTCTCTGGATTCTCTCCAATTTGTTCATATATCTCAAAGTGCGGTGCCTAGAACTGGACAAAATACTCCACTGGGACTGAATATAGTGGGTTAATAACCTCCCATTTCTTACATATGACTTTCCTATTAACACACCCCAGAATAATTTGAGACTTTTTATGCAACTGCACCACACTGTTGATTCTATTCAATTTGTGATCCACTATAATGCCCAGATCCTTTTCTGCAGCAGTACTGCTTGGCTAATTATTCTTTATTTTAAATTGGGCAATTGATTTTTATTGAGTGTAGTACTTTAAGCCTGTCTTCATTTAATTTCAGCTTGTTGATGTCAGACCAATTGTACAGGTTTCCAAAGTGATTTTTAATTCTAATCCTGTTCTTCAAAGTGCCTGAAACCCCCTCCTACATTGGTGTCATCTGCAGTTTTTACAAGCCTACTCTCTATTCTATTATCCACATCATTAATGCAAATATTGACTAGTAATAGGCACAGAACAAACCCATTGACACTCCACTAGATATGTCCTCTCAGTCAGGCAGCGAACCTACTTCTTGAGTAGGTTTTTTTCAACCAGTTTTGTACCCACCTTAAAATAATTTAATCTAGACCACATTTCCTGACTTTTCTTGGCATGCTGTTCCAACTGGAATGTACTGTTCATTGGCAAGCTTTACAAGAAGAGTGTGAAAGAGGTTTGCACCAGTGTATCTTTGCCCAAACAGAATCTCTGTAGTTATATGTTATGCTAACTCATTGATTTTAAATAAAATGGACAGATTTGCAAAGTTATCCTCATGCATACAATGTTCATATGTAACCTATGGCTGTACATACTCAAGTCTCAATGAATAAATTGTGCCTTTATTTATGTTGCATTTGACTGTAACTGGAGTTTTTTACATTACTTTCATGGGCAGGAAGACTGGATTCATGGTGAATTAGAAGCCTACTGACCATATGAATGTCTAAATATCGGCTGTGAGTGTGCATATATCTGATTTTTTTTTTCAAGCACATCAGACATTACCTCAAAAAAGTTAATTAAAAGTTTGAAAATCTGGCCCCAAAATCTTAACAATAAACTCAAAGAAAGATGTATTCCAGCACTGGTAATATGTACCAATTTGGCAGAATCAAGAGATGGCACGCAGCCAAAGTTATGTTATGCAATGGAGAATGATTTTATGTTTGCAATACAAACCTGGTTTCCGGATACAGTTTATGCATCATTTTGACAGCCAAGACTTTCCTCCCAAATTAATGAGAGCCACCTGTACCGTAGGCCAACTGACAACCAGGTATGCCAAAAAAAACGTCACCAGTTGCATACACACCCGCCATTGTAGCAAAATATAGCTTGGAAACTGGTGTTTACTGGAGATATGTCTACACAGCAGCCTTGTTCCAAAATCAGCTTTTCCAGAATAGCTATTCCAAAATAACTTATTTGGAAATAACCCTCCTACACACAAAATGCACTTCAAAATACCACTTAGCTATTTCAAGATACCTTGTCTAAACACACAGAAACCATTTCAAAATAAAACCATTGGATGCATTATGGCTTATTTGGAAATAGGCACTATTCCCTGTCTTAACAGCACCTATTTCGAATTAGGTTCTACTCCTCATGAAATGAGGTTCACCAATTTAGAAATAAGTTAACTGCTATTTTGACTTTACTTCAAAATAGCAGTTGTGTTGTGTAGACACTAGGATAATTATTTCAAAATAACAGCTGTGTAAACCTACCCTGGGTACAGAAGAAAGCTGTTCTAAAAAGGTCATAGCACATCAATTTGTTTATACTGGTTTCAAGTTAAGGGGAAGATACATAGGCCAATTCATCCCTGGTGCAACTCCAAAAACATGAATAAAGTTGTGCCTGCTTCTGCCAGGACTGAAATTATCACATATAGCTCAGCAGCTACCACGAAAGAGCAACTTTGATTGCTGGATCAAATTAATCAAGATACACCATGTCTGACTTATATACAAAGACAAACAGAAGAGGAAGATGCGTATTCAAGAGGAGATCATTAACCAGCTAACTTTCACACCATTGTCTTCCTCAGAAAATCATTAAACTTATTGATAGTCTTAGATGAAAAAAATACATCTGATCTTCCAGGAGTACACTATTACTAAACTCTTCAACAGATACATATGCATCTGATGAAGCGGGTCTTTGCCCATGAAAGCTTACACTCCAAAACATCTGTTAGTCTATAAGGTGCCACAGGACTTCTTGTTGTTTTTGCAGACACAGACTAACACAGGCGCCCCTCTGATACTAAACTCTTAGTCGTATGAATGAACTTCACATAAATCCTCTTGGATAATCATTCTAGGATTTGGATGAATCTGATTGCCTTTAATAAGGTGATTAAGCTGGAAATCTCACAAGAACAAGCTTGTGAAATTTCTGGTACTTTCTTGCTACAGCTGGTTGGGAACCCTGCCAAAGGGTCTCTTTCTACATTTTCATACTTCAAGCTTTGGAATCTATCAAAATCAGAATGTTGAAAGCCACATCAAAAATAAAACAAAAACAAAACAGCAACAAATGTTAACCAAACATTTTTAGTCTTTGAAAGGTTCTGTTTGTGGTGAAAGCCTGAGTCGGACTCACCCCACCTGTCCTTTCCTCGGCCCATAAAATTGTGTTTGACAATGTCTGGTGTAATAACTATGACCCTGATGTTCCTCTTCTATGGAAATATTCATCATACAAGCAGCAAAACAACAAGAAAAATATGAGCATGGGGGACAGGGAGAGGGATAGGAATCATAAGGTCAGAGGTGGTTCTACACATGCATGGGCATCTGTGAAAACCTCAGATCAAGCATACCTGGTAGATTCATCACAAAGCTTCCACAGTCCCCACCCACCCTGACGACATCATCAGGTCTTCTGCACCAGTATTATTAACTCTCACTACTGTGCCCACACATCCAAAACTTTTTTTTTGGTGGTTTTCATTGAGGATGTCAACATTTCTATAGACTCCACTGTAGCCTGTTATATTTAATATTAGTTGTCAACTAGTTACACTATGATTGCATCACTTAAAAGTGGTGTGCCATCAATGTGTGGAGTATTAGGACTTCCTGTCACAGTAATGGAAGCTTAGTATTCACTTGGTTGTGTAACTCTGACTTATTTCTCTGTAGAGTTCATTTTTATAGAGATGCACCATCAAGGATTTGTTGACACAAAATTAAGGATATATTTAAAAGAGTTAAGGGTGACAAACTTTCTCTGAATATTAATGGACCACAATTTTAATTAATTAAATTATTCAACTTATTACTAAAGCCATGAAACATAGAACACCATGAGGGAAATGCATTATAAATGATCACGCCAAGTTATCTCAGTGTAACTTCGTATGTATTCCAGACCCCTGTGAGGGAATCTTTAATCTCCAACAGAGGTTCTGTAGCAGTGCTCATGGCACGACAATAAATTATGATACATATAAATATTATCTTAATGGCAAGAGGGGCTAGGTGCAGGTTCTCAGGTCAGAGGAGATTGCCAACAGGCAGAGACGCAAGATGGCTACACAGATGCGGGGTGACCACACGTAACTTTGACTCAGAAATTGAAACTAACAAGTTTGAGCTACACTGTTCATGAGGACTGAAAGGCAAAAAGTAAACCAAAAGCACAGAGAAACATCAGTTACATTAAGGAAAATGAAAGAATGTTGTAAAACCCAAAATGCTTGTAGTACAGGAAAGGATTTATGTATTATGTTACAAATACTTTTCAAATGAAGGGCCCTAAAACTAATAACCAACCCCCTGAAAATTAGGTCACATTTTAGATATCTAAATATGGAGGTAGGCTCCTAACTTTACAGTTTGAAAATGTTGATTGTCATTATGATGATCCATTTTTAAACACTTTTTGGCCAAGATCTTCCTGTGGGGATCCTTGCACTGAGGGGTTTGACTGTGTCTAGGCTCTCGTCTTGTCTTTCTGAACATGGGACAGGTCGGACCTCTTGCAGCATTGTGGTCCATTGACAGCCAGCCCATGGCGGAGACCAGAGAGCATTGTGTGTGGAGGGGTAAGTCAGAGGTGGGGATAAAGTGGTTTTTAAAAACAAAAAGGATATGAACAGTTTACATTTTAAAACTGTATCTGGACTTGCAGTGTTGTTACATTTAAGAACAGAAGACAATGGCAAAAATCCCATAAAGTGTATGGATTTCATTGTACCTTAAAGGTATAGCTTGGGGTTGGGGGAGGTCTGAAGCACACCATCCATACCTAGAAGTAGCTCCAAGCAGCTTCCACCCTGACTCAGAAAATAGAGGTGGAGCAGTCACTGTGCCCCAATCTTTATAGTGTGGGGACTCATGTAGACAGGACTAAGTCCCCTTTGAAAAGGGTAGCACACAGAAGACACCAGCCTGGTAAAGTCAGCACTTTAAAGGGAACGTAAATCTAAGTCCAATTGCAAAGACTCATCAGGAGTCAATGTGGGTTCATAAAAAGTATATGTGGTATTACAGTTTCAGCATTACAAAATACATAGTTTTTAGTTATGAAACACCTGTGAACATGGGTGGCACTTTCCTACTTTTTATTTGGGCAGCAGGCCAAGAAACACAGCATATTGTTTTCAATCACTCTATTCCTGATCATGGTAGAATGACTCAATTTTTTATGACTTCTGAGAGAACCACATTGTAGACTTTCTAAGCAACAGAAGCATCAGGAGAAATATAGTGCTTTTGTGTAGCTAATGAAATAGCCAAGGCAACTTTTTCCAGCATCAGTATATCTTCTTGTTAGTCCCATTTCTTTTAAATATTGCTTTTTGCCTCTTAACACCTTGTCAGATTAACAGAATATTGTATTTCTAGTCCTTTTAAGTATCTAATTACTACATATATTTTGGATATAGAAGTGAGGCCATGGGAGTCCGATTACACAACACCTGCTGTGCAGATTTTAGTAGAACTTTCTGAAACTTTACTGGCTATTTAGGGATTAACAACAGTAAGTGAAAACCAATGTGTAAGGATTATTGCCTTACTGGGAACAGACAGATCTAGCTATTGGGATGTGGCCTGAAGTGAGGCAAAGTTTTTCAGCTTTCCTTGTTTGTGTTAAGACAGCTAATAGGGCCAACTGAGACTTCTTCACTGCCCCTCCATGCCACTCCTGGCATGGCAGTATGGATCAATGCAAAAGGACACAAAGCACTGCTGTCCTTGAAATAGGACTGCCATCCCTCCAGGATTGCCCTGGAGTCTCCAGGAAATGAAGATTAAAATTTATTTGAAGGTGATGGATAGTACGTGATGAAACCTCTAGGAATCCATCCAAAACTGGAAACCCTGACACCAAAGTCCCTACTGGCCTAGGAAATAAGAAAATAGGCTCAGACATGAAATATGGATCACAGGCCCAACATCTTACACCATGAACTTTGCTGTATTATGGAGACCTTGGCCACCAATAGAATAAATCTAGATTCAAATAATTCAAGATAAAAAAATGTTTTGTATCTTGACATTCTGAATTTGTCAGTATTTTTCCGTAATTATTATCCTGTGCATAGATTGAGCAGATATAGTACATATGTACAAATAACATTTTACAGAAATAATACATAACTAATGATACAACAGTCCATTGTCTCAATAAGAATTACCTCTCCTTGCAAAAGACTGCATGATATAAAAATAGTTACAGGTTCCAGCTCCCCAAACTGGGATTCTCTAGTCTGGCACAGGTGTTACCGGACCAGAGAGCCCAGGTCTGTGAAGCTGTTAGGACAGGAGCCTTGCAGAGCTCCTTTACTGGGGCCAACACCCACAGGATTGGGCCCTGGCCAACATCCCAGCAAGGGGTGGAGCTGGTGTCATCAGGGCTAGGGCTAAGGCCAGCAGCCCTGACCAGGGGCTTGGGCTGGGCTTTGCAGCCTGGCCATGCAGGATTGGTGCAGGCGCAGGCCAGGATGGAGGTAAGGGGGCTGTAGGGGCTTGAGGTGTGGGGAGAGTGGAGGCAGGGGTGCCAGTGGAGTACAGAACCAGCAGTAGGGAGGAGCAGCAAGCTGGGAGCAGGGAGGTCTCCTTTCACCCAGCAAATCCCCTCCTTAGGGACCAGTTAGGTACCGAAGGTGCTGGATAAGGAAGGTGCAATCGGTATTTACAGATATGCGGGTTTCACTTTCCTTAAATACATCTTTACAACTGGACATTTTATAATCTGAAAATGGTGGTTCTATAATGCACTGAATTCAAACTTCTTTCTGTCACCCTTGAGCTCTTTCAAAACTCTGTTCCTCCCTGCCTTGCAACTCATTCCTTACGTTGCCCTCTCAAATTCTGCTCCAGCAAAGGTGCTAGCCTTGACTCTCCGTCAGCCTCTTCCACAGCAGCACCTGGCTGTCTTTCTACTCCAGATTTTTGCATGAAATACCTTCTGAATTAGTCTACAAAGGATCTTATTTTATTCTTCTCCATATCCCTTCCTTTAAACTTACTTCTACCACAAACATTATAATTAACAATGTTTAAGTTTTCCAGCAATGCTGAAGAATTAATGCCAAATGAAAACAAACAAACAAAATCCTAAGGCCAGATTCGCACCTACGATAACATCTGTTTGACACAGCAGGGCAAGGACATTTGTCAGACAACAGATTCTGAATATTTAATTGATTCTCTGTCCAGTTTCATCTCAGCCCTAACCCTCGGCAAAGTAATTTGCCAAATGAGCTGCTTTACACTATCTGACAGAAGAGATCGTTCTTTGTTTGGGATAGCTGGACAACAGGTCACTGTCAGCCATACTTCTCACTGCTTTCTATACTTGAGGCTGCAGGAAAGTGGTACGGAAATCAACTATGCCACCTTTACATCTTATGGCATTCCCACACACCAGGGGCATCATCAGTGGGCAAGAAGGAAGCAGTTTCTGCTACCTTTGTATAACATGAGTGCTATAATGCAATTAGAGCAGGTCTAAGAATCTGATTCAATATTTTTTGCTCTCTCCTCACAACCCTTTGCATGTGGCTTGTCATGTTAGACGGTGAGTTGCTGGGGTCAACTGCAAATTTCCTACTATACATTGGTCTCCACTACACGCCAAATATTACTTAGCATAAAATAAAAAAAAAAAAGCCCATGTTTGGCCTGCCCTCTGTAGAGATGGGATATTTGCAGAGAATATTGACTGTCAATAAAACATTTAGAAAATACATGATTCACCTTGCTAACCAGCAATAAATAGAGAGCTCCTAAGTAGGAGTTTGGTGTATGTAGTGAGGCTCATCATGCC
This sequence comes from Carettochelys insculpta, assembly GCF_033958435.1. Taxonomy (NCBI): domain Eukaryota; kingdom Metazoa; phylum Chordata; order Testudines; family Carettochelyidae; genus Carettochelys; species Carettochelys insculpta. The sequence continues at coordinate 97,930,696 of NC_134138.1, forward strand.
GTGGCTTGTTTGGATGAAAACTCGGGACAAAACACCTGCAAAGGAAGATGTTTTCCAGAAGAGTGAATGCCTTGGGCTACCTTATAGCTCAGATAAAACAGGCAAGAAATTAGTATAATTGCAAGGATAAGTATTGCCTTTTACCTACAAGAGCCTGAACTTGCCTTTCTAAGCTGCTAACATAACCAGCTGCGCTTGTTGCAAAAAAGACCTAAAAATTTAAGGGGGTTGCATAGGTACTCTTTCTAAATATTATCAGGAGTGTTCCAAGTTCTAGGATATTTATTCATATGCTTCTCTCTTTTTAGCAGTGGGGTAGCCATGTTAGCCTGTATCTGCAAAAACAATGAGAAGTCCTGTGGCATCTTATAGACTAACAGATTGTTTTCAAGCATAAGCTTTCGTGGGCAAAGATCCGCTTCGCCAGATGCATTACACATCATGTCATGCATCTGACAAAGTGGGTCTTTGCCCACAAAAGCTTATGCTCCAAAAATCTAGTAGTCTATAAGGTGCCACAGGACTTCTCTCTTTGGAAATTAGTACGAAAACAATGACAATTAGCTACATCTATTGCTCTTTTAGGGGTACATCCTCCCTTTAAATCATGTTAAAGTGGTTCCCTAACAAAATTACTCTTGCATTTCTGGAGTGAAAAGCAAGGTGTTGCAACAAAAGGGTCGCCCCTTGCATGACATGGAACACTGCTCTATGAATGCTCAATGTGCTTTCACTGGTAGAGGATGATAAAAGTCAAGAGCAGCAAAGAGGATCCATATAATATGAATCCACTCATTTTCCTCCACTATGAAGGCACTCCCGCACAACGATGTCAAGTGCGATAATAACGCCTAGAAAGACTAGAAAGGGGACGGACACAAAGGAGCACAGAGTCTACTCCATCAATTTAGTGGCTTCATACAGAATGTAGAAATGGATTGCTGGTTATCCTCCTAATTGGACATCCTTAGCCATACTTGTCATCAGCATGGGCTTCCAATGCAGGCCCATCTCCAGTGGGTTTCTGGTATGAGAAAAATGTTCCACGTGTTCTAAGACTTACTCATGGGCTTATGTAGTAGGGAAGAGATTAGGCTGGAAACCTTGAACCCAGATCCCAGATCTTGGGGATGTTTAAGTGAAGAATTTTGGGTGGGCCCAAGTCAAAGGGGAGAAAATGTCCTCTCTTTTGTAAATATGCAGCTACTTCAGCCATTAAGACTCTACCAGTATTTTGTATAATCAGAGTTAAAGATGACCTTAGACTAAACATGTGACACAGTGCTTAGATTCTAATGCAATGGCTGCTATAAAATGCAAACTCTGTAAAAGAGAAATAGATGATAATCAGAAGGCAGCTCCCTTTTGCTTAGAACGAGGTCTCAGATTTGACCTGAAAATTCAGGCTGTAATACTGCAACACAAAGGGTACTCTCAACCCCATTCATTTCAACCAGATTTGAGGTTGTTTCTTTCAAGGGATTGAGACCACAGGGCAAGGCTTTCAATATCACCAGCAATTAGTGATCTCCATACAGACAATATAAAGATAATAAATGTACCATTATTAATTAAAGTTATCAACAGTAAATCTGGCATTCCCTGGAAGGAAAGCATGCTAACTAGTTAGTTACACACCTAATGGCTAAAACATTAGCTATGTTACTAATAATTTTGCAAAGGAGTTTTGGAAATGACTTACTGACTCAATCCCAGGTCTTCATTTTGGCAAGCCACACTTGAAAAAACACTGTATGCAAGTGCCAGCCTATTGTTGCATATTTTTCTGAAGAAGTCACATTTTGTATAGAGTCCATAAAATAGTTTTAATCTGTCATGTTGTTCATTAGTCAACCTAAATTATATAACTCTCATATATATGGATATGGCAGAAATGAAATTCTTAAAATTAATTTTAAAAATCGTATCTTAAATTGGTGCAGTGTTTCAGTTTCCATAATTCACCAATTTACTAATAAGGCAATTGGTGAATTAAGAAGAAATCTGTTAAGAATTTGCAGAACATCTGTTTAAAAGAAAGCGATAGAAGTAGTGTGGGTTAGGTGGTAAGAGGTCAGTTAACATTTGTTCAGCACCCTGAACCTTTGCAGCACTAAGTAAATCCTACCTAAAGGTTTGATTCCTCCTCTGTGGCATAGGTCTCACAAACTGCACCCTCCCGCAGGAAGAGAGTCACTGCTCCTACCATTTGCCTCCCTTCCCCTGCCTAAGGTTAGTCTAGGTAAAGATATTTTTAAACTGAAGATGCAGTTCCAAGAGGAGCCCAGCCATTGCAGCATGCTAAAGGAATACAAAGTGTTCATGGGCTCTATTTCCTCTCTGCCGACACCACCCATTTTCTATTGGTCAATTTTCAATACAGGCTGATATGCTTGGTGCACATTTTGTGCTTTATGGAATGTTGCATGAAAATTGCATCTGCATGTAGTAGAGGCACAAATGTAAGCAGGCTGCGTGGCATGACTGCTATTTTAAAGAGGCTCCATACATTTATCCTAGATGAAACAGTATGGTAAAGATACAGTGCTCCATTTTTTTTCCATATCCCCTTTAGGTTTTAATGTATTTATTGCTGCAGTTTTCCAGAAGGATTCAGATAAAAACATTCAAGTTCACCAAATGGGCACCCGACTGTTATTTTAGGTTATGCCTCATCTCATACAAGCATTCAATTGATGCTTTTATTTTTATCACTAGTGCTGGATTTTGAAGTGGGAGTTTCTTAAAGGTACAGTGGAGGGGAAAAACATCACTAGATCAAGACAGTTAGCACAGCACTTCCCCACTTGTTCGGATGTAGTTTAACTTAATCAGGTCTGACGTGAAGTGACAAGCTGGCAAACTGATGTGTTTTGCTATCCAAAGCAGACATGATATTCTGACCAAAAACAACTCATACATTACTTGTGAATCCAGAAACGTCAACGTTAACAGCTTTTAAAAGTCCAGGCTTCTGCTCCTTTGAGATAAATATTTGCTCAACACAATTTATTTTAATGTCTGTCCTTGCATCTGCACGAAGCAACATAGGGAAGGGATGTAACCTGGGAATTGAGTCTTTACATGTTACAAAGAAATAAAAGCCCTGTTTGATATATGGATGCTCTCTTTTTACAATAGCATATGTTTGATATTGACTTCCATAGCAATCATTTTAGCATAAGGAGGTGATGTGAATTTCTCTTAAATTATCAAAGCTGAGAACTGTTACTCCTTCCTCTTGTGAGCAAGTATTAAATAATGTCCTCTGGGTAACAAAAAGAGAAGTGGAATATAGAATAAAAACTGGAAATATATTAGGAATATGATTCTTACATCAATGAGCTTTTGAAATTTATGTGGGTGAGCCAGCCACTCATATGAATGGGTCAAACTTGTGCTCCAAACTGAGCATTATTAGGAGTGAAATATCAATACATCAAAGTTCTTGTAAGATGGGAAATGCTAAAATATTTTTTCTTGTACCACCCCAAATACATCTGTACCTAATTTTCTTCTCTTCGTCTCTCCTCTGCATAGGACACCACCCCTGTAGCTCTTTTCAAAAGCATATTTGTGGCTTTCTCCCACTCAGAGCTGTACATTTTCTAATGGCCAACTAATATCACTACTGCTCTTTCTTCAGCTCTCTCCTTACTTCATTTCTTCCACAAAGCCCATCAATTCATCAGATCAAGAAGTCTGATTACAAAAAGATACATGTACTGCGAAGAGATTAGACCATATACCACTCACTTGTTTTTGGTACACTATGCATCTAAACATTATTGTTAGTGCAATTTAGAACATACGCTTTTTAAATCACATCACTCACTTATTAGGCCAATTAAGTTTCTAAAACCCATGAGTAAACTTTTCTGCCTATACTGTCAAGTTGCTTTGAACCTTTTCTAGGATGTTTTATTTGTGCATATTATTATTATTCTAAAACTTTCACTAAGAAGTGGTTAATTCAACTTGGTATGTTAAGTTTGTAAAGAGCTTAGGATAACGAGAAATGTCATTAGAGAAATGTAAACAAAGCATACCCCTAATCATGTAATATCTTATATGAATTTTTCACTTTTTTGCTGTCTTGTACCTTACCTCTGTTTAAGCAAAATTCAATTAAGAAGCAGCACAATTGCACTAGCTATAAAGAAATGTCTTCCAAAAATTAAGACTTAAAGTACATTAACTGCAAACTTTTAGCTGTTTGCATGCGTTGGTTTGAAATAAGTAGAATGAAGAGGAATCTTTATGCAGCACACTACTAAGTAAATTAGAGAAGCTTTTCTATCATAGAAAGAATGTATTGGTGTATAACAATAAAACGAAAGGCCATATCCTGTGTTAAAGGGATTTTGGCTATTTTCTCTAAACATATTAAAAAGTAAGTTCTACAACCTGTGTTATACAGAAGGTCAGACTTGATCCCAAAGGTCCCTTCTGGCCTTGGAATCTATAACCTATGAAAAAGATGGGTTTCAGGGCTGCTTAAGAATCTGCTTTAAAAGTACTTCTCTCTTTTAAGCATGAGAATTCATACAATTACCTACACTGGCCTCTAGATGGTACAAAAGAACCTAAATCTAGGAATCCCTTTGCTGATGTACATGTGAAGACTTGTATTCCCTGCACCATATGTCCATTTAGATCATCCACCATAAGTCAGCAACATAAAAAAAAAAAACCCACAAGTGCCAAAAACTGAATGTAATATATCAACGTACTTAACATGACAACTACTGTATGAAAACAGTGAGACTATTTTTCATTTGCTTTAACAAATGGCTTTAAGGCAAAAAATGATGACTGCCGGTGCATCAAATATGTTTTCTTTTTCAATTTGAAATAGCTGAAACCTACCAACAACATAAAAATTAGAGATTTAGATTTAATTTAATTCATTTAAATACAGGCATCCTAAGTATTGTTGATCATAAAGTCAATATGAGGTCACACTTCACTATGCACCATGGAATGTGTAGTACCCAATAAAATACTTCCATGACTTCTATTTATTTATATTTTTTTTAAAAAGATCTTCCCTTGTACATTTTACATCCTATAGATACTTAGTGCACAGAGATGCTATTGGAAAACTTCAGGCACCAGCCTGTTATATCTTGATTTAAGTGGCCATGATGCTTGTATGAACACAGAACGGGTGGGTGGTATACGAGAAACACATACACCCATTATATTATTGAAGTTAAGGAAGTGCTTATTGAATCTGCCTAATTCTATGCAAAGTAGATCTGAACCTCAACCTCCTAGCAAGTTGCCAAAAGTAACCCTCAGTTCAAAATAAGTGCACTGACAATGGCAATAATGTACAGAATAGTGTTGTTCAAGAAGTGGCAATTTATATATTCTTGTCCCCTCTGTCATGTGTATGTACGTTCTGGCTGATGTTCTGTCATTCCGTCAGACCCACCAGTCATCCCATCCGGTTTCTCTGTCTTATCTTGTTTAGCCTGAAAACAAAGTCCTCTTTTCCAATGAGGATTACTCCTGCCTAACAAAGCACATTATCATCATCATCTCACACACACACAACCTCAAACGCAAATCCAGTCTCTTACAGACAACCTCTAGGGCAAATCCAGTCTCTTTCATGCTTTGACGCTCAAAGGCTGAACATGGATTTCCCTGGCATTACGCATTTTCCTATAATTATGTTAAATAATTTTTAATGCAGAAGAGCAATTGCAACACCATATGTCATCAGAAAAGCCCACCACTTAGCTATAGTGAAACAAAGCAGGTAGGTCTCTTACCGGGCATAGAAGTCCTTTGGTGGAACAACTTCCTGAAAGAATTGTAACTGGTACAGATAAAGTCCAATCAGGTGCCCCGCACTGAATATAGCCATTAATACACACAGACAGCTGAATATCAGCGGATCAAATGCTAGGCAACAGGACCACCAGGTACACAGCCCCAAAAACACAAAGAAATACACAGCTGATGTCAATGATGGTAACATCATACCTGCAAAACAAATATTGAGTATACTTTGAGAATACTAACATTATAAAACATGTATTAAACTGTACATCATATTTTAGGATTATTGAATTTTAAAACCACAGTCTTCTTTTGATATTTTTTTACATGTTACTATAGGTAACTGCTAAAACTGCTATTAACTGAAACATGCCAGAAAACATTTTTTTTATTTTGTTTACTCTACAAAAATCCAACACTTTCTTTGTAGTTGGGAGAATTAGATTTATATCAGCAAATGTCGATAAATAGCAGAGTAGGAAGACAGGCAGAGTAAGAAAAATGCTGCTTGAGAACTTTTTAGAGTTTCATGCATTTGACATATGATGTTGACTATTTGTGTTTTAATGGTTATAAAGTTTTATGTTTTTGAATCTCAACATCTACTGTATTAAAGTGTTACAAAATGAAATTCTGCCACATCTATATACAGTGAATTTCAATATTTTCTGCTTAACTCTTGTAACACTTAATGTATACCAAGGACTCACTTATATCTCATGTAGATTTTCTTTTGGACACAACATTTCATTTGTGAAATTGCCACTTTCACGCTTCTCATCTGAAGCGCATCCCAGTAAACTTCTATTGTATCCCCAGGGCCATTCCTAGCCAACTGGTGGCCCCAGGCAAATTTCAGCGCCCTCTTGAAAATGGCCCCAGAGCCCAGAGCTCTGCCCCAGTTCTGCACCCATCAGCTGGCCCAATCCTGGAGCGCACAGCATGGTGGGGGCTGCCCAGGAGCAGAGCACCCACCTGGGAGCTCATGCAGCATGGTGGGGGACTGGCTGGGAGCAGAGTGCTGGCTATGTGGCAGGGGCCACTCAGGAGTGGAGTGCCCATGCACGAGTGCACAGCATAGGGGTAAGCGTGGCTGCCAAGATGGCAGCCGGGCCCAACACACTGGACCAGCTTTTTGGTGGCCCCTTGAAAGGGGTGGCCCCAGGTGACTGCCCAGCTCTCCAGCCTGAGCCCAGCTTTGTGTATCCCATACGAAGGGGATCTGAGGCCGGAGGTGGAAAGATGCTCCCATCTAAGATAGCAGAAAACTAGAGGAAATGACCTAAGGGAGAACCTGCAAGCAGCACTAAAGCAACTCCACTGCAGTTAATGGAATGACACGGGTGATGAATCTGGGCCATTTTGCTTCGAAAATCTTGGCAATTGAGCACTTGAATGGAAGCTGGATACATTCCATGAGGTCCAGGAGCTCATTCATTTGACTATAGGATAGTTATCCTTCAGCAGAGTGGCCTGCTGTGCCTCAGGACGACGCATGGCTTGGTGGATGCTTCTTTAACCTGTGTTTGGAACCCTTCCATCAGGCAGAAGACACCCCTTTGACAGGATGAATCAGTGCATTCTCCTTGCAGTGCACTTTTCTGATCATCTCTATGTACTTTTTGGGTGATTATGTCTCCCTTTCAGTTCCCCAGCAGAGTAAGTTTGTGAACTCTTTATATTGATGAAAATCCCCACTTCATATTGTGTTTCAGCAGTCTGTTATCCTTCATACTGGTTCATGTAAGCAGAAGCTGGCATAAGCCAGAGGTGTCTGCAATATCCCTTCAATGATGAAGTGTAGGAAACAGTACCATGCACACGAAAGCTACCTCTATACATCTGTAGTCAAAGAACCTTCCACAAACAGGAAATTGGCCTGTGTTCTATCAGCATCACAGGTGTGCATGTTGTACTTTAGCTGATCTACTGTCTCTCCTACAATAGATAATCTACAAGTGTGCAGGTACCATTTTCATTAATCATATATTTAAAGGTCAGAAGGTTCCCTTTTGACTACCTACTCTGATTCTCCTGCATAATACAGGCCACAGAAACTCATCCAGTAAATCAGCTTTAAGTCTATAATATTCTTTTAAATAGGTTTCCAGTCTTGATTTAAAAAGTCCTCAGTGATGGAGAATCTACCACTTACATAGGTAGTTATTCCAATCATTCATTACCCTTTCTATTAAAAAATGCACCATTTTCCAGCCAAAAGTACTTTAGTTTTAGCTTGCAACCACTGGATGTCATTATATGTTTTACTGCTAGAATAATAAAAAGTCTACAATCATGAAAAACAAACAAACAAACAAACAAAATCAAACACCTTTTCCATTGGCAGTAACTTTCAGACTGAGATCAATTCACTTTTTCAACCTCCCTCCCCATCTGAACAGGTCAACCTTCTCAAATGTCACATTATAAGACATCTTTTTGCAGACCACTTTTGTGAGCCCTCTCCAATTTTTCAACATCCTTTTCAAAGGGCAGACACCAGAACTGGACAAAGTAGTACATTAAAGTTCTCGCTAATTACAAAACAGAAGAAATATCTCCTCTAACTCTTTTATGTACTTTGTTTATATCTATAGAATGCATTTGCCCTCTTAGATGAAGCATCACACTGGAAATGTATGTTCATTTGGTCATCCATCGACCAGGAGCTTTAAGTACTTTTCCATATCACTGCAATCCTGGATAAAGTCTTCCATTTTTGAGGTGTGACCAAATTCTATGTTCCTAGATATGGCTCCATTAAAATGTATGTTGTCAAAGCCCACTTAACCAAATGATCCATATTGCTTTGCATGGCTCACCTGTCTTCAGCACTATTAACAATTTCATCAATATTTGGGACAATCTGCCGTACATTACAGGAGAAATTTTATAATTTCCTCTGTTTTATTCAGTGAATGGCGGTGAGAGAACAGACTCCTGCTGGACTCCACTAGAAAAATTTTGCTAGGCTAATGTTTCCTTAGTTGCAATAACTTTTCATTATCCATCAATAACCAGTTTTTAATCCATTTAATACAATTTTAATTGTGTATGATTTTAATTTGAATCAGCATGTCATGTAGAATCACGCTGTATGCCTTACAGAAGTCAGTTACCTTTATCAACCAATTTTGTAATTTCATAAATATCAATGCCAAATCTGAACACTTGTAATAAAGAATGTAAAACAAACCAGTGAACAAAGAGTAATAATGTTTTGTTTGTTTAATACTGTGTGACGTGTGTGTGCACAAGAAAGAGAGAGTGTCAGAAGAAGTAGCCAGCACCTTGTCTATTAAATCACATTCCAAATAAACATTTCTTAGCTACATCATGTAGCCTTTCATGGTTTCGTCATGACAACAACTTTAAAATTGATATATGCAGTAAGTGGGCCACTTAGCACTACTACCTAAACACATAAATAAAAAATTTAGTGACTCATTTGTTTTCTATGCCTGCCAAAAAGCTAATTTAAATACAAATTAACAGCAATAATTTCCATTTTATTCTCCAGTGGGCCAAAGTGCTGAAAACTCATTTGTACAGTGCATAATCTAAGGGACTTTTGATTAACTTTTTCAAAGCACCAACCTGTTGAACCAAGTAAAATTGTAACGACAACTTTTCCAGCTGTGGTTATAATGTTTCCAATAAACTCTTTCAGTTTGGAAGCCAGTGAGGCAATTCTTCGCAATAGTTTTAATTTTGTGGTTTCCTCAAATTCCTCTTCGCTGTATTCTCCCCCATCCAAATCTTCTTCATATATCAGTGCATCGTCCGGCTCTAACTTTTCTCTTCCAGCCTTAGAAAGAGAGAGGGGGAAAAATATTATATGAAACATGGGACCTATGTTTCCTATGCAGGTTAGAGACAGGTCATTTTTATAGTGACTATCATCACAAAATAATCCAAAGACAGACTTGCAAAAGGTATATTGGAAGCCCACTTGTATCCTTAAGGCTACCACCTTAGACATATCTTAAGAAAAAAGAAGGGAAAATATGTTTGAGAGTGAGATTCTTCCCTGGAAAATGCAACTGAGCTGATTCCTCTGGCAGGTAATTCCAGTTCTATATATCGCTAGTCAACATACTGTCATGTGTATTTATTATACTTTGATCAGTCTCTTTTGGGCATAGATAATTAGTATTATTTCTGGGCCCTGATCAAAGGTGGCTCCCTAGATTATCTTTGTCAGAGAAACCGCCTTCTTGTGACCACTGCCATTCCCTATAGCAGCTTCTTTCCTCCCAACGTTCTTATGAACCCAGAGTTTATCCATTAGATGCAAGGATAGGTTAGTAGCCTTTTCCTTGATCTTTCCCTGGACTAGTTAGCAAGAGACACTGGCACAGTAAGCAGTCATGACAACAATAACTAATATGCCTGGACTCCAGAAATAAAAAATCTAAACCTTCTTCCAAGCATAAATTTTCTTCATTACCTTGAAGTGCTTCTATCAAAGCGAGATGATATAGCAGAGAAAGAGAATTCTATACATGTGATTCTAGTATGGATGTGGCTTTAAATAAGAATGTATAAATAGACTATACTAGTAAGCTACTAGTATGAATGCAAAAAAAAAAATCACATACATAAACATTACAAGAAGCAAGTTTTCCCAATTTCTTCAATATACCCACTGATTGCACTGTGTTACGGAAATGTGACTGTGTCAGATTCATCAAAAGATGTTTGAATTGGTCCCAACACCCATCTTCTGCTCTGTGTCTGTAATGTTACACTATTAATTTATGCAGCTACAGAGGAGGCCCAGCATGTGGGGCTGGTATTCAAATTATGGGTCTCCCCCAACAGAGAAGCGAAATAGATGGAGAGAATCCCAGCAACAGGGAAAGAGAAGCAAGCAAAGAGTGCTTGTATTTTGGGACTGGGGGATAGAATGAGAGGGCTGGGAGGAGAATGGTAATTAAGTGGGGATGTATGGAAGGACTGAGAGGGAAAGGGATGTTCTGTAGAAGCTTAGAGAGAGAGGGAGGGAAGCCTGGAAGGATGAGAGAAAGGAAGAGAATGCAAGAAAGAAAGAAAAAGTGAAAAACCAAATTATACAATAGAGTGGGAGAAGAGGCAGACAAATTTGAAAATACCTAAGTAGAAATGAAACAAAGATAAAGGAGGGAAAGGCGAATCAAATAATTAAAGTGAAGAGAAGAAGAAAGCCAGAAAAGACTCATATAATAAGTAAGTAATTTGACAGGATATCATTGTGGCCCAGGAAAGATATTAAACTTTCTGAAAAACAGAAAGATATGCATCAAGTGAAGGAGTGAGCCACCTTAGCTAGCCTCACAGAGGGTAGAGGAGGGGGCGTCTGCATTACCAGTAGGAACAGCCATGAATACAACTAAAGGAAAATATATTAATCCAAACACACAGCATAATGGATGTATTTTAAAATAAACTAATAATAAATGGGTCAGATCTTCACCTTGCATAGTGCCATTTGTTTCACTGGAGTGACTAAAATTAAACCAGCTGAGCAGCGGAGCCCATTACTTTCTTTTTCACAGTTAGGGGCATGTGTGAGTATTATATCTGTAATGGTTTCAAGAGAACAGGATTTTCTTATTTATTTTGGCCACTGGAAATGACAAATTAGACAACATTAACTAGGAGGCTTCCTGTGGAAATTGCAGAACTGTTATCCTGAGTATTTAACTGTACAAGATACTTCATTACAATTGTGTTAGGTGGATTCCCCAAGGAAAAGAAACTACCTTTTATTCAGTTTCACCTTTAAACTTTGTGCCAACTTTCTCTTCCCATTAACGTTGTCCAGCACTGCCCAGAAACAAGCCTGCTCCATCTAGAGTTTCTATTTTGCAGACAATTAAATATGTATTAAACACTGTAGAGCTGATCTGGGAAATCCTCTCCCCCAGACACATCCGGCTGTTTCACTAATTATGTCCATTACAAGCAGAGTGTGCTGGCGTCATAACCACTTTGCCATCATCACAGTTCATTTCCATAGCTTTCAACAAACAAGGTTAATAGCTCTAGGAGCAAGGCAAATCATTAAGATGCTACCGTGTGCATACTCAGTGAGCACCTGGGGATGTGGGTGGATGTGGGAGAAGTTAGCGTGGAGAGGAATTACTACTGTCTGCTGCCCTTGCTGGATCTCATGTCTAGAAAGCTCTCTAGGTGATGCCATTCTGCTTAAATAATTAACCACAAAACAATGCTGCAGCTCTGCTAAATGTTGCATAATATTCTCCCTTCTACTACTGTTATCTCAATGGGAAAGACAAAGAAAAGGGTACAGTGACAACTTCCTACACACTTCAATTACTAGAACTCTTTAGTCCCACTCCAAGCCAACTGTAGTTCCAACAATATTTCTCTCTTTTTAACTTGATCATAAATCAGCTAACTATTATGTGCATGCAAAAAACCAAAAGCAAATAGTGGAAATTCTGGATGTTTCAGGATGTGGGATTGAGCTGCCAATGTGCACAGACCTACATAAAGGAAGATACCTTCAGCTCTTCCATGTGTTTATCTGTATCTATGGAGACACTATTTACAACAAAAATAGAAATATAATTTCAAAGTAACTGATGTTACAAGAGAGACTGGCAGACATTCGATATGAATGACAATGAGGATTAAAACAATGAGCTCAAGTGGAAACATGTGAAAAGAGATTGTATTTGTATATATACAAATTATGAGAGTGGCATGTCTAGTAATCTGAGCATGGACCTTTAGGCTAAGAACTCCAAATTCCAGTCCCAGACTGGAGAGTGACTCCCTTGGTGGACTTAATTTATGTCCTTAATGTTTTTAATTTATCGTCCTTAGTTACCTCATATGTAAATATTGATAGTATTTAGCTACCACACAAGCAGGCTAGCTTTTCAAAGAAGTTTCGAGCTGAATCACCACATCCCTTGGCCATGCTGGCAAAATCAGTACCCGAGCAGCACTGAACTCTTCCAGTAGAACCAGAATGACTGCCATTTTCTTCTGCTATAAGAAGTTGGCATAGATAGAGCTGTGCAAATGAATATGCATAAAATATCTTGAATACAGAAATCGTTACATAAATGCTATGCATAGATGTCTACATTAAACAGGAAAAGCTGAATTTCGTTGGAAGGGGAAAAGAGAGCTCTTTTAAAAAATAATGATTTTATAGCCTGAATCAGAACATTCACGTATGTCCTTGAGCAAGAAATAAAAAAACTGAAGACTGAAAAAACATACAAAAGCAAAAAATAAAACCCTTATGAAGGCAGCCGGGGGGGGGGGGGGGGTGTTTGGAATAAACCTTTAAATCTGGTCTTGGCATGGGAGCGGGGAAAATGAAGATTTCAAAATATTAAGTAAACTGGAAGAAATATGTAAGATAGGGAAAAATGAAAAGGAGGAAAGAAAATAAAGACATGAGAGAGGGAAAAAAAAAACCCAAGTGTGACAAGTGAGGAAAAGAAGGGAAGTTGCTTTGTTGCATAGATGGTGGAGCAGAAACTCTTTTTCCTTCTTCCCTCTTCCAACTCATCTCAGCTGCTAAACTCATCCTGTGCATAACTTCCTCACTCCTGCCAAAAATGGCTGTTTGGTTTCCTGATTTTTTCCATTTTGAGAGTCAGGTCACCCTAGTTTGGCAACCCATAGTTCAAATTAATCTGATCCACATTCTGTCTTACTTGCCTTTAGTCTGATGTTGGGCTGTTTGTCAGCGTACAAGGGGAGAAGCACTAACGAGTCTTTTTGGACTTTCCAGTCCCTACTTAATAGTCCGATTTACATCTAACAAATTACTTATAAACAGCTGTGAATTATTGTTTTCTCAGATAAAAATGGAACTAATTGCTGGGAATGGGAAAGTCTGAGCATACCATGAATGGACTAAGGATTTTTACTTCCATGCTGATAATGCCTTTGTTGTTCTAACAAGTTTTGATGCATATGTTGCAGGATATGGATATAAAACAGCATTGTTCTAGGCAAATTGTTCTGCAGAGACTTCATCCCACATGGGTCAGCACATAGTAAGATACTTTTACTTCCACAATAAATTTCTTATGCAACTACAGAATCCCTGTGGCTGCTGAGTAAATCAAATAAACCTCTCTATTCAACTAGTATATAACATTTTTAAATACTAAAAGTGTGTTTCTGTGACCTTTTCTATGTAGAACAGGGTCCCATAACTTTTTTTATAAGCAGACAGACTTACTGTCATTTAGGTTTTTCAACTTTGAGCACGTCCCAGAAAAGTTCATTGTACAACACTGTTAAAAACTGCCAGAGATAAAGCACTGACAGAGAAACCGTTTTGCTTCTGTGGCAGTTGTGGCAGGAACTATCACAACGAGGGCCAGAATATCCATTAGCTACTTTTGGGGCTGCTTAATTACATCTAGCTTTTACATGTTGCATCTGGTACTGTATAAACACTAATGCACTGAGATAGTAAATACTTAAATGAGATTTAGGGTAATAGGCAACCTTAATCTCAATTTAAATGCATTCTTGTACCAGAAAACCTTTTTTTTGCATTTACCTACAATGAAAGACACTGTATAGCTATATACAAAGAACAGTCATTCAGTGACTTTTGAACACTAGAAAGGACAGGAATCTAACACTTTAAATATCACATGGTTGTCATCATTGTAGTTTTTACTAACTAGAGATGTTATTGCTAAATATAGAGGGAGCTCAGAAGGTTCCATGGCTCAGAATGGGAAAGAAGCCTCTGAAGTTTGCTAAATGTGTTACACTATCTGACCTTTTGGTACTGGACAACCCACAAGAATGGTCTCATTCAGGTTCAGGTGCTTCCTCCTCCAAGTTAGATCAGAAAGGCCGCACAAATAGCCTCTTCTGCTGTATTTTGATGCATCCTCCCAGCCAAAACCAGGAAACAGAGGAATAAGAAAATGTCAATTGTGAAAAAATGTTATCTGAATTTACACAAACCTCAAAGTTTATTTTGAGTTTTGAACATCTGTGTCAATCAATTTTAATGCTAAATGTGATGGCCAAAGACTGCACATCAGTTTATGTGTATCGAGCTGTACATGATGCTTGTAGACAAACACAAAGGTAAAGGCAGAAAGACTATTATAATTTTTTGGATGAAAGTGTTCATGTTTCAGAATATTTGGATTGTAGGCAGTACAGAAGTGCAAAATATACATGAGTTGTATAAATGTCATGGAGGGCAGTATTTGACCTGTAAAACCGTTATTTCCCGTGATGATTCCTGACACATTCTTCAAGCAATTTAAGACTGTCTCTACACTAGCTCCCTACTTTGAAGGGAACATGGTAAGTAGGGTGTCAAGAGATTATTAACAAAGTGCTGTGGTGCATATGCAGCACTTCATTAAGCTAATTCTCTTCCTCAGCAACTCTAAAGTGCTAAACTTTGAAATGTCGACTTGCATGTAGCCACAGCTAACCCACGGGTATTTCGAAGTGCCGGGGCCACTTCGAAGTCCCTTTACTCCTCAAAAACACGACACCTTACTTACTATGCTCCCTTCGAAGTAGGGAGCTAGTGTAGACACAGCCTAAGCCTGAGATCTCTGATCCCTTCGCAGAAAAGACATCATGTGCATATTTTACCTGAAGTAAAGGAGCAACATATGGAGAGCCCCACAATGCCATTTTTTTAGTGACATTTATCAGACTACAACTGCCCTGTTACTTCTTGTGTCTGTTTCTCTACCTGTAAAATAGAGTAGATATTTATCTGCAGTACCTACCTCCCTCATTGTGAGGATTACTGTACCAAAACCTGTATAGCCCTGCACAATTGCTAGGTATAACTGATACAGACCATTGTGGATATAGTAACTAGGAATTGGAATACTTCAGAAAGTTATATTTGAATAAACTGTTTAGTCTGGATTGGAAACTGGGATGGAAATCTTAAATGCCAGGTTTGTATGCAAAAAACTCTTCTTCCAACACTTTGGTTTCAGATGGACTATGAAAATAGCCATATAGTAGCTCAGTATTTTGATTCATTTTTCTCTTTCTTTATTGAAAACTCTTAGTTCAATTCTCAGCGTAACTTGTGATAACATTTTGCAGGTTACATATTAGGCCCTCCCAAATTCCACTTTTGGCATTAGGAAATCTAATGTTTGCTCATTCTATAACTGAAATCAGTGACTGATGACAGTAGGATTCAGTACCCATATCAGTGCCAGATTAAATGCGGTGTTTGTCAGTTTTACCCCTTTCTTCAATGAAATCGTAGACACTCTGGCTGCATCTTCACTTGAAGTATCTGTCTACAGAAGTCACTGTCGGAAAAGATGGTCCAACAAAACTTCTGTTGATAGACCACATCTCCACACAAAAGCAGATCAATCTTCTGACCTGCTCTGTTGACAAAAGGGTTCCCTAGAGCATCCAAGTGGCTTTTTTGTTGACAGCTTCTGTTCACAAAACGCATTTTGTACATAGATGCTCCATGAGTTTTGTCTACAAAACTCTCTAGTGTAGACAGCCTCTGTGAAGGCTAAACACAAACCAAACAAATCATAATGCTCTTGTTAATATGTTTTCTTCTTAATATGCTGGATTATGAATGGAATTTTTGTAATGAGCTTTCAAGTACTTTACATTCCCTGGATGTTCTGCTTGGTGATTTTTGGCAGTAACAGTGGATGGTATGTCATGTCCATTATTTACCCACCTATACTGAAATGTAATTGAGTAACTGCTCTGAAGAAACTGTGGCTTGCTCCTTCCTCCAAAATGAGGCAGGGAGGACAGGGAATGGCATTTCCCACTGGATAAAACTGGGTACTGAACTGGCCTGTCACATCCAAAGAGCAGAGCTGCGGGCAGGCTCCTTGATGTACCCTGTCTTCTAAAGCTCCCTAAGCATGATGCACAAGCACAATGGACCTAGAACAGACCTACAGCTACCTGACACAATTGGGTCTTCAATATTTACAAGGAAATCAGGGGTAAAATCTTGGCCGTCTTAATATCAACCACAACCCCCACCTTGAATTTAAAAAACCCACAATTTCACTCTAAGGCCGTGGCTATACTAGCACCCCGCTTTTGAAAGGGGGATGCTAATGAGCCACTTTGGCATATGCTAATGAGCTGGTGACATGCATATGCAGTGCCTCATTAGCATAATAGCGGCCACGCATGTTTCAAAATGCACACCGCCGGTGTAGATGGGGTCCTTTCGAAAAGACCCCCAGATTTCAAAAGCCCCTTCTTCCCATTTGGTTTTGAAACATGCATGGCCACCATTAATATCTGCTGAAGTGGCTCATTAGCATTCTCCTTTCAAAAGTGGGGTGCTAGTGTAGCCATGGCATGTGAGGGAGAAAAGTAACACCATCCTGCTGACACACACTATAACCCCCTATTCACGTAAAGAATCATTTCTCATACAAATAGCGTCTTTGAGATATATGGGGTTACTCATGTGGTAGAGAGTTTGCACGATGGGGCTTGCAACTTAAGAGGATTGTATTGAATATGTCCAATTCTTAATGTCAAAATGCTCCTTCTTGACGCTATATAGTGGTCAATGTTTTCCTTGCAATAAGTGATGTACAGTACTGAATACTTAGCTCAGAGTACTGGTAAACTGTGCATTGGTTAGCTGCTGCAAAGAGTTTGAATCTACTATATAGCCTGATAGTCATAGAATCAAAATAGGGGTAAGACAACAGTGCTGATGAAAAAAAGGTTAGAATATTATGATAATACTCACAGAAATATAAATGTGAGACAAGAGTCATGCATGTCATCATCTTTCAAAAACTCAAGTTCCTTCTTCCAAAAAGGCTGCAGTTGTTTTAAGAACATAAGTATAACACCTCAAAAATATAGCCATTTTAGTGAAATAGATCAACAGCTGACCAGCACAGAGTGGGCAAAACCAAATTTTTAACGTGTGTATAACACAGCTCAACTGGTCACTGTGCACAGGGTCAGTTTGTATTTGTACCATGTTTCAAAACTGAGTCTTAATATTGATAATGAAGAGGTTTTAAAAGTTAAACTGTGTTAGAAACCCCCTTTACAATGAATTAAATACTCTTCCTTGTGTTGACTTAAACACAGTATACACAATACTTTCAGCCCTGGACCAGTGTGAAAACTCCTGTATAAGTTAAAAGCACCATGAGATCGCTGACTTCCATATTGAAGAGAAATAACAGGTTCATCCCTGTTCTTGTGATTCCAGAAAGTGTTATTCTGCTTTCATTTACATGGGTGTAAATTGTGAGCAACTTCACTGAACTCAGTGGAATTACACCAGTGGGAAAGGACAATATGAACCAGAGATTACAGTGATATTTAACAGATGGTCAATTCTTGAAAACTGGGGGGAACTTAAAAGGCTGTGAAAGAAAGATATTAGTTTTTGAACTAGCTCTATAGGCAAAGGCAATGAACAGGAACCTACTGCAGAACACTTAACTGAGAAAGCTATGCTCCCCAGAGCATATGCAAAAACGAGTTGTGCAATAATATTTGCAACCTGTGAAGGCTCGGACGAATTGTTGACATACAAAATAAAGTGGAAAAGAAAATTGGAGTTCTAGAGTAGGCATTTTAATCTCTGTTTTCTGGTAAACACTGGTATGTTTCAAGTTTTCATGCTGCTTGATATAACAACTAATGATGTGGGGGCAGATGTGGTGAGCAGTGAGGTTGCAATATTTGAAGACACAAAATTATTTAGGATATTATTCAAGGCAACAGAAGACCCAGGAACTCCACAGACTTCTAATCACCCATTCAACCTACAAAATTCTAAATTAATTATATCACCTACACAAAGGAATCTGATTATTGCTGTAGTCGTTAATGAAAATTCTTCAACGTGCAGCTGTAGTTAAGAAAGGTAAGAATATGTTAGAGTAGTACCTAAGGAATAGTACAGAGAATAATTAAAAAAATATTGTCTTAATACAAAACCAATGGTGTGGCCTCATCTGGATTATTATGTGCACTACTGCTCACCCCATCACAAAAGGATATTACAGAACTAGAAGGGGTTCAGAGATAAACAACAGACATGATTAAGGACCCATAATACCCTCACTTGAAGAGTGTGATTGTTTAACTTAGGCAGGTGTGGACACTAATTTTCAGTGATGGGCTACTCCAAGAATTTGTTAGTGGGTCAGGGACTGCACTGTTCTACAATGTTAATGGAAAAGGTATGGAGTCTGGGATGAAGTTTGGGTTCAGCAGAAGGTTCTGACCATGCCACGGGTACAGGGCCAGCGAAGGAGTTTGGATGCAGGAGAGGCTGGTGACCTGATACAGGAGTGTAGGAGACGGGTGTGACCTGGGGTAGAAGGTTGGGATCCAACAGGGGTGAGGGGCCAGATGCAGGCTCTCCTCAGGAGCAACTTGCTTACTAAACAAGATGTCTGGCCACTTGCCCGGTGAGGCCTTCTGGCAGGCTCCATGGCTGCTGTGGCCCCACACACCACTCAAAGCAGCCCACTGCTGGGGCCACCATGTGTCGCCACTCCATTTCCATCTAACGAAATGTGTTTTACCCACGAAAGCTCATGACCTAATTAATTTGTTAGTCTTTAGGTGCCACAAGACTTCTTGCTATTTGTGAAGCTACAGACTAACACGACTACCCTTCTGGGACATCTGGTAAAGGTTAAGTTATGCAGTCTTACAGGAACTTTTTTCAGTCACGTACAAGAGTAGACAATCTGTAGAGTCAGAGATGATAAAATCAGAAGGCTCCAACTATTCATCTAGTCCAGGGAGTGGGCAATAAGTTGTTGAATACCATGCTACTTCCCACAGTTCCCATTGGCTGGAACTAGTGAACTGTGGCCAGTGAAAGCTGCCTGTGGCCATACCTGTGGACACACAGGTAAACACAGTGTCTGGCAGCCCACCAGG
This sequence comes from Carettochelys insculpta, assembly GCF_033958435.1. Lineage (NCBI taxonomy): Eukaryota > Metazoa > Chordata > Testudines > Carettochelyidae > Carettochelys > Carettochelys insculpta. The sequence goes on from NC_134138.1 coordinate 97,950,400, forward strand.
CTGGTGTTTACAGACTAATCAAATCACCCTTTAACCTTCTCTTCGTGAAGCCAAACAGACTGAAAATGGCACTTAAATTGTCCTGTTCTGTTTTTTCCCGCTACAGCATCCAGATGTATTACTTTATATTTGGTTGTATTAACACATATATTGTCTGCTTCCATCCAGCTGACTACAGTTTAGCACCCTGTCCTATTCATTATTTACCACTGCCCAAATCCTTGTGAATCTGCAAAATTATCAGTAAGCATTTTATGTTTTCTTCCAGATATTGATAAAAATATTAAATTCACAAGGCCATGAACTGATCCCTGTGGGACCCGCTAGAAACACACCCCACTTACACATTTTGAGACCTGTCAGTCAGCTAGTTTTTATTAGCTTGGTGTGTACCATGTTAATTTTGTACCTAAATCTTGCAGTCAAAATGCCATGTTATTAAACCAAATGCCTTACAGAAGTCTACGCATGTTACATTAGCAGTTTTACAGTTATCCCCTAAACTTTCCATCTCATCCAAAACAAGTAGGTTAGTTTGATGGGATCTATTTCCCATAAACCCATGCTGACTGGCATAGTCCTCCATAGTCTCAAGAAAAACAACTTTTTAAAAAATATGTTTTGAAAACTGCATATACTCTCTGTATTTTGGCACATGAAATCACCATCTGCTTCAGTGACTGTTACACTTTCAGACACAGCCGGGAAGTTAACATTTCTCTTTTCTTTTCTCCCTTCCCCCAAATCTTTTATACTTTTTAACTGCCATTGTGCTTCTCTGCATTTGCAATCTGGGCCCTTCTCCAGCTGAATTCACCTGCTTTATATTTTCTCAGTCCTAATAAAAAAGGCCTGTAGACACATTTGCTCCAAGTGTGCAACCATTTAGGGGTGGTAATGAGTTGGACTTCAGACTAGATGCTGGAAAACCTTTCTAATTCATGACTCACTGCTAATTAAAACCACACTCTGTGCTTATAACTGGGACAGCATTACTTACAAATAATTGAGTGTCTGCCACCCCCTTTCCAGCTCCTCACAAAACTATTTTTTTTTGTTCTAGTGCAGTTCCGTTTGTCTTGAAATTGGATGCAATATCATGAATCTGGATTTCCATATTTTCACTGATCCTTACTATCCTTAATCCCTTAGGGTTAGATTTCACTACACTTTCACACACTGAATTGGATCTTACTCTGTGGTCAGTCTCACTGATTTTATTTTACCAATTTACTGCTTTCTCAACACAAGGAAAGATGTCAGAATTTGGTGCTTGGTAACCTTAAGAATTTCTTATATGGTATATTTAACTTACTTAAGAAGCAATAGGGTGATGTGTGACCTTTACAATATCTGATTAGGAAAAAAATATCCAATGCACATTCTCTTTCAGAGGGTACATGTGTTCTCTTTGTTTTTAGAGTGCTTACCATTATGTAATTTCATGACCTGAAAATGGAGCACTGAGAGCACATGGGGAAACAACCCCCTGAGCTAAACTAGTAATGCTGCAGGACGTACTGCTTGCTTCTAGGTGCAGACAAAATACTGACTTTTTGAGTTATAAAGACCTCTATTGGCTTGGGAACTAGTGATCTTAAAGGCTTTCTATTTCCTCAAGCACTGTGCAGTTGGGGAAAATAGCTGATGAACCCTTGATGTGATGTCTGGAGACAGGTGGCAGAGATTCATTGCATAAGTTCCTCAACTCTAGAATTTGCTTAAATTTCTAGTACACTCATCCCTCACTATACAAGCACAACTGATTCCTAACTTTTTGCTTGTAGGTGAAAACTCGTAAGAGGGACACTAAATTCCTATGAAAAATACATGTAAAAGTCTCTGATTGGTTCCAAGTGCTCGGAGTGGCAGCAGGTGATGCTGCTTTAGAAAGGTAAGTGAGCCTGGGGCTGGGAGGGGGTTAAAGGCTGGGGGCAGTTTGGGGCCATGAGCGGGGCGGGGGGGGGGGAGGTTTAAAACGTTTAGATTGCTCAGGTGGAGGTGGTGGTGGCTTGTTCCTCCTGGCTGCAGCAGAGTACTTGAGAGGGGTGCGGGGAGCCAGGGGCGGGGCTTGGAATTGAATGGGGTAGGTGTTGGGAGCAGGCTGAGGGAATGTTGGGACTGGGCAAGGGTGCTGCGGGTCTTCTTGTGCCCCAGCCAGGGACCCTGAAGCTGGAGCAGAGCCAGCTGCAAGGTTGCTAGTCTTGCAGCCCCTGCCAGCAGCTGGCTCGTATTAGCGGGGGAAGTTCACTCATCTCGTGAACATTGGTAAGTATGTGTTTCCCTCATTTTAACGAATACTTGTAAGTCAAGTACTTGTTAAATGAGGGATTAGTGTACAATAAAACCCGAGAGCAGGGGTCAGCAACCCCAGGCTCTGTGCTAAGACTGTCATGTGAGCTGATTTTCATTGCTCCGTGAGATGGGAGCTAAGCCCCACCCCAACTCCCCTATGCAGCTGGGAGCTTGCTCAAAGCCATGCCACCTGTGGATTAACAAAGGACCAGCTAATGTTAAACATCACCTAAACAGTAAAGCTCTGCATCTTAATTTATTTGTTAATGAAGCTGTTGTAAGTAGGACTATTAGTGACTTTTAAAAGTATCATTAGCACTGGGACCAGACAGAGGTCAAAAGGTCAAATTTCAGCAGTCTGCCTTGGAACGGTTGCTGACCCTCCCCTAGACAGTTTTCTGTGGCACAGCGCCAGGCTTATTTTATAGGCTTTTATTTGAAGGATAAGATATAACATTGTAGACCAAGGAAAGGTCTCATCTACCATCTTCCCTAAAACATGGTAATCTGTAAGCCAGTGCAGTGTTGAAGAACTGGTATTTATTTAGGTTTTTGTTTCAACACACTCATCCAAAGCATAAATCCAAAATATTGATTAAAATCCATACAAATAGGGCAAATATGCAAAAAATTATGAATCCCTGCCATCTTGGCCACTCCCTGCAGCCAGCACAATTATGTAAAGACCCTCAATATTTATAATTGCTTCTGCTGCATTTTGTGAACAATTACACAATATTTTCTGCACAACGCCAACAGACAATTGAACTTGACTTTTTAAAAAAATGTTTAACTTATCATTCACGTTAAAGAATATATTGGTTATTCAGCTGAACACAAGTTGATGATGAAAAGAAATCAGTGATGTGTAAAGTATTAAGCTATAATTTTCCCCCTACCTTAAAATATTTGTATGGTTAATTTTTGACTTATACATAAAAATACAGCTACTTTGCTTTATTATAATATGTATATCTATAATTTAAATAAAATTACTAATGAATCTTTGCTGTGTTTTGCTGTAATGACATAAAAGTAGCCAAATAAGTTCTCTCTCTCCCCCTCTGAAGAAAATCCTAACATATAATTGGTTTGCAGATTTCCTTGAGGTATGGAACCTCCTTTTCTATTTAAAGAGCATATATGAGTGAAGCTTTACTTTGCATTCAAAGCAAATTACTACATAACCTCTGCTTGCCAGAGGTCAGCTCCATGTGCTCTTCAGCACTCTCTACCTCTATCACCTGCTCTTCATCCAGACTTCAGGCTGGGGCCCATCTCTAGCAAAGTCTTGTAAAACCACCATTCAGATACCGATGAACCTGAACGTGCATTTTTCTTCTTCCAGGGGGCTTATGTAGTCAGATTTCTCACATTTTATGCCTGGATGATCATTTTCTGCACAGAAGATGGACAGCTCTAAAGAGGATGGCTAGAGCCTGCTTCATACAACTTTCTTTTAGCAGAGACGGACAGAACACAGCTTTCTTCTCAGTCACATTCATGAAACTTCACAACATTTGGAACATCTCCCATTGCAGAGTCAGCAGCAGATTTCAGCCTCTGCTAAGACATTTTTGCACCGCTCTAGCAGAAATCCAAATCCCAGAGTGACTCAGAAGAGCTGCTCTAATGTGGCTCAGATATCAGGAGACAGCCTGAAGAAGAATGCGCAGCCAGGAACTGCAACCTTTAGTTGACCTCTGGCTGCCAAAACTGCCTATGAGAGCCACAGGCAGTAGTCCTAAAGTAGCTGATCTAACATACACCAGGAACTGGAATGGTTTTTGGAAACCCCAAAATATAGCAAGGCAAACATGACCTGTAGTAATCTTACATCAGAGTGCGTCGCAGATCTCCAATCTTTAACTCACAGATAGCATGCCTCCAAGTACATTTTCTAGATGAAATTACTGAGGTGCAATAATCGTGTCTGAAAGATATCTTTACAATCAACTATACAGAACAAAGTCAAAGTCAAAGTGATGTTAGGGCTCTTACTTAAATCCATAAAAGGCCAGGAAAATGAGATTCAAGGTACTTAACCAGATTGACATGCTGTCCTTTAAAAAACATCTCTTTGGCCGCATCTACACTAGCCCCAAACTTCAAAATGGCCACACAAATGGCCATTTCGAAGTTTACTAATGAAGCGCTGAAATGCATATTTAGCGCTTCATTAGCATGCGGGCAGCCGTGGCCCTTCGAAATTGATGTGCCTCGCCACCGCGCGGCTCGTCCCGACGGAGCTCCTTTTCGAAAGGACCCCGCCTACTTCAAAGTCCCCTTATTCCCATCAGCTCATGGGAATAAGGGGACTTCGAAATGGCCACGCAAATGGCCATTTCAAAGTTTACTAATGAAGCGCTGAAATGCATATTCAGCACTTCATTAGCATGCGGGCGGCCGCGGCACTTCGAAATTGACGCGCCTCGCCGCCGCACGGCTCGTCCCAACGGGGCTCCTTTTCGAAAGGACTCCGCCTACTTCAAAGTCCCCTTATTCCCATCAGCTCATGGGAATAAGGGGACTTTGAAGTAGGCGGGGTCCTTTCGAAAAGGAGCCCCGTCGGGACGAGCCGTGCAGCGGCAAGGCGCGTCAATTTCGAAGTGCCGCGGCCGCCCGCATGCTAATGAAGCGCTGAATATGCATTTCAGCGCTCTATTAGTAAACTTCAAAACGGCCATTTGCGTGGCCATTTCGAATTTTGGGGCTAGTGTAGACATAGCCTTTGAGATTTACATAGGACACTTATGTGGTTTGAGCCAATCCTTATTGTGACCAAATAGGCTACTTTATTTCTCGGTTAATGTGTTTCTCTAGCTTTAGGGAATCTTCTACTTGAATCTTGTCTTGTCTGCCAACCTCTGTGCCCATAAAGCCAGTATGAACCCAGAGTAGACAAAGACAACAAAATTATACTTAAATTTCTTTATGAAAACCAAGGTGCACAAAGCATTTTCCCTTTCATATGTCACGGTTCCTAGATATTAGGCATTGGCAAATACGGACAAAAGCAACAATCTCGAGCAATTCTGCAAAATACTTAATAGTGAGTCTGAACAAAACCCTCAGTATGAATACCCTCAAACTTTGGAAAAGAAACATATCCAAATGACACGGCTGGTTTGTCACCATAATGGGACCAATCAAAATCCTGGATCAGAATACTCAACATTTGATAAATTCAGACCCTTATGCAAAAGTTTGCACCTTTGCTCAATCTCTAATTATCCAATTTTTAACATCCCATTTTCCTTCTTTGGGACAATGATGTGTATGCTTTTCTCCTTAAAAGCTTTCTGAACCCTAAGGTCACTTTTAAATATACTCATGAGATACATTCCAAATTCAGCTCGGACAAAGCCCCTAAAACACACTACTAAAGTCACACTAACCACTACTGTTTAGTTATTTCCTTATAGTCTCCTGTCTACCTCTATATGCATCTCTCACTCTAGTCTGACCCTTCGAATACACACTCTTTGGAATGGTAACTGCCTTCTTGTTTTGTGTTAGTATAGCATGTGGCACAATAGGATTAGCAATTAGGGCTTTTCGGCACTATGATAATATAAACATATAATAAACATTATACAGTTATAAATGTGCATCTAATACCATTTCTTCATTTTCAAATTGCATGTTGTATTGAGCTGCATCTTCTGTCACTGGCTTCAGCACAAGGTTTCTGCAGACAAGCCAGATGGTCAAGCTAGCAATGAACATCCCGATATCTGGTACAAATACTCTGATCACGTTGCCAGCATCAGCTCCCTTCACACTGTGTGGATTGAAAAAAAACAAAACAAAACAAAAAGACATAGTTAGTTCTAATTCTGCTTTGACTTAACATATTAACTGATCTGGACACCATTCTTTGCAAGGCATTGGAGAGCACAACTTCAAGAAGGAATGTGTAAGTGATGTGTACAGCTGTGACCAAAAATCTTGCTGCCATGTAATTACAGTATAAGTGACTCAATCCTAGCAGCATGTTCTTGCATAAATATTTCAGAACATTGTTTGGTTGATCAAAAAAATCAGTTAGCAAACGCTAAATTTATTTAGTGGGGAGAGTAAACTGTAATAGAACCAAAATTTAAATCTGGTGGCTCTCACTCCAATTCCAAGAGGACAGATGTACAAACGCTATCTCAATCTACATGCTGCGTGGTATTTTTAGCAGGGAGAAAACCTACCACAGAGTCATGGAAGTAGAATTATATTCCAGCTCTCCCATAATCACAACAGACATGGATGGGCAGTACAGAAAAGTCTGCAGCCCAAGGATACACCAGTACTATGAAGAGCAAATTTTATTCTCTCTGTATTTTGTCACCTTTCAGGACTGCTGTAGTCTGCATTTACTTTAAAAGAAAAAGAAAATATATTTTACTAAAATATGTAATGTTTTCTTTAACCAGATCCTTTAAATACCACTTAATCCATTTTTTTTTTTTGCCTTCTATTTGTGCAACTTTAATGAGCGGTGAAATTACATAACTATTGGACATCCCATGATGCATACACTATTTGGGAATATATACAAGCTGTATGTCATTTTTCCTTTTACTATTTTTCACAGAAGCAACAGTTTGCTCTTTAAGAATTAAAGAGAAAGTGCCATACCTCTCCACCTCCTCCTTCTAGATCCCTGAATAGCTCAGTTAGTTTAATGGAAAGTACACAGCACACTATAGGAAGTAGATTTCAGTTGTTTTCTCTGGGGACTGTTACCTCTGGCTTTGGATGCGTCATCTGAATTTGATTCCTTTGGTTAACAGAGTATAGACTTGCATTGAGCTGACACAATGACAAGTGTTTAAACTGGCACATTGACTTTACTACTAACAGGATATGAGCTTAATTATTTCAAAGTGTACAGTGTAAGGCTGCCAAGCATGAAGTTAGCACATTTTTAAAGAAGAGTTTTGACATGAAGTGATTTTTAACATTCTAGAACTGTTTTCATGTTTAAAGACTGCAAAGGATTCTGGGAACGCACAGGGAACAGATGAGGAGACTAACTTAGCAGCTCAGTGCCTGAACTGTACAAGTTAAAAAGAACAACCTGACGTACAGTAGACCCCCGACTTACATTATTTCAACTTGCATGTTTCCTGGAATAATGCGAGTCAAAATCAACCATTACTGCCCGGCTGCTGCACCCTCCCACCAGGCCCTGCTGCCTCCCCGGCCCCCCTCCACTCACTGCTGCCCATCTGAAAACTTCAGGGGCTTAGCAGCCATGGCAAAGACAGCAGCAGCTCCATGCACCCACTGGCTGGTGCAGCAGCACTGCTCAAGGCATTCACCCTGCTGCCTGGTTCCTGGGTTCCCCAGCCTGGGGGAGCTGGAAAATTGACGAGCGCTGCTGCACCTGGCTCTGGGGTCTCTGCTGCTGGCGGGAGCTGGGAGCCAGCCACAGCTGGGAGCCAGGTGCAGCAGCACCAGTCAGTTTCCTGGCTCCCTCAAGGGGTGGGGAGCTGGGAACCAGGTGGCAGCCAGGTCCTTGAGCTCCCTGCTCCTAGCATCTGTGCCTGGCTCCTGGCTCCCGGCTCCCCTATGCTTGTGGGAGTTGGGAAACTGACCAGCACTGCTGCACCTGGCTCCCTGCTGCCATGGGAGCCAGGTGCTGCCATGCCAGTCGGTGTCCCAGCTCCCCACCACTCATGGGACCCTGGAACCAATCACAGCGGCACTAGTCAATTTCCCAGCTCCTGCTCCCAAACTGGGGGGATTCGGGAACCAAGAAGCAGGGTGAGGGCTGCAAGCAGCACCATTGTACCAGCTGGCAGATGCACAGAGCCATCACCATTTTTGCTGCGTCTGCCAAGCCCCTCTGTCACTCACAGCCCCAGCCCAGGGGGACCTGAAGGCGGCAGGGCACCCACACTCCCTGGGCTAGCTCTTTGCCTATCCCCTGTACCCATGCAGACCTCAATCAGCACAAAATTTGACTTACGCACGGTTGCGTGAGAATGCAACCTGAGTGTAAGCTGGGGTTTTCCTCTATCTCTTGGACTCTATTTAAAATGGCATCTGTCTGTCTATCTGTGTCTATATCCTAGCAGCAGTGAAATTTACAGAAGAAATCTTTGCGAATTGGGGTATCATTCCAGTACTTTTGGAGTCACCAAAATACCTCTAACATCACTGCTAAAAGAAAAAAAAAATACTGTCTATAATAAAAGAAATACAACCAACCCTCAGGTGCAGGAGAGCTGGGTGCAAAACTGGGGGTGCTGCATCACCCGCTGTACCTCTGCTTCCTGTGCCTATGAGTAGCAGTGTGGATATTGTGCCTCTGGTGGTGGCTTGGGCTAGCATGAGTCACAGGCTGTGAGTCACACCTCCCAGCTGCAGTGTACTCATCCCTCAAACCTTAATCCTCTTTACCTCTAGATTCAAATAGATTTGAACCCAAATTATGATGATCCTTCCAGAAGAAAGTTAATGAACACTTAAAGGCTTTGTTGCTAAAGGAGAAAAGAAAATAGAACAACATATTATTTCTATCTTCCTGACATGTGACTCTCCAGCTCTTACATTCTTGCATTACTAAACTACAATAACCATGCACTGTCTCAGAGACACAGAGTGGGTGAGATAGTCTTTTACTGGACCAACTTCTGTTGGTGAAATAGATCAGCTGTTTCTCCATGAAGCTGAAAGTTTGTCTCTTAAGACCAAGAGAAGTTAGTTCAGTAAGAGATCATCTCACCCATTTTGTCTCTCCTGTATCCTGGGACCAACATGGCTACAGCAATGCTGCATACATGCATTCAGTTACAACTGAGTAACGTGAAATGTTTTGGTCCGTGTTTTAAAGTCATACTATAGCAGAGAAAAAAAAGCGCACAGGAAATGCTTTCAAGACAGATTGTGCTAACTTTCCTTATTACCAGAGCACTGGGGCATTTCTTGTGCTACTGCTTCAAATAGAAAATGCTACAGAATTGAATGGCATATCAGGCTGTAAGACAATACATTCAGCGCCACTGGAAATAAACGCTTGATAGATATCAAGAAATAAATTCTATTACAAGTGCTATCCTTTATAAAGAGAGATTAACTGGACAAACCTCTAAGACAGCACTTTCTGCTTTGGTAAAAGGCAATGAAAAATTATCCACTTGACAAGTGTAATTAATACCTTAGGCTTCGTCCACACTAGAAGCATCTGTCAACAGTAACGTCTGTCAACAGAGTTGCGCTGACAGAAACTCTGTTGACAGAGTGCATCTACACACAAAAGCAGGTGCCACAGCAGTCTGTTCAGTTGACAGAAAGCAGCCAGACTGCCCTGCCCTCCGTCAACAGAATGACTGACCAGAAGCTCTGCAAACAGGGCTGCTGGGTGAACTGGAAGCCCTCTCTGTTGACAGAAGTGTTATTCCTCAAATTTTCCAGGGAAAACACTGTTGAGACAAATGCAGAGTTCTGTTGAGACTCTGTTGACAGAACGCTTTGTGGGTGTAGATGCTCCCTGAATTACATCAACAGAAGGCCCCTTTAGTCGACAAAACTCTCTAGTGTAGACACAGTCAATGTATTCATGATGATGATGATAACCAGAAAACAGCTTCAATTATCTGGATAAGTTAGGTTAAGGATTACATTCTATAGTTTCTCTAAATGTGCACAATCTTGAATTGTTGCTGTAGATTCTGCATGCTCATTTTGATTCAAAAGTGCCAATACACCAATTTAGCAGAAAGATCACACAACTATTTACTCTAGTTAATATAACATTGGATTTGCAAGCTTCACAGTTAAAATGGACTCTCTTTTCCCATGAAATAATTCTCTGAATGGACTGTTTCAATGCACACTTTCTCTGTTCCCATGAAACAATTCTGTGAATGGACTATTTGAATGCACACTTAGTGAAAGTCTTCTAGAAATAAAACCATTACAAAATGCACAATGTGTCTTATTGAGGCTTAAAATTCAGTTCCACTGGATCCAATCAATTAAACTAGGATAAATTAAAAAGGTGATTTCAACAAACCAGTAATTCCCAGAAGTATATACCTGGCCCTATCTCCTCTGCAAATCACAGCCCAGAAAACAAACATGAAAATCTGTTGTGATAAAGTTTTGTGGTGTTATTCGCAGTTGCTTTGGTTAAACTAAACTAAGTGCCAATAGTATTTTACAAAATACATAATGAAATATGACAATGTGAGAAATGGGATTTAAAAGAGGAGTTAAGATTGTAATAGTTGGGGTCACCTGCCCAACAAAAAGAATAGAAAGTATTTATAGATTGACTGCAGTTCTTCTACGCTCATTAAGGACTTTGTTCACACAGGGCCATATTTTTCTAACAGTTTGTGCGTTGTTTTCTTCATTCCATAAAGAGCTTTATTGAAGAAGTTTTTTTTATTAACACACACTTATTGCCAGGAATTGATAAAGATGTAAACATGTTCTGGGATGAAACATCACCCTGAATTAAGAAAAATGAACTGGGCCACTTAAAAGGATATTCCATAGGCGTATCGAGAAATAAGTTAAGGATTTGATACATTAATAGACCAAATAGAATTGAATTCACAATTTGCAAGACAAAAATAACTACATGAGGGTTGCGATAGCTCCTTAGACTGTGGGATTAAAAAAAATGCTCTGAATTTCACATCCATAGGCGAAGCTATGATGTCAATGTCATACCAACATAATCCCAGAACAAAGTTTTCCTCGTCCATCTGTCTGAATCCACCTGTTGTCTCTCATACTTGGATTACAAACTGATCATCTTTATTTTTCTGCATTTGTATAAATGTCTAACAATACAAGCTCCTGGTTTACGAAGCTCCCAGATGTGACTAGAACACAAACGACAAAGATAATAGCAAAATTATATTAGCTATTTCAGGTGACCTGTAATTTACCTCAGAAATACTGCTTCTAGGACACAATCCTACAGAGCTCCTGTCAACTTTGGAGGAACAGGACTGAACATTTAAGCCAAAAACCCAGAGCCAGTAAGAAAAGTCAGGAAGACCCTGGAGAGATGCATGAGTGAGAAATCATTTCCCAAGCTGAGGTGCAACTGCAGAGGTGTGGGGCCCTAATACAGTGCTTATGTAGCTGGAGAATAGAAAAACCCTCCATGCTTTTGTCCCTTGGCCCATGCAGTGAAACTGCATCACTTCCTATGCACTGAGGTGTGGGGCAGCTGTGGATGAGAGTGTGCTGCAGCTGGGGATGCGTGTGCTGCATTTGCCTCACAAAAGTGGGAATTTGACCCTTATTTGGCCCTCGTTCTCCCACAAGCCTCACAGCTAAAGCCACAACTGCCATGGTTAGAATGATAGTGGGGCACAAGCCCAACTAGTGTGGGTCCCAGTTTGGAGGCTAGTTCCTAGATTCTGCATAGATGTACCTTTCATAAGATCAAATGTGTGCCATTTAAAAGCAAGCAGATAGTGCGCGTGTGTCTGGAAGGGTTTTGAAGCTATACCATACCATTTCAATTTAAAATATATTTCAAACTTCAAAAGAGAGTATTTAAGACAGGTGCATGCCTGCACATTTGGCTTTGGTAGTTATATAAAAAAAAGGAAGTGAGTGTTCAGTAAAGGCATTTGTAACAAGCAGCATAAACAGATTAACTCAGATCAATGTAGTAGAATTCCAGTGTGTGAAATTAAATGGGTGGATCTGGGCATTAGCTCACTTATTGGCAATGTACTCCCTATCATTTAACACAAATGAAATACCCACAAGAAACTAAATCAGAAGGTTTCTACTGGTTATATTTACTTTATGAGTTACAAATCACTGGCAATAAAATTACAAGTTTACCTTTCTGGGACAGTTCATTCTCTCAGACTGAAATACATTACTTCTTGCTTGAAATAAGCGAAGCAAGATAAACATTGCACAATCTGTTAAAAAGGTTGCCAGACACTTTCCACAATAAGGCACTGAACTGACTTAGAACTGTGCCATGCTTTAACCATTTGATATGAAATTTTCCATGCTGGGTGTCTGCCTTATACTATCTATTTATTTATTCACAGACCCACCGCCCAATTAAATCTGCCAGAGTTTAAACAAGTTATTGCACTTTGAATTTGCTCATCAGAGATTTCTTAGAGGTTAGCAGCAAAGTTCACAGATGATTTCAAGAACTTTGGGCATGCTTCATCCCAGGGTTAAGCAGGACTTTCCCTGCAACTACAGACAGGGTTGAGACAGAGAAAGCAAATGGTCTGTCCTGAGCATTGAGTGACACCTCTATGCTGATCCCATACAGAGTGAAGGTGGAAGCTGTCTGACAGGAATGCAGAGAAAATAAGAGCCACATCTGTAGAGAGAGGGGGGATTGGAGAAAGAAGTGTGGAGGAGAAGGCAGGTACAGAAGGCAAAAACTGGGATGGGATGCTGGCAGGGAAGGGAAGAGGGAAACTCAGACGGGCTTGAGAAGGAAACTGCCACTGGCGAGGATCAGAAATAAGGAATGGAATAAAGTAGAGATGCCAGCTCCACGGGTGCTTGGGGTCTGGAGCACCAGTAAGGGAAAACGGTGGGTGTTGAGCACATGCTATCAGCCCCGTATCAGCTTCCCCCAGCAGCTAGCAGCTGCTGGGGGGCATCGCTGATCAGCGCCTCCAATTCTCTTCCTGCACCTCCCACCTGCCACAATCATCTGTTCTGTGGCATGCCTGGGACTCTGAATGGATGAGGGAGCAGCCTCACAGGATTGGGTGGAACTGGGAGGGAAGAATGAAGTGGAGTGGAAAATTCAGAATATATTTGTATAGCAAAACAAAATAATCTAACTAAGTGCAATGTTTGAAGTACAATTCTAAAACTAATGGTTTAAAATATTCAATGGAAGTGTGTAAATATACAGAAATATTAGGAATGTATACAAAAAACAGTAAACACTACTACCAACCGTCTATACGGTATTTTTTAAGAGACAGGATAAAACTTATCCATTAGATCCAAGAATACTCATGACTATCTTTGCTGAAGCTGATCTGAAGGTACTTCCCATAGTTAGGCATTTTGTCCTGTTCTCTCCGACCCGCCCCCCACCCGCATATAATTTTATGTAACATATGACTCACTGTGGCAACAGAAAATTTCCCAGGGAGTACCCAAATGAATTTCTGAGCACATATCAAGAACAGATTTATTCAATAAGAAACAAGATTTAATTTTTTTTTAAAAAAAGGGACCAGATGTTGATATCTGGTGAAGACTTATTTTTCCTTGTCACCAGCATAAAACAAGAACAAAGTCAATTTAATCCACCCTACAAGGATTCCCCCAATGGTCTATGACAGATAGTTCTGCCGCATCTCTGATAATGGGGTTGGGGAGGTAAGGAGCACAAGGTATGTACAGCTATCATTGCTCTCTTTTGAGTTGGTAGCCGATCTTCTCTTTACCTGATGATCAAATCTTGAACTATGGCCAGAATACCAACAATCACTGCATGGCTATGTTTTTACAAAAATAGCTGAAGCTGCAATTTGGGAGGATTTTGGTCACTTAAAGTAAAACAGTGGGAGAAAGAGAGAAGTAAAAATGCACAGAAAGCTCTTAAGATAATATCTGGCACATGTTGTACTAGCCAACACACAAGTTTAAAGGGTTCATGAAGTACCTGTAAAAGCTTAATCCTTACTTACAAATGTTGTCTGTATGGATTCTATAACCAAAAGTATATTTCACTTTCTCACAACAGCTATCTTAAAAAACGTTTTCTGGAAATACCATGGCTGGGGCTGCTTAGATGCCAGTACTCAGTACCGGCAAGTACCAGTACAAAAGACTGGTGTTACCCAAGTCCCCAGAGCTATTTCATTTAGCACAAATGCACATAAATGCACAAAATGTTAACCAGTGGGAGGTAGACGTGTCGTAACTGCATGCAAATGTTGGTCCGAAGAGGCTTGGCTGCAAACCGAAAAGACACTGAGAAGTAACGGTCTGCAACATGGCTGTTGCCTCAGGTGAGGTAGCTTAAGGAAAGATCGGCAGCATGTTGCCAATGTAAAGAAGAGCTCTGTGTGGCTCAGAATCTTCTCTGTCACCAGAAGAAGTCGGTCCCAGAAAAACTCTCACCCATCTTGTCTTTCTGAAACAATAGACTAGAATCTCGGCAAAGCACTCAGGAAAACAGTGGTTTTTAGCTTTAAACATGCGGAAAATGATTTGCATGAACACCTCCCAGTTTTACCTGTGAGAAACACTCTTTGGCAATAGCTCCCCAGCATTCTTTTCAGAATCCTTATGCACATTATGTAACAGTCAGTATCTCTAGCCATGAGTATCATTATCCTTTCTATGACATTTACTATCTGGAGTTCTCCCATGATTTATTAATTAAAAAAACAAAATAAAACTCAGAGCCAAATGGCTATACATGTATCTGAGGGGATACTAACAGCAATGCATTTGCTGTCCAGATTAAAACAAAGACTGGCTCACATTCTACAGCTGGTAAATTAACAACTGTACCTCACCCAGCTACTGTGGTCTGCAGGAGGTGAAGTTATGCCAAGAAAAACACTGACAACATTTTAACAATTCAGTGCTCACACAAAACTGGCCATAAATACCATATATCAGATGTTCATTTCCATATGAGTCCCTGCATTAAAATGGCATGAGAAAAGTTAACTGAAATTAATTTAAGTGTAAAGAAAATAAGAAGCACACAGCGTGGCAGGAACGGAGTAACTTCTTAAATCTTGCACTAATATTGGGTCTATTATTAGGTGCAGAGTGGCGATGTTTGCTGATATAAACTATTTCTATCAGATAGGAATTGACACACCAGAGGACATGAACAGCCCTGCTAGCTCATCTCAGGCCCTCCAACACTGGCCTGTACCCGATATGTCACAGCTGCAAAAAACAAAAAACAAAACAAAAACACAAACAAAAAACTCAAATGGACAATTCTGAAATAACCTGGGTAAGCTTCTTTCTAATTCCAGTCATTTAGTAAGTGAGAGAGCTTTTATCCTCAGTATAGCTTTATGCTATCTGCTACATGCAGTAGATATTCTTTTAGAGGACAAATGCCTTTTACAACTTCACAGTGCTTGTGCCTTTGCTGTGTAACTCTATGGTGTTACAGAGATTACTCACCATTACTGCCTTGCCTCATGGCCTTGTCACATATTTTTGCGCAGGATGTCTGGCGGATCACATACTGCAGCTGACAAGTGCCTGATGGAGGGTGCTGGATGAACTCCTTTTTGTTCCCCTCCCAAGTTCCCAGAGGGTGCAGTCCTGCAGGGTGGATAGGCAGTTGGGGCTCATCAGGAGTCAGCCAGCAACAGGATGTAATCAAGTATCTGCGACCAGGTAAGGCCTCCAGGCTCCCTATAAAGGGCTTTCCCCAGGCAGCAGGCAGGTGTGGAGTGATACCCAGAGATGAGGAGGCTGGAGGTTTTGAGAGCAAAACAGAACAGAAAAGAGCCGAGCCGAGCCACACCAGCAACAAGGCACAGGGGTGGAAGATGCCAAGGGAAGTTGGGAGTGAAGAGGCCCAGGGAAATATTGCTGCCATGGGGCAGGGGCAAAAGCCCACCAGCTCCCTCCTTCCCTAAGGTCCCTGGGCCGGAGTCCTGGGCAATGGGTGGGACTGGATTCCACTCACCGTTTCCCCTGGAGAGTTACCCAAATAGGGCAAGACCATAGCAGCTCGAGACCCGTGGACAGAGACTTACTCTACCTCCAATTAGGAGTGGCCTGTGATGAAAATGGCTCAGTAAAAGGAGACCCTTGCCTTCAGGAAGACCCAGTGCAACAAAGGGGCCTCTTTGAGTCTCTGAGGCACACAAGGAGCTGCCTGGAGGCACAGAACCCCTAAAGAGCTGATGAGAGATTTGTCACAGATCTTATACCTTTGTAACAGCCTCATGCAGGGACAATGTCTCTTCTGTTTTTCAAGGTGCTCAGTGCACCTTTGTGTGCTGCTAGAAATGAAATCAAATTCTCCAAATTTGAGAGTAGTTAACCTCTTGATCTCAGTAGCCTGGGGTGTATATTAATAACTCACTGTTTCAAAAAGTTGTTTCCACAGCTCTAAATTTGTTTTCTTATAGTTTCATGGTGGTGGTGATGATGCGGGGGTACAGGGGTGTTCTGTTATTATGAGAGAACTCCTGATTTAACTTTTCTAAACAAGAAGTTCTCAAACAAAGGTACACATACCCCTGGGATATGCAGACATCTTCAGGGGGTATACATCAGCTCATCTAGATAACTGCCTAGTTTTACAACAGGCTGCATAAAAAGCAATGGGGAGGCCAGTACAAACTACAATTTCAAACAATGACTGGTTTATACTGCTCCACACACTGAAATGTAAGTACAATATCTGCACTCCAATTGAATTATTTTATAAGTATATGGTAAAAGTGCAAAAGTGAGCTATTTTTCAATAACTGTGTTGTGACATTTTGTATTTGTGTGTATGAGCATGTAAACAAGTAGTTTTTAAGTGAGGTGTAACCCGGGGGTATGTGAGACAAATCAAACTCCAGAAAGGGGTACAGTAGTCTGGGAAAGTTGAGAGCCATTGTTCTAACTTACTCACTCTTTTATGCCTATCACATAATTACTCATTTGTGTCCTCAAAGTTGAACATGCCCAGTGTCTGATCCACAGCACAGGTGAAATTGCTTTGTACCACTTAGGTGGCACAAAAAAAGGACTTACAACTGCCATAGAGGGGAAACAGGTAGTGAGGGGGAAAACAGTTGTTGATACAAATCCAGGGTAGTAAGCTCTGGGTAAACCCTCCTCCTTCAGTGAAGAAACATCAGAGATGGACAGAAGGCTAACAGAGACATGCCTGGAGATCCATGTCTGACAGAATGCTCTTTCTTGGGCAGTCCCATTTCTCCTCCTAACATGCTTCCCAGAGCTCCATATTCTCTCTGGTATAATTGATAAATGTCGTATCACACAAGTAAACAACCAGTGGTACCTATGTTAGCAAACAATGTATCTGGTTTTAGTCTTCCTCTCTTCCCATTAGTAAATCTTCCTTCATTTTGGAGTCAGTATTGAATCTCCTAGTGTCAGTATGTGTTGCTGTGGGCCTGTTTGAATTTGTATTTTGCTTTGTGAAATTTGGTTACCTGGTATGTATGGGTCAGCTGCTGGAGAATAGATTAACCACATGTCCTGGATCCTATCAGACCTGCTGGGGAAATTGGAGTGAGGTGCAGAGGGATTGCAAACCTGAAGTTCTGGTCTGAAGGGATGAAAAACATCCATCTGTGCCTTACAGAGATGGCCGCTCGCAAGCTTAAATCCAAAGTAGAGGGTGACTGAGCAACCCTGGGATGAGGTGCAATCTCACAAGTGCAATTAACCCTGATGTGATGACTATCTGTACTTTTCTAGACCAATATTATGTGGTTAATCCTAAGGTTATGTCAACCAATTATTCCCCTCTCCTCCAGGGATTGCTTGTATTATATGGGTCTCAGAGTCTATGTAATTCAGGATTGGGAATAAAGCTCTGCACTGTGGAAAGTGTTTTTTCTCCCTCTCATTTTGGTTTAATGCTTTGTTTCTCACTTCGGTCTAATAGTTTGTGAGAGAAGAAATGTACATAATTTATGAAGAAAAGTTCAAACGCCATCTGGGGGGCAGGTTGAAGAGGGTATGTTTATAAAATAGAAGAAATGTTCTTTTTTTTGTTCTTGGATTCCAAATATAAAAAACAAATTAATACTTCTGTCAAGAGACCTTACACATCATCATCCTCTGAATTTGCCATTATTCAGATTATCCTGATTTAGTCACACATATTAACAGCACAGCTGTCCATTTCTCCAGGGCTGTGGCTACACTAGAGAGTTTACAGATGCACCACTGTAAGCCTTCTAGAGTAGCCACTCTAAGCCATGTGAGAGTCAGCTCTCCTGTTGACTCAATCAATCCACCCCAACAAGCAGGAGCAACTCTCCTGTCAATATAGAACTATCCACACCAATGTTTAAGTCAGTGTAACTTATCTCACTTGGAGTGGCTTATTCACGCTCTTGAGTGACATAAGTTATATGGACATCAGTGATAGGGTACACATAGCCTAATTAGAAGAAGCATGTACTTGGTCCCACAAGTAACAGGCATTTTAGTACCTGCATATTTGCAAGGACATACTTATTTCACTGTTCATGCATGTGACTTATGCTTAGCTTTGTTTATAAAGGACAACAAATTTCCTTTGCAGGGGCATTTTCTGTGGAGCACGCATTTGTGTTACATGTCCTTACCAACAGCCCATGACTTAAGCACAATCGGACACTGGGCTGATATTTTGTTTTCAACTGGTATCTCAGAGCATAGGTCTACCCTCACTTTGAATCTGCACTTCAATAAAAAGTTTGCATTGTCAGAAGAGAAAGTCGAGGACGGTTTCTGAACGTTCACAGGCAGTGACACATATAGAACAGTGACATATGTAGTATGCCAAGATTTTTGTTCTCAGAGAGCTTTCAGCTTTCCTGACAATGTTTTCCTTTATGTCATTTAAAATGGTGCTTCATGATTTGGACTGTTAAGTCAGAGTTTCTAAAAAGCTGCTAACTCTGTTTCACTTGGCACTTTATCTGCAGAGCTCATTTGAACTGCTAATAGTAAAAATATTTTAACTGGCTTATGTCAGAATACGTATAGGTGGTGTATTCATTGAACAGCACCAATCTTTAAATGTCCAAACTAGAATTTTAAAAAAATTCTGCACCAAAGCCCTATCCCTAAACTGATTCTTGAAAACTGGGCTGTTCTTTTTCTTGTCCATATGATGTGGAAAGAATATCCCAGGCTCAGACAATTCCCTTCTACTGTTACCTGGTTTAAAATGCTATTTAGAGCGCCTCATTATTTTTCTCCTAAAATCAGTTGCGTGCCTGATGATTTATAGAAAGGCATTACACCAAGATTTCTGCCATGAATAGACTAGGAAAAGGCTAGGTTCTGGTCACTCCTTATGTGGGCATATGGGGAACAGGGGTGGAGAATGAGAACGAAGTAAGAAGCATCTCTGACCCCTCATGTATTCTATGCAAGGGATGGTCAGAATTGCTTCCCCTACCTGTGGAGGATTACCTCAGGGTTGCCACAGAAATGTAGGTTGTGTGCGCCCCAGAAAGGAGGGAAGGGTCAGGGAATAAATGGAAGCAAGTGTTTGCATCTTCGTTTCCTGACAAACAGAGCTAGCCAGCTACACAAGCCGCAGTAGATGCGGTGCCCTGTAATGAGCAGTTTGTCTACTGCAGCTCATGGTGGAGCACTTCACCTTCCTCAACACAGGGCTATAATCCAGCCCTCCACAGAGGGCATGCAAACGAAGGCAGGTGTGACAACATACAGCAAAAAAGAAAAAGTAACTGAGAAGATGTGGAGGAACTTGGATCTAGTAATTGTTCCAAAAATTGGTATGGATTTTAGGGTAAAGTTTATTGTTGAAGATTTTTCTTCCTTTTTGTGACTGCATTATTTTAATTTACTTTGGCGTAATCATAACGTGCTGAGGAAAAGACCTCTGATTGCATCTGGAATTTTTCTGCTGAATCACTCCACCAGCTCACATGACCCTTCTAAATTCTTCCCACCTTTTGTCTAAATCCATCTAACCCAGTCTAGTTATCACTAGCTATGAAATATTCATTCTTAAATTTAATTGAATGGAACATAGCCATGTTGAAACTGTTCAATAAGGTTGTTAGACACACTCTCTGCTGTTACAGAAACAGAAAAAAGAAAACATTTCCACTAGCTGAAGAATAACGTCAGACTTATTTGAAAGATTTCTCCATGTGTGGCTGGCTTTTATTCACAAATGGCAGACCCAATAGGTATAAAAGGAAAATACGAAGTCTTGTAGAATGTTGCCGTATCAAGAGAGAGAAAACAGGGGTGGGGGAGAGGGAAATCCTTACAACATTCCACAGGGTTAACTACAGTAGTCCAATAGAAGCTGTTTTGTGTGTCTCTCCTCCCCAGTACTTTTCACTACTCAGGAAATTTATGGTGCAAATAAAATGAACAATGCAAAATGCAATGAAACTGTTTTATTAGCACATTGTATATTAATCGTTGGATTAATGCAAAGTTACTGGGAGTCATTGACCAAAACAAGGGCTTCTGTGGTCACATTTTAAAAAAAAGCGGTTAGCGGCATTTGACTTAGGAACATTGCTTAAGAGACAAGGATTTATTTGTTTCTTTTGTTTAGAGAAGTAGTAAAGCAGAGCTGATCCAACCAGTCTCCAACCTCTTAGGATACTTTACTGGTAAATAAAAGTTGATGCAATCAGTCTGGATACTTCATTAGAACAAAGATTACAAGTTCAACTTGCAAAAGTTTAAGTGATTTCTCAGCCTAAATCCAATTTTGAAAGCAACCTAGACACTAGAAACTTCAGGCTTAAGACACTTTTGAAAATTGTATTAAGATGATGTACCATTCTACTACAGGAAGAGTGTGTTGGGTTATAACATATTTTGATTTTTCATGAACCAATGACCAAAGAACTATGTATGCCAACAAAAAACGATCCTTTACAATTAGTACAAATTAACACCCATATTGGCAGCCTCAGAAGATTAGTCAAAGGAGGAAAATGACCATGAAAATTCCCCTCCCTTCTCAGAGAAAATAAATATTTGTGGGAGAGTTTAGTAAGTTTACAGTACCATGGCTGGTGCTGATGTAGTGTAGATTATAATGGAGTTTGGTCTCCCAGATGTTAATTTGGCTGTTTCGCAACCTAACAATTATTTTTACAGAAAATATTAAGGTGTTCATTGGCATGATGATCACTAGTAACTAATTTCTGCAAACATCTGCAAGGTAAGGTGATAAGGAACAGTTACAATGGATTTGTCAAGAACAAAGCAAATCAACCAACCTGATGGCTTTCTTTGATGGGATAACAAGCCTTGTGGATAAGGGGGAAGGGATAGATAGGGTAAACCTAGACATTTGTAAAACATTTGATAACAGTCTCACAAGATCTTCTTATCCAACTAAGGAAATACAATGAACTATTGGGACTACTATCCAGTGGGTGCATAACTGGTTAAATAGCCATTCTCAGAGAAAACGGGCATTGTGGCAGACCAGGAGCCTACTAAGGACTGAGAATGTGGGCAGTGCAAGAGCCTAACAGAAGGCAGGTATGCTAGGAACTGGGTCAATGCCTTCCTACTCTCTAACTAGGCTCACAGCTGGGGCTCATTAAGGACCAGCCTGCAGTACTGGGCCTATCAGGCACCTGCTGCTGGGACAGCCCGCTGGCTCACTGTAAAAGGTTTCCCCTCCAGGCAGGAAGGGGAAGGAGTTGAGATGTGCACAAGGAGGAAAAGGCTGGAGGTTTCAGAGCAGAGCAGTACGACCAGGTACCAGATGGAAGCAGTGAGTGAAGTGGCCCAGGGACAGGTTGCTAAGTTAGGGCAGAGTCCTCCAGGTTAGTGGGTGGGCCTGGACTCCCCACACCCTTTCCATGGAGGCTGCCATGCTGGGTAAATGGGGAGTATGAACCCTGTAACGGGGGGTCTGCTTCCCCCTCACTGCGGGCTTGCTGTGATGGGAATGACTTGGTAAGCAGAGGCCCTTGACTTGGGAGGACCTAGGCAACTAAGAGGCCATTGTGAGTCTCTGATGCACACATGAAACCACCAAGAAGCGCAGAAACCCCTAGAGGACTGATAGGGACCTTGTCACAGTATCAGTGGTTCACAATCATACTGAAAGGGCATAAGAAGCAGGGTTCCAAAGGAATCAATTTTGCAATCCATTCTGTTCAGTATGTTCATCAACAATTTAGATAATGACACAGAGCATATACCACATTTACTCATATGCGTTCAATTCTTAATGTCAGCACACAACTTACATGATTAAGGACTGCAGAGACAGCTCCCTAGGAATTTCATGTTGATGCTTTCATAGCAGCATTCAAAGAAAGCGCAGTTAACAGAAGGGAAGCAAATTTATCGGTGTATTGCAGTTATGTTCTCTAGCGGATATTTACGATCTTTGTAGTCTCAGAAGGGTAGCAGTGTTAATCTGTAGCATCACAAATAACAAGCAGTTGTGTAGCACATTAGAGACTACCAAATGTCATGAGTTTCATAGGTAAGACTTTCCTCAGATGCCTTGAGCAGACAAATAGAATCCAGGGTTGATACAGTGGGTAGCGGTGAGGAGGGAAGGAAGGAGATACAGTCCAGCCTCCCTGTATTATTTTTCAGGGATCACATGCAATGATGGGAAGTAGGACACTTAGTGGATGGCCAGTTGAGAATACAGTCATTGCAGAGAAGCATAATAGTGCACTGGAAAGCCAAAGACTCGCCTCATCAGCAACTCCATTTTCTGAAAAATTTTCTTATCTTCTCTTTGTTCATGCTTTTCAGGGTCTCCGTATTATTTTCAATAAAGTCAAAAATCTTTTTTTTCTAGACTTTCCTATCCTTTTTCTAACTTTGAGAACACCGTCAGGGTCCCTGTATTATTTTCAGGGTTCGGATGCAATCATGGGATGGCCAGCTGAGAATTCAACTACAGAAGAAAGACATTTGTGTAAACTTTTTTGTAGTCTGTGTAGATACCCTAATTTCCCTTCCTTTCAATCGGAAAAATAGATGGTTGTTTAGCACGGGAGTCGAATAAGGAAAATGCAATGTGGGAAGATTCAAAGACCAGCAAGCATACCCAGAATGATACAGGGGTGAGGAAAATGTGCGATAGGTTTCCACAATGCCCTACTTCAACAGTCGATGTTTGCCAATTTGAGTGTGGCAGCAATGAGATGACTTTGTGAGGAGCATGTGGGGAGAGAGGATGGTCAAATCCAAACTTATAAATTCCAGAATTACAAAACGGATATTAATTCGAATTTCTCATAGTGTAGATGCAGCCTTTGTCTCCTTCCTTGCTCTTTTCCAAGAAAAAATCATTTCACAACAGCTTAAGCTGCATTACTAATATCTCAAGGCCCTTTAGCACCTCATGGAATACAAATGCTTACTCACATGCTGCACTAGTTAAGAGGAATTACCAGTAGAGACCAAATTTCAGTTTATTCTGGCTAGCCAAAATGCCTTATATAGTCCTTCCCTCAGAATGAAAGAAAAAGAAATCCCGCAGAATTATGATCTATCATACCATATTGGACATAGGGTCTTGTCTGTTACCAGGTAGGCTAACCTCGTCTTAGCCAGAGTATCACTCCTCTCTGAACACAAGGGATCAGTCTGCTTTCTTGTATGGAGATGCAAAACTAGTCATTCCACTGATGTACAGAATTAAACTAATGTAAATCTAGATTAATTTTTGACTCATTTGGTATTTAATGCTGAGCCATAGACTGTAGATGACTTAAAACATTAGAAATAAAAGTAAGCTGCTCAGATCTCTTTAAACGTTCTTTTGGTTGTTTTTTAAATATAAAACTTATTTTTATCAGAATTTTCCCCACTTATCTTTATAGAAGTTTTATTTAATGCACAAGAAACAAATTAAAGTTGATTCAAGATAAAATAAATTAGGCCTGTAGTACATATCGAACCAGATGCAAAACACACATTTTAAACCATGAGTTCTACATATGTGGCTACAATTAAATTATGAGACAAAGACAGGCTTGGAAGTCACACCGCTTAAAAAAGAAAGGGATTCTATCTGTGATACCCAGCACCCTACAGTAAGCACATACAACTATGGGGCTGCATCTACACTACGAGAAATTCTCATTTAAAGCAGTTAGATCGATATTACCACATGACTGTCTTCACTTGAAATATCATTAGCTTGATTTAGGGAGCACTAATATTGATATCACAATATTGTCAGTACCTGATGGGTTATAGCATCAAGCTTAAATTCAGAAGTTCAATTAAAGGCCAGTGGGGAAGCGCCACTTCTCAAAATCGAATTTATTACCCTCCAGAAGTGCCCTATATGTAACCCACAATGCCCTGCAGTGCTCTGCTCTGGCTGATGCTCTTGGATGGGCAGGAATTAGGTAACAGGAAGACCATGAATATCACATTGGGACCAAGAAGCCTGTGGCTGTGGGGTCATGTTTGTATGAAAGGCCAAAAAATGTCTCTCTTTAGCTACGTCTACACGGGGTGCTACATCAAAATAGCTTATTTCGATGTAGCAAAATCGAAATAAGCTATTTCGATGAATAGCGTCTACACGTCCTCCAGGGCTGGTGCCGTCGACGTTAGGCAGCACTACATCGAAGTAGGCGCTGCAGGGGAGCGTCTACATGCCAAAGCTGCCCACATCGAAATAAGGGTGCCAGGAACAGCTGCAAACAGGGTCACAGGGCGGACTAGCACCTCCGGGGCAACAGCAAGCCGCTCCCTTAAAGGGCCCCTCCCAGACACACTTGCACTAAACAGCACAAGATCCACAGAGCCGACAACTGGTTGCAGACCCTGTGCATGCAGCATGGATCCCCAGCTGCAGCAGCAGCAGTAGCCAGAAGCCCTGGGCTAAGGGCTGCTGCACACGGTGACCATAGAGCCCCGCAGGGGCTGGAGAGAGCGTCTCTCAACCCCTCAGCTGATGGGCGCCATGGCAGACCCCGCTATTTTGATGTTGCAGGACGCGGATCGTCTACACGTGCCCTAGGGCGCTATTCCCATCTCCTGTTGGGGATAGCGACTTCGACATCTCACCGCCTTACATCGATTTCAACTTCGAAATAGCGCTCGCCACGTGTAGACGTGGCAGGCGCTATTTCAAACTTGGCACGGCTACTTCAAAGTAGCCGGCTCATGTAGACGCAGCTTTTCTTTGCTATTAGCGCTGTGAGCTCATCTATGCATTGCAAATAGCCCCGGCACAGAGTCTGTGGTTCTTCCTCTACACTTGGTAATTTTTTCTGTGCTGCCTGGTGCCAGCCACTGCCCCACATGGCAGCAAGGCTGTTGTGGAAGTTGTGCTTAATAAGAGGCAGAGAAACTTCTTCTCAGAGGTTTACACTTGTGTGCGAACCCCCCTCCTACCACCACAGGTGCCACGCAGTTGGGGTCTTTCCCACCCTCAGCCACATCACACGGGTGGCCCCCGACCCAATAAAAGGATGTGTCTGCTGTTTGGTGCTGCCAGGCCTGGACTGTGTGCAGTTACAACTCCAAGGGTGGGAATGATTTTTATCTCCCCCGGTGCCTAAGATATTCGGGGGTTTGCACCATGGTAGGCACAGGAAGTGCCACTGAAAGTTGAGAGGGCAGACATTCAGTATAACACATTTGTAGATTATGGAGCATCAAGAAATAAACATGACAGAGGAATACCTTGGTATGGCCTTGATCCATAGGTCATTGAAGTCAATGTATTAGCTCTAGAATTAACTCAGTATGGGCTTGGTCCAAATGCCACTGAAGTCAATGAAGAGAAGCCCACTGATTTCAATGGGCTTTGGCTCAGGCCTTAAGTGACAATTTCTTTTCAGAGTTATGGGTTAATCCGTTCCAGATCACTGGTCTGGAGTGGGAAGACCCTCTTATGAAAAACACTGAGCCCTGGGTTCAGCAGGCAAATTCTCTAACCGCTTTGTTACCCCTCTCCCCTCACTTCTAGAAAGTAAAATCACTTATACAAGCAAGATCCTGCCTGGAAAAAGGGACATTTGCTTAGCACAACAGGGGAATGATAGAAATGAAATGTAGGAAGAGGTCATCAGACACGCACAGCCACTTGCAGGGCATTTTTTTCACGCTGCAGCAGTGAAAATACCCAGAATGCTTCAGAGCTCAGGGAACTGTGGGATAGGCTCCCGTAATACATTGCTGCAACAGTCAATGTTTGGTGACTTGTGTGCGACAGCAATAAATCGAATTTGTGGGGAGCCTGTGTGAAGTGAGAATGCTCAAATTCAAAATTATAAAAACTCAGTGTTAAAAAAAATTATTTTCATAAAGTTGAATTTATTTCATTGTATAGTTGTAGTCTGGGTAGTCAGCCAAACCCTTGTACTTTACTGCTTAATTGCAAGCTAATCCGAGGAAACAGAACAACTGGAGTGTTTTAGTTTCAATGATATAAACAGGTTATTGTGATGTGGTTTTCTATTCTAAATCCAATTATCGACCAACTAGATAACAGCCGTACAGTAAAATAAATGGAGTGGGATAGCATCTGGAAGACAATTTTATCATAAGCAGATGTGGAGGTTGGGGGGAGAAAAAAAAGAGGCTTTCCTGATCTCATTCCTAGTCTCTGAAGGGAGGAAGGAGAATCAACTCCATTTCTTTTCAGCTCTTTGGCCTCTTCCTATACTGTACATATGTATTGAACTCAGCTGCTGAAATAGCTAAATAACGTGTAATTGTTACCACTGAAGGATAAATTCATAATCATGAATTCCAAAACAAGAGAAACATAGACTTCACAGATTAGACTAATGGTTCTCAAACTTTTGTACTGGTGACCCCTTCTACAAAGCAAACCTGTGTACGCGAACCCTCCTTTGTAAATTAAAGCACACTTTTTTAATATGTAACATTTAAAAAGGACGGAAGCAAACTAGGGTTTGGTGGTTGAGGCTGACAATTTGTGATCCACCATGTAATAACCTTGCAAATTCAGAGAGGTCACAACCCCCACTGTGGCAATGCCTGGATTAGACAATGATATGCCAAGGAATCTCCAGGAGGCCCCATAAATCAAGATGTGTCACACTCAAGCCATCCACTGACAAAAACTAACATAACTAAGGACGGCTGTCAACCATTGTTCTTGATGCAAAAGGACATACCTTTTGAGGTGAAAAACTTTCTAAAACTTTCAGTTGACTTTGACCCACATAAATCACATTTTGAATTGTGTTACTAATGTAAAAGTAAATTGCACTCTTGGCCAAATAACAGCTGGCCATGAATGGTTACATCAGGGAAGAAGGAATGTAAGAGAAGCCATGATGTGATGTACTACTCTCACACAGCTTGAGAGGTCAAGGTTGCCCTGTAGGCCAAAAACTCCTCAGGTTGCACCTGGAGGGGCAGCCAGGGAGCAGGGCTTGCTAAAATGAAGCTCAGCTGGACAAGAACAGGAAGGCTTATATACTGTCCCAAAACTGAGAACAGACTGGGACTGCAGGGCAATAGTCTATGATCACACTCTGGAAAAAAGGAAATGGGGCTATCGAGATAGGTACCCTTGGAGAAGGGAGTTTGGGCTGCAAGCCTATGGAAGTGGAAGAGTCAGAAAGGTAGGAAAGACTCAGGGGGAAAGCAGAAAGTGGCAGCCTTTGGCTACTCATGAGAAGACCCAAGGTCGATCCCAGATTGGAGGGTAGACCTGGGATCCCCTACCAGCCAGTGTGGAAGTGGCATGGACCAGATGGCAGAGAGAGGAGTGCCCAGGATAGTTCACCTGGAAGTCTTCAACAACATGGAAGAGAAGGACTATGGCTAAAAGGCCAAGCACAAAGCAGCAGTAGCACCTGGAGTGAGGGGCTGTAGGGAAAGAGAGGATGATGGACTGATAGAGAGATACCCCCCAACTTTGCTAGCTCCTCCACCAAAGGCTGAAAATCTTTGTGAAGCTGACACTGGAAAACAGTGGCACTGAAAGATTTACAATCTGGGTTAATATTTTCATGATGTGTGTTATGCTTTACAGCTGAGAGGGACAGTCTCTGAGGCCAAATTGACAGAGAACTGGGCAGACATCCCAAATTGGTGGTATAACCTATAACTAGATTTCACCAAGTCAGTAACAAATATGCACATCTGGACCATGATGTTAGCTTTAGCATGGAGCCACAGACAGTGACCTTCACTTCTCCAGCCCCTCTTTGCTATCCAAATTAGACTTTACAAGGAAAGGTTATTAAAATCAAGACACCCCTCACATTACATTCTTCCAACCTCAAAGAATCAGTCATTCACCACACTCCAGATCTCACACCATAAACAACACTGACAGCCAATTTCTCTAGATAACCCCTCAATAGTTTTCATGTAATTTTACGTTACATCAATTTTCAACTTAATGATAACACACCTTAGCTACGTCTACACGTGAAGCCTACTTCGAAGTAGCTTATTTCGATGTAGCGACATCTACACGTCCTCCAGGGCTGGCAACGTCGACGTTCAACTTCGATGTTGCGCAGCACCACATCGAAATAGGCGCAGCGAGGGAACGTCTACATGCCAAAGTAGCACACATCAAAATAGGGGTGCAAGGCACAGCTGCAGACAGGGTCACAGGGCGGACTAGCACTTCCGGGGCAACAGCTAGCCGCTCCCTTAAAGGGCCCCTCCCAGACACACTCAGCCTGCACAGCACGCAGTCTGAAGAGTCATAGGCACACAGACCTCGGGCAACGCAGTCATGGACCCCCAGCAGCAGCAGCAGCAGCAGCAGCAGCAGCCGCCGCCAGAGATCCACCCAGCCCTCCCGGCAGGAGCAGGGCTCGCCCTGATCCATGCCATGCGGGAGGCAGCTGAGCACCTCCTTGCCACACGGGAGGAGGAGCGGCCCCCAGGGGAGCAGGGCTCAACCCCCAACCCTGCAGCACCCCGAACCCCCCCCACCTCACACGCCGCCGCCTGTGGAGCTACCCCACCAGCACCGACTGGTGGGAGCGGCTGGTGCTTGAGGAGTAGGACGACAACCGCGGGCTCAGGAACTTCAGGATGAGCCGGCACACATTTATGGAGCTGTGCCAGTGGCTCACCCCTGCACTCAGGCACCAGGACACTGCCATGCAGCGTGCCCTCCCAGTAGAGGAACGGGTCGGCATCGCTGTCTGGAAGCTGGCCACTCCAAACAGCTACTGATCCGTGGGACAGCAGTTTGGCGTCGGCAAGGCCACCGTCGGGGCTGTCCTTATGGAGGTAAGAGGACCCACGCGGGGTGGGGTGGGGGGCAGGTGGGCCCTGGCAGGGCAAGGCAGGGCAGGGCAGGGCAGGGCCACGCACACCCTGCTCACCCCTCATTGGTGCTCTCCCATGTGCTTTCCCTGCAGGTCGTGGGTGCCATCAACGCCATGCTCCTGCACAGGCTTGTGAAGCTGGGGGACCCAGATGCCACCATCGCGGGCTTTGCCACGCTGGGCTTCCCCAATTGCTTTGGGGCTCTGGATGGGACTCACATCCCCATCTGCGCCCCGCAACACAGTGGAGGACGGTACATCAACCACAAGGGCTACCACTCAGTGGTCCTCCAGGCCTTGGTGGACAGTCGGGGCCGTTTCCAGGACGTTTATGTGGGCTGGCCTGGCAGCACCCACGACGCCCGGGCTTTCCGGAACTCGGGCCTGTGCCGCCGGCTGGAGGGGGGGACCTACATCCCCCAGCGGGAGATCCCTGTGGGGGACACCACCATGCCCCTCTGCGTCATCGCAGATGCAGCATACCCCCTCCGGCCCTGGCTCATGCCCCGTACACGGGCCATCTCTCTGCCAGCCAGGAGTGCTTCAACCAGCGCCTGAACCACGTGCACCAGGTGGTGGAGCGCTCATTTGGCCGCCTCAAAGGGCGCTGGAGATGTCTCCTGACCCACCTGGATGCAGGCCCCAACAACATCCCCCAGATTGTGGGTGCCTGCTGCGCCCTGCACAATTTGGTGGAGAGCAAGGGGGAGGCCTTTTTTCAGGGCTGGGCTGTGGAAGCCGGCAGGGGCGACGTGCAGCCACCCGCTGCCCCCAGTTGCCAGGTGGACCCCAAAGGGACCCGGGTCCGGGAGGCCCTGCGGGCCCACTTCGAGGAGGCCGCAGAGTGAACTCTGCCAGGCCCCCCACTGCGCCCCCCCTCTTCCTCCACAACACTCCCTGCCCCTATGCCCACACTACGGAGCTCCCAACAGCACCCCCCCGCCCCACTTCTCCTGGACAAATAAAAGCATGCACTCGTTGGTAAAATGAAACTGGTTCTCTTTTCTTAACTGGTTTTTGCACTAATAACGACAAAACTATGTACAAGACCTACTAACTAAACCATAACATAAGAGTGAATAATAAAAAAGTTTCCATATATTTACATGTAACAAAAAAGAGAAAACCAGGGATTGCAAGGACGGGGAGAACTATTTACATGGGGGGGGCCGGGCAAACGGGGGGCACAAATACATAAGTCCAACTATATACAAGGGGGGGGGCCATATCCTGGGCCCCAAGCCCCTATAGTCCGGCACTGGGGATGGGCGGCCGGGAGCCCCGCCTCGGCCGCAGCCCTGTCCGGGGCTGGCTGGGGGCCGGGTGGACCGGAAAATACGTCCGGCGAGTCTCAGCTGGCCCCAGGTGTCCCTCGGCAGTCCAGCCCTCGGTGGTGGGGCGACGGCGGACGGCGCAGCGACGAGCGGAGCAGCAGGTGGCGCAGCGGGTGGAGCGGGCAGGGCAGGCACTGCGGCGGCTGGCGCGGCACAGGGGGCCAGGTAATCCACGAGATGGTTGAATGTCTCCATGTAGGCCCCCCATGCCTCTTGGCGCCAGGCCAGCGCCCGCTCCTGCAGGTGGAGGCAGCGTTGCTCCACCCGCAGACGCTGCTCCGCGACCTCCAGCTGCCGGCGATGGATGGCCAGCAGACGGGGGTCCGTCGCCGCCGTGTGGTGTTGCGGGGTCCGCCGTCTTGCCCGCCGTGGGGCCGGTCGGTCCTCCGCCGAGGGGCTGGCCTGGAGCGATGGCCCCACCTGGAGCGATGGCCCCGGAGGGGATTCCGGGACCACTGAAGCCTCGCCGGCGCTCTCCGGTCCTTCCGATGGTGCAGCTGCGGAACACAGGAGGGGGGAAGAAGAGTGGAGACAGGCGTTAGTGTGGGCCCCGAGCCGTGGCCCTTGTCCCCCCACCCCTCTGCTGCAGGTTCCCTATCCCCGTCCCCAGGAGATGCTGCTGTGATGGGGTTCAGGGGTCCCCCTGCACTGCACCCCGTCCCCTGGCGGGAGTGACTCTCACTTCACTCAGCAGGGTCTGACAGGAGATGTTTCTTAGGCCACAGATGCCCAGTTTCTCCCAGGAGTGACAGCACAGCAGTCCTTCCAACCCATCCTGGGGAGAAGACCCCAAGGGGTGCCCCTCTGGGGTGTAGCTTTCCCCCTCCTCAGGTTGGCTGCCTTCCAGCTCTCCCTTCCCCTAGCCTCTACCTGCGGCCCCCGCCCCGATTCAAAGCCAGCTCGGCTCCTCCCTCCTCTTTGTTCAGGGCAGAGGTGTCACCTGCCAGCTGTAGCCCCAGGATCATCCTTTGCCCCTGGGAGCTATTCAGCTTGTTGCTCATATCTAGCCTGAGTCTCCCTTTTGCACTCCCCCCACTCCATCACATGCTGCTGCTGCATCCCACCCCCTCCTCCCGGTGGACCCTCGAGGTTCCGCTCCCCCCTGCCCCGGGGATGGGGCATGGCACTGTCGTGCTGGCGGGGGGGGGCAGGGGCTGATGCACTCCCGTGAGGGACATGGCCCTGCTGTCCTTGGGGCCATGGCCATGTGGGGGGCCCTGAGCACATATCCATTACCCCCGCCCCTCAACCCCGGGGGTGTACACCAGAGGGGGGTACATACCTGTCGGTCCACTCCCACGGTCCGGAGATCCCAGGGGGGCGGAGGCCCGGCTGCTGCTCCGGGAGGGCAGGAGGAGGATCTGCAGCCCAGACTCTGCAGAGGAGGAGCCCCCCTCCTCCTCCTCCTCCTCCTGCCGCGATGGCCCGGGGGTGGGCTCCAGGGGGGGCCCCCAGAGTGCAGGGCTTACCTCCAGGACGGACTCCGGCTGCAGGGCCTGCTGGGGCTCGTCGGCCGAGGTATCAAGGGTGGCCGGAGGGGAGGAGGTGTGCCGGGGGCCCAGGATGTCCCTGAGCTTCCTGTACAAGGGGCAAGTGACGGGGGCGGCCCCAGATCGGCCGGCCGCATCCTGGGCCCGGGCGTAACCCTGCCGCAGCTCCTTAATCTTACTCCTGACGTGGTCAGGAGTGCGGGCAGGGTGACCCCGGGCGGCCAGGCCCTCGGCCAGCCGAGCGAACGCATCCGCGTTCTGCCTCTTGCTCCCCATTACCTGGAGCACCTCCTCCTCGCTCCAGAGCCCCAGCAGGTCCCACAGCTCAGCCTCCGTCCAGAAGGGGCCCTGCTGCCGCTTCCCAACCTGGCTGCCCACCTGGCTGCTCTGGCTCCCCTTTGGGGGGGGTCCCCTGAGGGCGCTGCCGGGCAGCCATAGCAGGTGGTGGCCCTGTTCTGGGTGGCTGAGGGACGTGCAGGCTGGCTGCGTGTCTGGGCTGCCGCCTGCATGTTCCCTCAGCTTCCTGCACAGGAAGGGAGGGGACCTTTAAGGGGCCGCTCCACGCGGCCACCATTGAGCTGAGGGGCTGGAGAGAGTGTCTCTCAACCCCTCAGCTGATGGCCGCCATGGAGGACCCCGCAATTTCGATGTTGCGGGACGCGCAACGACTACATGGTCCCTACTTCGACATTGAACGTCGAAGTAGGGCACTATTCCCATCCCCTCATGGGGTTAGCAGCTTCGACGTCTTGCCGCCTTACGTAGATGTTAACTTCGAAATAGCGCCCGACACGTGTAGCCGTGACGGGCGCTATTTCAAAGTTAGTGCCGCTACTTTGAAGTAGCGTGCATGTGTAGACACAGCTCTTTTGATTTAGGGCTAAGTACAAAGTAAATCAACAAGTTTCAGACAACAGCCTTAGTATTCCATTAGTTTTCAGGCATTTAGGATAAATGCAATTGGAAGGCTTATGCCATGTACAGGAAATGTGAATGCATGGAGCAAAGGGGGGTGTTCTGTTCTAACAAGTGAACAGTCTTGTGCCTTTGATTTGAGCTGCTTCCTTGTTATGCAGCATAACAATTACCAGCATGAAGAGAATGAACTACAACTGGGACACACTGGAGAAAATGGCCCAAGATAGACAGAAGTGGAGGACACCCATTGCTGCCCTACACGCCAGCAGGTATAACAGGCTTTAAACAACTAATTCCATGCATACACCAGGTTTCCAGATACTTACTACTTACTTCCTTAATGAGGGTCAAATACATATCTGCCCCCCAGTGAGATGGGTGTATCCCTGAAAAAGTCAGGTAGCTGACAAGAAGATATGTGCAAACGAGTACGTAACAATTTTCCCTGGCCACATACGAATGTAAATACCTCACAGACCCCTTGGCCCGACCAGTCCCGAGAGGCTTTATGACACCTGCCACACCTTCCATCTTCCAGCATTTCAGGTCAAAGAATTGTCACCCTAGGGGTGAAAGAATCCTGCATCTGCCCCAAGTCCCTGCTCACCCAAATCATCAAGTTGATCCCCTTACACTTTCCTAAATCTTTCACATTCAGGTGAAAAATAATCACACTCAAATATCAGAGAGGTAGCCGTGTTAGTCTGTATCTTCGAGAACAACAAGTCGTCTTGCAGCACCTTATAGATTATGAGATATTTTGGAGCGTAAGCTTTTTGCATAAACTTTTGGAGCATAAACTTATGCATCTGATGAAGCAGGTCTTTGCCCATTAAAGCTTATGCTCCAAAATATCTCTTAGTCTATAAGGTGCCACAGGACTTCTTGTCACACTCAAATAGCTGCTCCTGGGCCACCCACCACAGGGAGTACAAGAGGCATTAACTGATCCCAAATCATGTCCTTCCTTGGTCAATTCCCTTGCTCCCTGTAGAGCACCCCCAACTCATGCCAACTGAGAGTTGCCTGGCCACCAAGGCTGTGGTGAACCAGTGAGCCAAATGGGTTGGGATGGTGGCCATTTTAAATTGGTTGGTTCTAGGGAAACTGCCCCCCGCAACATGTCAGTGGCCCTACTGGAAAATAACTTCCTCTCCCCGCCTCTTTGGTCACCTGAAAGGACAGTTCCTCCCACAACTGGTCAGGCCACTACCTGTTCCTCCTTGTTCTAGCCATATAAACTTTCCCTTCCCCCGTTGCAGATGGAACCATTGGGAGGACAATGACTTCTGTTCATCTGTCCTGTGGGCTATATATATTCTGCTCATGTGTGTGGTGAGCAGAATATATATAGCATATTGAAAACTTGATTTAACTTCATCATGGTCAAGATATAACAGTAGACAGCTCCTGCCATTTGGCAGCCCTTTAATATAATAGAAGATGATGTACTGTGAGCCGGTGATTGGAAGCTGAAACTAGACAAATTCACAAGTTACAAGGTGCAACTTTTTAACCATGAGCCTATCTGAGCATTAGAACAATTTGCCTGGGGATATGGTGAATTTTCCATCTCCATCAATCTTCAAATCAAGACCAGACACCTTTCCAAACAGAGTAGAGAGGAAAACTGGTTCAGTGGGTTATGACACAGGGTGACCACATGAGGTGATTATACAGATTCCCTATGGCTGTAAAAATCTAAGAACTATAACAGTGCCTGTGAATTCTTCCTTTTTTCTTGTTGGCAAAGTATCTACCCCTGCTGTGGGTGAGCCCCACCAGTGCTGTGGTAGTGGGGAGCCCATAGGGAGCCCAGCCTCACTGCAGAGAGTCTGGCTGAGATCATGGATAACTGCCAGCAGCCCTGTGGCAGCAGGGCGTCTGGCCGGGGCCAGAGATACCCGGCAGCAGCCCTGCAGGAGTAGGGAGCTGTCCTGGGGCCAGGGACCCCCTGTGCAGCTCCCTGCTGGGGGCTGGGGATTCCTAGCAGCAGCCTCGTGGGAGCAGGAAGATGTCCAGGGTTGAGAATCCTGCAGGGAGCTGCATCTGGCCTGAAGATCCCTAGTAGCATCCCCATGGAGCGGAGAACCTAGTAGGGGATCCTTGGCAGCAGCCCCACAGCCAGCATATTCCCTCATTCTGCACGACAACTCCTAAGGGTGCCGGACCAGGAAGGTACAACCTATACAAACTAACAAGGATTATGTTCAATTATTCATAATTGTTTTGCCAATTTTTTTGTTTCACCATCTGATTTTCATTCGTCTTGCATGATGGATCACTTCAGTCATGTGGTATTTTTGTCTTTGCTAATTGCAGGATTAAAAAAAACCCTTTAAACAAGCCTTGTACCCTCTAGTATGAGTTTTTGGTCAAAGCTCTGGTTAAATTCACCAGACTTTCCTGCTTAGTGGACATTTTCAAAATATTTGGTGGTAATCTGAGCATTCACAAATTACGAACAACACAACCCCACAAACAGTAGTGAAGCAAAGTCAGAGTAAGTATTCACAAACATATTTACAATTTTTTTTATTTTTCTTCTTCTCATTAATAATTAGCACTAAAGGAATAGGAGGACTTTGACCTTCCTCCTGATGGAGCTATATACACTAAATTTTTTTCACACGTAACTTGACCAATTGCACTGTTTGTAGTTTGTATAGATTGGGGTAAGGATGATGGCTACTGTAGTACGTTGCAATTATCTTGCTTCTAACGTCTCAAACAAAATACTCGATCAATAAAAATAAGAGCTTCATTTAAATCTGTCAAACCCAGATACACTCCATTTAATTGAAAGGCTCTTAATGCTAGTCATTTCCTGGATATAAACCTACTTTACTTAAGCTCCAGCATTTTTAATTTATCTCACGCTTAAAAGCAGCATGTTGGACTCGCAATGAGTGCTTACATAAGGGCTCAGACAACCAGATCTCTTGGAGTCTCTTTGTTTTGCAGGATACAAATACAACAACAATGTAAATATTGAACTGCAAAGTAAACTTCATGTAATCACAATGTAATGATGACAGACACTGTATATTATCAGGGCTTAATTTCCTGAAATTTATACTTAGTGTCCTCATTTCCTTCTGTCAACGAAGCTAATCTGAAATGTCACAGTAAGGAAGGGATCTACATTATTCTTTTCATAAAAGTTTAGTCCTCTTAAAGCCATTATCTGGAGAACTGGCCTTCCCCCATACACCTGGCTTCATTCTGGCGTATGAAAATCCTTCCTTTACAGTAGTGCACCTGCACAGCTCTACACCTTAGTCAATGCCTTGCAAGGGATGTGCTTGCAAGCAATGAAGGCCCATTCTCTTCATATTCATCTCTCTTTCCTATTACAATTGAAGTGATAAGTACAACAGCATCAAAAGATTTTTTGGAGTGTGATGTAGCTCAGTACCTTCCTCTCCCTTTCCATGCTTTGGGAAGTATTGCTCACAGGGGAGTACAGCTGTTGTAAAGAATGAAATGTTTCAAAGCCAAAACCAAAACACTGCACCTCCAGGAGTATGCCTGACAGATGCTGTAATAGAATGAGCTAGTTCACTGTGAGAGCACCTGACAATGTTCACAAAGTTAGGTAAATCCTATAAATAAGGCTGTGTAAAAACATAAGACAAGTAGAATAGTAACAGAGAAGAAGCCGTGCTAGTCTATACATTATCAAAACAAAAAGCAGTCAAGTAGCACTTTAAAGACTAGCAAAATAGTTTATTGGGTGAGCTTTCGTGGGACAGACCCAGTCTGAAGAAGTGGGTCTGTCCCACGAAAGCTCACCCAAAATAAACTATTTTGCTAGTCTTTAAAGTGCTACTTGACTGCTTTTTGTTTTGATAAGACAAGTAGTACAGAGATTCTGTTGAACCAAACTGGCTTAAATGTTCAACTCATTTAAGAGCCAGGGAAAAGATAGTTTTGTTCTTCCATATAAGAAATGGAAGTAGCGGGTGTGGCTAGTCCCACTGCCAGA
This sequence comes from Carettochelys insculpta, assembly GCF_033958435.1. Classification (NCBI taxonomy): domain Eukaryota; kingdom Metazoa; phylum Chordata; order Testudines; family Carettochelyidae; genus Carettochelys; species Carettochelys insculpta. The sequence continues at coordinate 97,987,340 of NC_134138.1, forward strand.
TGGGCCTCTGGGCAGCCACCCCTCCCCAGCTGGGGTCTTGCCGTGGACTCTGCTAGCCATCGTGGGTCCTGCCACTGTGTCCCCAGGTCACACCAGCCCTGTTACAGGCTCCACCAGTCCGCAGCCCCAAGCAAGGGTCTCGCAACCTGCCTGGTCTTGGGCTCCTGCCACCCACTGGTCATACCAGAGGCTCCACAGCCTACTGGCCTCACTAGTCCTGTTACTGACCCAGGGTTCTGCTGCTGCTTCCAGCTGCGGTCCCAGCCTTGGGAGGTAAGGTTGTCAACTCTCCTGGACCAGAGGCCATTTGCAGTAATGGAGTCCAGTTCATCTGATCTGGAAGGATTAGCAACCTACTACATTAGTAGACCATCTGATCTCCAGCATTTCCTGTTTTACTCTAAGTTTCCCGTGGTCCCATAAAGTTTGTTTTCAGCAACCAGCCCTGCTCTCATTATTCTGTGATGTGATTTAGCTGTAATTTACCACTAAAAAGTCTTCTAAGAGCACCAGTATGTAGTGGAAGTGTTGGTAATGTTCTAGAAAATATTGACCTCCCATGGTCTGGCAAATTCTCTTGCCCAGCATTGGTCATGTCACAAGGGTGCTAAATTAGAAAGGTTCAACCTGTATATTGCCATGAATCCCTATTTCTTCAGTGAACATTCAATCATATTGCTTCATCCAGGACCTATGCTATTTTTCAGCAATACCACTTATATACATTGTAAGAAGCTTAAGCAGCTCTGTTGTGGTTAAATGCAGCTTTCCATTCAAAGTCTCAACAGCTTGTGAAACTAAAAAGGCAATCAAAAGGTGACTTTTACTGCTGCAAATTTAATTTTTCCGGTTAATATCTCAGAAACAATGTTCCAATATATTCACTGCAAACAGTTATTACTCTGAGGCATTAAAGTAAAAATGAATTAATCATTTCCCTACATTATCCCCTCATAAAAATAGCACAAACACCTTGTGCATGATTTCTCAGTCTTTAGGGATGTAAGTGTACCACTGAAATCAAATGTAATTAAATCCGCAACAGAATAAACACAACTGACCTACACTTTGTTAAATTCATACAATGAAGATGCTTTCAAAAATAGATAAATATGGTATCATCTTTTTGTAAGCTTCAAGAAGAATGATGCTGTAGAGAAATAAGTGGACAACATTCAATGACTTTTTAAATAACTTTGATACTATCCATTAAGAATAAATGTATACATCTGGGGAATCACTGCAGGACACTGTCCTTGAAGTTCCAAGAGCAAGTTGTTTAATGATAGGATTGATCGTCTCCTTACATTTGTTGATAACTACCGTGCTTCATTTTTCGCTCAATGTATCTCCTCAGAAAAAAAGTAGTGATGTGAAATGCTTTCAGATAACAGTGACATTTATTCTGATTTATTGTTATTAATGTCTGAGGATTTTAATCAAGGGAGAGATTTAAATTTAAATATAAATTTGATTACAATAGAAAAGCTCTAAGACATTTTATGCCTTGTGCAAAACAGTTTCATTCTGGTTCAATGAACAAGCCATTAACTTAAATAAAGGCAAGTTGTTTAAATTAACCAACAAGGCAATAAAAGTGAGAGTAGCTGGAAAGAGAATACCAGGTGCAGGCAATGAAAAGGAAAGGCTATCCTTTCCTCAACATCTTTCTGGGTTTGAAGAAGCCATCTTTGTTTTTGGCAATAGGCAGCCTACCCTTAACAATGAAAGACAAACTTTGCCTTCTCTCATAGGCTATGCCTAGACTGCAGAGAACAAAAGATACAAAAATTGCATAATGGATTTGCGTCTCTCCTGATGACAGTTCTGCCAGGAGAGGCTCTTCCAACATTTTGCCCATCTACATGGGACAAAATTTTGGAAAAACCCCCTCTGCCGAGGCATCCTTTTTTCCTCGTGGAAGGAGGATGACCGGTTTGTCAGCAAAATGCTCCCAACTGAAGCCTGCGATCCCATAGCCATATATATCCAATTCAGTTCACAGTGACACCACGCTTTGCCCTAGGGCACCCTCTTGGAATCTAGAAGTATTTGGTTTAGACAGAAGATTGAAGCTATCTATGGATTGGAAACAGATTACTCTGCTTCATGTTTGTAGATAAACATATTAGTACTTAATATTTCCAGCCCTGAGAACAGATTACTCTTTAGCAAGGCCTGTCATAGTTTATGTTCCAAGAGAGACATATGTTTCTGGTATGACAACCTTGCGGTCAAGTTTGGCTGCAAGAAGTCTTTGCCTTTCAGGAATGCTGAATTCGGGAATCTTCTCTGATGTGAAATAGTCCTTTGCTAATCACGGTCCTTTTCCACATTAGTTAATTTTTGTTAGTTAATATGCCATAGTTCGGAAGCCTTATGAAAAATATGGGTGGGCAGCAATATCTTCATTCAGAGGTAAGTCTTCAAAACACACTAGTGTGATGTCTATTTAAACCTAATATGTTGCTTCCAGTTGAAATTATTGTTGGTCAGATTTACATCATGGAGCACAAGATTCTTTTGATCAAAGATACAATTAAGTTGAGAACACAAGCATGCAAACTCTGCAAAACCCTCTCTCTAACTTTGACACCCAAATAACATAGATTAGTGTTTCTTAAACTTTTTGAGACCACGGAACTCCAAACAATAGTATATTTTTTATATGGAACATGTATGAAAATGTTGTTAAAAAATTGCTGTCAGCTCAAACAAAAAACAAAACAAAACAAAGAACAACGTATACAGTAAAAACAAAATGAAGTAATTTAAACAAGTATCATAGCAAAGAAGTAATGTATCTGTTTTTAATAACAGAAAATATATACCATCAGTGTATTTTTCCCTGAATGCTCGCCGCACACCTGTAAGTTGTTCATGCAACACCAGTGTTCCACAGAACATAATTTAAGAAACACTGATGTAGAGCAGTTAACATCAATAACTTTGCTAACTGACTGGATTGTATTTTAAGCTGTACCATACATAGAAGATAAATCCACTGCTTACCTTTCAAAACCAATCTGTCGTAATGTTTTCTCCCATGTGGAACCTATAAAAAATTGAATAAATAACTTGTAATTTTTTATTTTCCTTATTCTTCTATTTCTTCTCTTTGCTTGAATATGTATTTTGTTTTTGTTTTTTCCCTACACAACTGAAAACACCTTTAAATGATGTCATCACATAATGGAGACCTGCCAGAACTGCCATTTAATGACGGACTGCATTAAGGTGTCATCTTACATTCTCCCTTTCCTATTGTAAAGGGAATGATCACCACCCCAGTTGTCTTTAAACTCAGATGTGGCTAGCTCACTCCTATATGATCCTCCCACTACCGGTAAAATTGCTGAATCAACTTATTCACACACTATGCTCTCAAAATGTCCCCTTTTAATATTCCTTTAGAGTCTTGTTGAACATTAAACAGAATTTTTGGAAATTCCAGAATGTATCTTTAATTAATAAACACTTATTTTTTGGTAAACCAAGGACTTGATCCCATCAGCATTATACATCAGAGTTATTCTTAGCCATGTGCATAGTCCAACTAATTTTGTGGCATTGAGTCCTGTTCTTGTAAATTGTGTGTGATTGAGCCCAATGTATTTAAAGGGATCAATCACAAAGCCAAGTTTCAACATTCAACCAATATTTTTATACCATACAATAAATATAACTACAGAAACTGTAAGAGAGACAATGCCCCTAAATATTATTGTTTTGCAGCTACAGTGACAATAATCCAAAACAGAAAGGAATAAAAAAATGAAAACACTTTTAACCAGGCTTTTGCCATCATAAATGACTCCTCTTCAATTATGTTGAGGGAAGCTGAACAATCAAAATGAAAAAAGCTATGCTGGATTTTGCTCTATAGAGAACAGAGAGGTGGAGAGACAAAAACAGAAATGGCCAGATTCAAACAGCTGGATTTGGAGAATTTCAAATTCAAATCCAAATTTGAACTCTGCAACTCGGACCCACCTCTTATGGGGAAGGGGAAAAAAATGGAGAATCTCTCTTTCAGTAGCAGATCAAACTCCTGCCTGATGAACGTGTGTGGAGCAGGTGATGACATTTTGTGATCAGTGTGGGAAAAAATCCCACTACATATACAGTAACCATTTACAGTCAGTCCCCTTCTAGTCTTTTAAAGGGATTTGTCCAAAACCAGAGAGTATCAACTATCTGCTCTGCCTGCCACTGACATTCAAGTGACGTTACTGAGAGGTGTTGGAGGCTCAGCACTTTTGAAAAATCAGGCCACTTACTTTAGGATTTAGGATCTTTATATTATATATACATAAAAAATATAAATTTCACTGAAGTGTTGACATTGAGATGGTTTCTATCTTATTTGTGAAACTGTGCAGAATGCACCAGCAAGGAAGTAGTTAAATCCCCAAATGATCTAATACTATAATGCCTTTTTTGTTTCCTAAATTAGAAATTATAACCTTTAAAACTAATCTAGTAAAAAATGAGGTTTATTTTGTAAAGACATTATGTTTTGAAGGACCCCCTTTCTCCCACTCCTAAAGAGAAAGCAATATAAGGTCCTTCTGCCTGAAATCAATTAATGTTTGATATTTAACTTCATCTTGAAGTATTTTGGTTTACACAGGACTGGTTTGGTCACTGACACGCTCCCTTAAAAGTTTCTGGAAATCTCATATAGCTATATCCATCCATCCATCTCTTCGTTGCCCAACCCTGCAGATTTGGTTTACATATCTTTTTGGAAATGCTTAAAACTACTTCTACAGTGCAGTAAATGCTTAGGGCCTCGCACAGAACCCCTTTCTGCTCTTGTCTGACAGCTATTAACTGAGGGCATATTGATAATCAGCATGAAATGACTGGTCATTACCAAGCTTACACCAAGTTTTGAGAGAAACTTAGAGTGTCACAGCTAAATAGGAGATGGAACAGACTGTTTAACATAGGCATAGTCTACTCATGCTAAACAATCTGTTGCATTGAATACCCCGGGATTAACCAAACATATGCAAAATGTCACAGCTGTGTTATTTCCACTCAGTTTAAAGTGGCCACAAAATAATCATAACCACCCTGATAAACAGTCTCAGCAGAAACATCAAGGTATGAGTAGATACTGAGCCTGAACAACTTTACACCTGCAGGGGTCCTTTCAAACAATGGCATATTTACCATTATGCCAGAGGCAACATATAGGAGTCGAGAGAGGCACACAAGATTCAAATGGAGATCAAAGACAAAAGATATTTCTTGTAACACAACTATTCTGTTTTCATTTTTATTTGTTTCACTAGGACATACTGGAAAACTCTGGTTTCTTGACCACTACATTTTAACTCTTTGCTGCATGCCACACTCGGTTGCATCCAAAGGACTGGGCAGAGACTTGGACAAGACTGCATGATTAGACTGGTAACTTGTTCGGCCAATCCATACATATATTCTACTGCGACTACACTATAGAATTTGACCTCAAATCCAGGGCAACATGCTGTATGGAATTCAATCATTTGGCTCCCTGCTGTGCTTTGTTGTGGTATATTGGAAACTATCTGCTTTGACATTCAAGATCCAAAACACCTTTTGTAAGAGATTAGCCTTGGTGTCTTTGGTCAATATTTCTATTCCTTCTATGGTTGTGCTGTGTGCTGTGCACTGATTGTGTGTTTACTTTCACCCAGATGCAATTCAGTTATGTGTCACATTCACCGCCCACAGCAGAGAGACAAGGGGAGATAAGGCAACTGAGTTCCCATTGATCTGAATCCCCCTTTGCCTGCAGCTGCCTGAAAAAGTGCTTTTTCACCTGCATGCTACCAGTCTGAAACAAATGCTGCCAAGTATGAAACTACCATTTTGCCTTTTTAAAAAAAGGTGCACCTTTATGCAGCCCAATTTTGCAATGTTTAGAACAAACCCTTGCCTATTTCATTCTCAATACTGGAAACCATTGAGGGCACTAATAGTCAAGGGTAAACACACTAATGCAGAGGCAGAAACAAGCTGGAGAATGGGACTATTCATGAAAAAAAAATATTTTTTTTTAAATTTGCCCCAAATGTTTCCAAAGTTTAAACAAAATTTAATTCACATAACTCATTAAAAATGAGGCACTTTTGTGAATTACACTGATCCTACTCCCACAGTCAACAAGAATTTGGCTATAATCTTCAGTGGGAGATCTGGCAAGTCTTAAATCCCCAGTTTAGTTGTGGAACGCATTCACCCCTAAAGTTTCAGAATGTTCCTCCCTTTCGTTCTTTTACTACTTCATATTAAAAAGAATTGTATCATTTAAATTGTTACTCTTAATACTTAAGACTTTTATTCCAGGTACTTTCTCCACATTGACTGACCATAAACAATCCCCATCTGTTTCTATGATTCTGGTTTACATTACGTACACTAACATTAATGCTCTTCAAAAGATGAAGCATAAAATACTTGTAGAATTAGTGTCTGCATTCAACAAGAACAAAGGGAAAATGCTCACTATGCTCACACGTGTGCTTAGTGAGACAATATTACAGGAAAGTAAGGTGAAATCAAACTAGTGAGGATAAAATGAAAAACTTGCTTTTCACTTCTTTGTGAACTGAGAGCGCGCAATTTTGTTTGGTTTCTTTTGGGTTTTGTTATTACTACTGCTACTACTTTCTTTCTGTTAACTGGGAAGCCACGGAGGAAGACAAGCCACTGCTAGATACCTGACTCATGGTGCCTAGCCACGATGACTGGTGAAGGGGGCCATGGTGGGCTACTGGCCACGTGACAGACACCTCACTTCCTGGCCCAAGGAAGATCCAGGACAATCCCCTTCAGTCCTAGTCCCCACCACTCCCCACCCCTGCTCACCCCCTTGCCTCTTTTTACCCATCTTTGCTCTGCTTCAACCCTGCCTCTCCCTCCTTCACTGAACAATGTGGGGCCAGAAGCTGAGATCCAGCCCCCAACACTCACCATCAGCAATGGAGGAAGTAGATTATCATGACCCCAGTTCGCTCCGCTCCCCCCGCTGCGTCGCTCCACTTCCCACCAGTGAATGCAGAAATGGCTCTTCCCTGAGGGATGTGCCAGGAGAGCAGAGTGAGCCGGGACTGTGTCATTCCACCTGCCTCACCACTGTGACGAGTGCAGGGGTGCCTGACTCTGCTTGAGCACCAGACTCCTTGCACTATGGTTAGTCCCCAGGTCACCTAAAGACTCTGGCCCTGCTAGCTCACCTCTTTCCCCACCTGCCTATAGTGTGGGGGGGGGCATGTGCTCCCTCATGTCCCCCACATGATGCCTATGCTGCCTAGATCTTGTAGTGCAATGACAGACATGTAGAGGTATATATTACACAGATACAGCATAACTATTAGTTTGGGGACAGATTGTGCCAGAGCAGAACAAGTCTGCACTTCCAAGAAGGATGTCTGTGGTTCATTGTGCAAGCCCAGAAAGGAAGCACACCTCTTATGCACAAATTACCCCACACATCTGACAGCATGTGGACTATGATGGCCTCACCTCCTCCCCGCTCACTTAGATGTGGCTTGTCTCCTTTTTAAAGTGTTGGGGTAAAGAGAAATAGGAACTGCAGCTGTGACTGGCCCTGTTTGGAAGGCGTTAGCCAGGAGAATGCTTCTCGAGTCTCTCCCACTGAGAGCCTCATGGAACGGCCAGGCACTATTTGTCCCTATCGCAATTCACCACAGCAAACCATGGTTTGAGCTACCTTGCAACAGAGGTGAAGGCAAGTACAAATTAAGGGAAGATCCAAAGATAGTTTCCATTTTATAAGGAATCCTCACTGAAGAGTCCACCAGTTTGTACAAAGTCAATCACACTGTGTAGCCTTATTGTTGTATACAGATTTTGTATAGATGGATACATACTAGGGAAATCATGTCAACCCAGAGAAAACTGAATGCTGGAACTTTGTGCTTTGAAATTACTCATGACAAACTGTGTAAAATGCCATTTTTACAGATTAAAAGTTGTAGAAAACGATTTTCTTTAGTTTCCTGCAGATTATCAATTTGATAGCTTTATTCCAACTGCCACTGCCACTTCTCAACTCCATCTCCCAAGTAAGATAGCAGAGGGGACCAGGAAGTACACCCACAATAGCTGCGCTACAAGGGTCCATGGAACTAAAGTGTCTGTGAGCAGAGGCAGCGAGTTATATGGAGGCATACAACCCCATGGTACCCAGGCTTGATCAATAGTCAACCACATGCACCTGGCTCCACCAATGTTTGGTCTCATATTTTCAGAGCTGCTCTGTCTATAGGATGGACTGGAACATCCTTTCTCGGTCCTGTGCTACGGTAGGCCCCATCCTTCAGGAGGATGCAGGGTCCAGGGTATCCCGATGGGTAGGCAGCAGGCCAGTCACTGAACACAGAGGGCAACCTGGCTCCAGCATGCCCCACTACAGCCAGACTGAAAGCCCAAAAGAAAGAAATGGGGGCTTGGGGGAAAAGGTAGGATGGGGACAGAGAAGGGGGCAGAACAGGCATGGGAAGAATTGGGCAAGAGCTTGGGAGAAGAGGTGAAGTAGGGGCCTGGCCTGGGGCAGAGGGGGGTGTCCCAAGCTGTTGAGTTGAAAGTTTTATTCTTTTAAATTTTGAATTTTAAAGTTTAACAAGGTAGCAATGTAAGGGAACATATTAACACAGGTAACATTTATTGGAGTTCTTTAATTGAATATATGTCTCCTGTTTTAGAGTTAATTAATTTTGTAAGTAAGAAAGAGACAGTTTTGGTATTATATGCATGGCCCCAGTCAAGAAGTGATTGGATTGGCAGATTGATGACTCTAAAGCACAGAGCAGGCACCCCTAAGGGCAACCGATCACAGAAAGAGCCTTTCGGAGGTGTTTTGAGAATGACTGGCATCGAAAGATCACACACCAGTCACAGACTGACACAGCAAACCTCAATGGAGAAAAGGATTATGAAAGCAAAGTGCTCTGCCACGGGACTTTGGGTTCGTCTTGCCGCCAACTCCAGGAGAGCATTGGGTCGCGACCGACAAGGCCCTGCTCCCTCTCTGTGATCAATGCAGCTGGCCACTATAAAAGATCTCACGTGCTTCGTTTAAAGCATAACAAAGCTCGACAGCCCTGTAGGAGATAGCCCCAGCAGGGCAGAGGAGCAGGGGGCACTCAGGGAAACGGAAGGGGGTTGCTGGTGGGCAAGGGCATCCCTAGGGGCATGCGTGTCTCAGGACAACCTTTTCCAGCTTCTGCTCCCACCCTGCCTCCTTCCAGCTTCCGCCCATTTCCCCGAGTGATGCCAAGAGCCAGTGTGTGTGTGCGGGGGGGGCGGGGTAGGGGACAGGCTGGGCTGGGTTGCTTGCTGTTGCTGGCACCAGGAGCCATGCTAATATCCCAGGCTGCCTCAAACCCCATGATGCCCTGAAGTACAGGGTCCCTCAAACAGTGGGGCTCAGAGGGGTTGCTCCATCCAGCCTATCGATGGGATGGCGCTGCTTGGATACATTCTGGAAACCACCAAAAATAGACTAACTTCATGCCCATGGATGTGGCCATGGATGAGAGATCACAGGGCACTAAGATAGATATTTTTTAATCTACTATCTACCCTGAAAGCTTGTTATTTAGGTTATTCATCTGCTTTCACTGTAGTCAACAGCCATGTATAGCTTTAGCCATACACACAATTATTTCAATGGAAGTTGGAAAAGACTGTTTTCCGAAAAAACTGAAGCTAGAACATAATTACGTTTTCTTAACAACTGTATCCTTTGTCAAAATGGAAAGTGCATTCTTACAAAATGGACTGTATTGTTTTAAAATTACATGAAGAAAATGATTATAAGAGCTATTGACTTCTATGTGATCCGGGTGGGATGCACTGACCCTTTCCAAAAAATATAACAATCAGAATTCAAACAAAACCACAATGAATTATTTTTTGGCTTCACAATCAAAATTCTGCCTTTGCTGATCTTCAGCCTGTAAGCATGATCTGTGAAGTCAAATCTGTTAGCCTTCTGGAGTTCTTCTGCCAGCTGGAAAGCACAGACCTTCTCAGACATGTATACTTTTGCTGGCTGTGTCAAAGTAAGGCTTACTAGTAAACCTTCCTTGTATCAACATCTGTCATAGTACAATACTTCATTTAGGAGTGCACGCAACGTGGGCCAAGAGCGCCTCACTCAAACTGTGTCTGTTGTGTGGTTTACCCCTAGCTTCATGAAACTGGAGAACAGCTCTTCCACCGTGGGAAGATTCTCCAAGGCTCTCTTTACCTTCCTCTGTAAATCCCATTCTTCTGCTCCAAATAGTCACACTAACTGAATCTGCCTGGCATCTAATGCTGGAAGCACCTCTACTCAGGGGAAAAAAAAAAAAAAAATACCACCACCACCACCAAAGCAGATTACATGTATATTATCTGTTCCTTTGCCTTCTGCTAATTTAGGTATACTGCAATCATGAGTGGGGTTCCTGACTATCTCGGTATATTCGTGCCTTCAATATTTCCAGCTGAATACTGTGTGTACTGTTCAGCCCTGAATCAGACAATGGCATGGGAAAGCATTATGTGCATTTATTCCTCTAACCTAAGTAACCATAAAATTGTTGTCATGAACTGTATAGGGGGGTTACAAGGAAACAAAAAAGATTATTTTTTCAAAAAAAATTAATGAGAGGGACCATATACTTATAACTAGGACAGGACATATTAATGTATTACAAATAGCTGTATGATCAAGGCTTGTTATATGTGTGTGCATGTGACTAATTAAAACAGACTGATATTATCTTCGACAAACCTTACTGAAATTAAATCTTATTGAATTCAGGTTTTGGAGTTCTTAAAACAATTAAAAGTTAAAATTAAAAATTTAAGGAGGTATGCACTCATCCGGGTGGTATGGTACTTCGAAGGCCTTCTTGGAACAACACAGGTAAAGTGAATTTCCCTCCTTCCAAGTGCTTTCTAGCAAATGCAGATGCTCACCTCTGGAGCCAGTCTTTTGAAACTGGACCCTGGGGCACACTCCATAGTCTGCTTGTTAGCTAGCCCTGGAAACCCCAGATCAGAGACCCGTGAAGACTACACATGTTAAAAGTGTGCTTGTTCAGATCCGAAACTGTGGTGAAGTTGTGACCACAAGGCTATCCCATTGGTTGGGGGTTTACATGACTGCTTCTGCCCATATCCATTTTAAAATATCTAAAAATGTCTGGGATTTTAATACAGGTTGAACCCCTCTTATCCTGGATTCTGTGGTCCGGCACATGTCCCAACCGTGAGCCCCAGCTAGAAGCTGGAGGCTCAGCCGGTCTGTCAGGCAGATCCACTGACTGGGAGTGGTGCCACTGGCAGTGCCAGTCGGGGAGCCAAGCCCCAGAGGTCAGCAGCGCAGAGCCGCTACTGACCCCTGGAAGGGTACCTCTGCCACCCTCGGGGGGGCAGCAACCAGGGGCATAGAGCTACCACAGGAAGCTGCATGGGGGACAAAGAGGCAGAGCTGAGCTCCTGCCTGAATGCCAAAGAAAATCAGCTCATGGGTCACTCCAGGCATGCTGGAGGTTGCTGACCCCTGCATTACAACCTCAGATATTTTTCAGCAATACACCTTCCTAGGCAGACATTTCCCATTTCATATTTGTGCAGCTGATTGCTATTTTGTAATAGTCGTACTTAGCACTCCTCCTTATTGAATCTCACCCTATTTATTTCAGGCCATTCTCCAGGTTGCTAAAATCATTTTCAGTTCTAATACCATCCACTACTCCTCCCAACCCATCCCAGCTTCGTAACATCCACAAACTTTAAAAATGTATTCTCTGTGCCATTAACTAAGCCATTTATGAAGACATGGCATAGATAGGGATGTCAGGTAACATACTCTTTCAGATCGATTATAACTCACTGGTAACTTTGTATGTGTTTTGACTAGTTGTTCGCCCATCACAGAATAGGTTCATCAAGGCTACATTTCTTTACTTGGTGTATGAGAATGTCATATAAGACTGTATGAAAAGCCTTACTAAAGTTGAGGTAAATCACATCAACTGCACCCCCTGCGCATGCACGCGTGCACACACACACACACACACACACACACTCATGGCTTGTTACCCTTTTGAAGGAGGATGTGAGGCTGTTTTGACAAGATTTGTTTTTGATAAATTACTGATGACTCTCACTTCATCTTACCTCCTTCTAGGGTCTTACAAATTAGTTGTGTATTTGCTCCATTACCTCACAGGATACCAAAGTTGAGCTGATCAGTCTATAATTCCCTAGGTTTCTCATTTTTTTATTTATTTATTTTTAAAAGATAGGTATGATATTTGTCCTTTTTCAGGACTCTGGGACCTCTGCCGCTTCCATGCCTTCTCAAAGATAATCACTAATGACTTACATATCGCTTCAGCCAGTTCCTTGAGTATTCTAGGATGTATTTCATCAGGCCCTGCCAACCTGTAGACATCTAACCTGTCTAAGTAGTTCTTAACTTGTCCTTTTCTTATTTCATTCTCACATTCTAGCCCATTTACACTGCTATTCACTATGTTCTTTCCCCAATTCCTACACAGATTTTTGGTGGAACAAAAAACGTTTAACATGTCAACCACTACTGTATTTTCCATTCTCTCATTGAATCTTCACTGAATTTTGTTCTTGCCCTTCTCTCATTAAATCACAACATGGTCCTGGCTGGGATAATTTAGTTGGGGTTGATCCTGACTTAGGCAGGGGGCTGGACTAAATGACCTCCTGAGGTCCCTTCCAGCCCTAGAATTCTATGATGATCCTATCTTGGTCATCTGCTTGCTTTTTAATACATTTGTAAAATATTTTCTTTTTACCCATAGCTAGTTTAATTTGCTAATTTTCTCCCCACATGCATGAAACACTGGGGAAGTTCCAGAAGACTAGAAGAAAGCTAATGTTGTGCCAGTATTTTAAAAGGGTAAACATGATGAAATGAGTAAATATAGGCCTGACAGCCTGACATTGATTCCAAGCAAGATAATGGAGTGGCTAATAGCAGGACTCAATGAATAGAGAATTAAAGGAATGTAATATGATTAATGCCAATCAAAATGGGTTTATGAAAATAAATCTGTCAAACTAACATTTTTGATGAGACTGAAAGCTTTGTTGAGAAAGGTAATAGTAATGATCTAAGACACATGGTACAACACTGACAAAAAATTGAATGATATAAAATTAATAGATTAAAGGATGCTAAGTGATGGGTTTCAAAATGCAGTTGTAAACGGGGAATTGTCATCAAGAAGGAATATTTATAGAGGGCATCTTGCAGAAATCCTTGAACCTATTTTTATCAATGACCTGTAAGAAAACAAAAGCATCACTGATAAAGTTTGCAGTTGATGCTATATTGGGCGAATGGTAAATAAGGAAGATGTCTAGGAACAAAGTGGGGGACTATATCCTAAGAAACAAGGATTCCAAAAGATATTATTTGGGAGTTAAGGTGGATAACCTGCTGAATGTAAGCTCCCAATGGGCAAAAGGATTAATACAACCTTGGATACACAAACAGGGTAATTTCAAATAGGAGTAGAAGGATGTGGCCGCACTTGGCCAAAATTTCGAAATGCTCATGCTAATGGCCAAATTAAATACCAGTGCCGCATTTCACTCACGCGTGGTTCGGCTACACAGGGGTCCTTTTCAAAAGGACCCCACACAGACTTTGAAGTCCCCTTACTCCTATCAGCTTTCGAAGTGCCATGGCTGGCAGCATGCTAATGAGGTGCTGAATATTTATTTCAGCGCCTCATTAGTATTCTTCTATTTGGCCATTAGCATACCCATCTCAAAATTTTGGCCAAGTGTGGCCACAGCTGAAAGGGTTATAATACTTCTATATTTGTCAGTGACATAACCATTGCTGAAATGATATTTCTAGTTCTGGTGTCCACAAAATGCAATAAGGAAGTGAAAAGTTGGAAAGAGCTCAGAGATGAGCCATGAGAACACTGAAAGATTAGAAAATCTGCCTTAGGCCGTGTCTACACTAGCCCCAAACTTTGAAATGGCCATGTAAATGGCCATTTCAAAGTTTACTAATGAAGCGCTGAAATACATATTCAGTGCCTCATTAGCATGCGGGTGGCCACGGCACTCGAAATTAACGCAGTTTGCCGCCACACGGCTCATCCCGACCGGGCTCCTTTTCGAAAGGACCCCACCTGCTTCGAAGTCCCTTTATTCCCATCTGCTCACAGGAATAAGGGGACTTCAAAGTAGGCGGGGTCCTTTCGAAAAGGAGCCCCGTCAGGATGAGCCACGTCAATTGCAAAGTGCCGCAGCCGCCCGCATGCTAATGAGGCGCTGAATATGTATTTCAGCGCTTCGTTAGTAAACTTTGAAATGGCCATTTACATGGCCATTTTGAAGTTTGGGGCTAGTGTAGACATAGCCTTATAATGACAGACTCAAGAAAGTCAATCTAGTATTTGAACAAAGAAAAGATTAAGGGGTGACTTGATTATAGTCTGTATATACATGGAGCCTTAACATTTAATAATGCCTCTATCTAGTGGAGAAAGGTATAACAGGATCCAGTGGTTGGAAGTTAAAGCAAGATAAATTCATACTACGAAAAGAAAGTGTAAATTTAACAGTCAGGGAATTAACCATTGGAACAATTTAACAAGGATGTTGGTGGATTCTTTAACACAGATGATTTTTAAATCAAGATTGGATTTTTTCTAAGAGACACTCGCTAGAAATTATTCTGGCAATGTTCAATGGCTTATGTAATACAGCAGGTCAGACTATATGGTCACAACAGTCTCTTATGGCCTTGGAATCTATATCCAAGTGTGTTAAGCCAATTTCTCATCAAATTAAACTACATAAAGTGGTTACATTATGATGAGCACCTGGACTCCACTGAAGTCAAACAGAAATTTAGCTGCTTGCAAGATTTGAGTCCCAAGTGAGGTTTTTGTATTTGTTTAACCGAATCTACAGATAGATAAGGGCAGCTTCTAGGTCTGATTCAAAATCATAATAATCTGATTCAAGGTCATCTTATTTAAATGATAAGAGTCTCACTGAGTTCAGTGGTTGGTTTAAATGGAAAAAATATTCATTTGTAATTATGCTGATAAGGAATAAAAAATGTATTTTCTATTATTAAACATATTCATAGTTACTGTCATGGTATTATCAGAAGGCAGTCTCACGGATCAGGACCCCCTCGTACCAGGTGCTGTAGAAGAGCAAAAAGACAGTGCTTGTCCCAAAGATTATTAACATGAATGGGTATGTTAGAATAAAATATTATTCTTTCCAGCTCTGCTCTGCATAATTCATGTGAGGGAAGGGAGTCTGTGGGGATGGAATTTAAAATCTTAAAAGAACAATCAAGATTAATACAGGTTGAACCTCTTTTATCCAGCACACTTAGGACCTGATCTGTACCAATCAAGAGAATTTGCTAGATCGGGGAGGTCAATATTGTCTAGCAGCATTACCGACACTTTCAGTACTTACTGGGCCCTTAGAAGACATTTACAGGTAACTTACAGCTAAAATGACAGCTCAGAACACTAAGTACCAGGACTGGTGGCTGTAAACAAACTTTATGGGACTAAAGGAAACTTGATCACACCCATAAGTGTTTGTCCAGCTAACTAAAATCATGCCAGATTATGGAGGTTGCCAGATGACGGAGTTCAGGATTACAAAGGTTCATCCTATACAAAGTTACAGAAGACTGAATTTATTCTATGCTTATGCTTGATATGCAGGAATATTTATTGGTATATTTTTAATATAATTCAGATTTTTTTAATTTTTAGAGTCACACCTTTCTTTCTAGAAATCAGAGATGACTGTGTAATGTTAAACATTATGGGCAAACATTTTATGTATTGCTTTTTATGTTACATGTGCATAAAATCATAGTCAATAAAAAAAACGAGAGTCCTGACTCATTCAGTGTCAAAACTCCCACTAATTACATAGGAGTGACTGGTCCCTTTGAGAAATTTCTGACATAAAATTTGAAACATCTGATTAGTGGGAAGTTTCATACTTACCTCTTGGGGCGGGGGGTAAAATGGAAATTTGGAGGCGCTTCAAATTTTTTCAGTAAATGCTTACAAGTTCTGTGGCAAATCCTACCTCCACCTTTTCAGAGGCCTCCTGCCAACAGAACTGTTGCATGGAGATAGGATAAGAATTCTAATGCCAATTGGTTACACATCCTGTATGCAGTACAGAGCACTACAGGAGACACCTGCATGCAAGTACAGCAGGGCAAGTCTGGGAAGGACAAGAGGAGTGACTGGCGTAAGGATCCTCCCGTCCTTACCACTATAAAAGGGGGCATTAAAATCAGATTGTAAAAATCACACACAGAACAATACCTTGCCATGGTGAGATTCCCCACCCCCACCACCCTCCGCCCCTCCAAGCTCCATAAGCAGCTGTTCAGCACCCATAAGCAGCTGTTCAGACTGGCCAGTTGGCTCAAGACTATCCAAGTTCTGCTACACATCCACTGGAAAAAAAAATAATGACCACGTGAAAATAAAAGGGGACTCCTGTGAATTGATGAGGCTTGCTATGTCTGGCTCAGATAGCTTTGGTTTTTCACAGTAAAAGCAAGAGAGTCTGAAGAAAAATTGCAGTGTGTTTTGTTTTTCATATATCTAAAGAAAACATGTTGTTTCTTCATTTTAGCTGGCAGTTGGAAATTCTTCCCTCTCTCTACCTAATCGCTGCCTGCTAAGCATCTTAAAGGCAAAGGAAAAGTTTAAACTTCAGAGTGCAATTTAACTGGCCTCTCTCCAAACTTCTATTACTACCCTTTGTATAGTTATATAGTAACACAATATCTGGTTATGAATAATAGTGTTGACTTAGTTTCCTGCAGCGATGGATGTATGCACTGAGCATTGCATAAAGAATGTGCCTCTTGAAGTTTCATTCCTTCTTACCACCTCATCAGCACACACTTATGGTGAAATAAATTTCATGCAAAAAATGAGTGTAACATAAACAGGGGAAAGGTCAGAAAAGATGGCCTTCAGAAATGCAACAACATGCAAGAAGGGGGACAAAAAGGATAGGAATTTAGAAGGTCTGCAGGTAGCTCTGATGGGAACATTAACAAGGAGAGAAAGCCCATACATCCCATGGCCATGTCTATCACTGTTATAACATTTTGTTACTTACAGACATAACTTGTGGGTTTTGTATATAGAATTAAAGACAAAAAGATGACTTATCAGCGCTGACCACATCTTTTACTTGAACTTTCATCACAAGCTGTGTCTTAAAAATCATTTTGTTCTCTTACATATGGTAATCTGAACAGAACAGCTCTGGGACAGAGGGTATATGGATCTGACAAATTCAGATTTCATTATAAAAGAAAAATTGATTAAGGAAGATTACCAGAAGTCATCACTGTAACTAGGTAGAGCCTGCCAAAGGTGGTCTGCATAGGGCAATATCAGAGCTAAATTGCTATAATCATTGTTAAAGAGTGTTCAGAACTTTAACAGTGTTGCTTTCTTTACTGTAGAACATAACTAGTCAAAACCCTGTTGCGTATGTAGATAACTGGAGAAAACTGGTCTGGCAAGAGTGTGGTTACCAGCCATTCAGGGAGTTTGTGGATAATGAAAGCTGACCAGGCCATGCAGGCTTCAAAAGAGATTGCCAAGCACAGTAAGAAATCTCTCTCTAGACAACAGCTCGAGGCTGAGAGGCAGACCCAAGTGGCCAGAGAGAGGGAACAGTCTGCAAGAGATGTATGGTTTCTTTGTTAAATAGGCTGAAAGGGCCATATCTAGTTTAGCTGATGAGATGTGAAACTCTGGGCATGTTGAACAGTTTAACTGTTTTTGGGCTAACATTACTGTTGTCTGTGTGATATTACTCATACATTCCCAGCCCTGAAAGCTCTAAGACGAGGCAGGGGAGGGTAAAGAGTTTCCAGAACCTACAATCACCCAATTTCTGTCCAGAGGCACAGACAGCTATGACCTATCCCTAATAACATAGCCATTAGACTACTGTGGGCAAACACAAGAGGAGCCAAAGATATTTGGAGGGGTACAGGTCATAAGCTCATCATATGGAAAGTACACCACCATTTTAGGCATGCTATGCAGAGTTAACGAAATTTCATGCCTCAGGAGTTACTACTCGGAAAGGAAAGGTGGGGAACTTGTGTAAGTTAAGGTTGATAACACCAGCAGGACAACAAGCATCACCACAGGGAAGGGGTTGCAGCAGTGGTAGACTGATGCCATCAAGAACGGCCAGTCTTTTACTTATGGCTCACTCACTCGCAATGCAAGGTGACTGGTCACCCTGAGGGGCTCCCATAGGATTGGGAAAAGAGAGCACTGCTCCTACACAAAGTCCCAGTTACTTCAACACACAGGTATCCACCAACAGGCAATAAACAGCAGGATCAAGGCCTGGATAAGTACTCCTGATTTGGTGCAGCCCCTGCAAAACAAGAGACTGACAGCAAATAGGGTTGTCAACTTTGTACTTGCGCAAAGCTGAACACCTTTGCACTGTTCTGCCCTCCCTCCCTATGTGGTCCTGCCACGTCCAAGGCCAAGTCCCCTGCTTACTCCATCCCCTGGTTTTCATCATCTTCACTGAGTTAAACCCACTCAGAGGGTTAGAGGGCAGAAGGGGATGAGGACCCTGGCTGGAGGTGCAGATTCTGAGGTGGGGCCAGAAATGAAGGACTCAGGCTGTGGGAGGGGGCTCTGGGCTGAGGCAGGGAGCTGGGGTGTAGGAGGAGGTGAGAGCTCCACCTGAGGGTGCAGGAGGAGGCTCATGGCTAAGGGCATGAAGCCAAGGGTCTTGGTGTATGGGAGGGGGCTCCAGGCTGAGTGTGTGGGCGGTGGGGGCAGTCCAGAAACAAGGAGTTAATGGCTTGGTGTTGGAGTCTGGGCTGAGGCAATCGGGTGGGAGGGGTATGAGCTCTGGGTTGGGAGTGCAGGTTCTGGGGTGGGGCTGTGGATGAAGGGATTGAAGTGCAGGAGAACACTCCAGACAGAGGATGGAACTAGGGGGTTTGGAGTATAGGAGGGAGCTCGGGGCTGAGGCAGGAGATTGGACTGCAGTAGGAGGTGTGGGCTCTGGTCTGGGGGTGCACAGTCTGGGGTGGGGCTGCAAATGAGGAGTCAGGGTGCAGCTGAGGGGTCCAGACTGGGACATGGAGGGGCTAAGGGCTCTGACTCTCACATGGGCCTGAGGATGAGGGGTCTGAGGTGCAGCCAAGTGCTCCAGGCTAGGGCTGAGAGGTTTGTAGTACAAGAGGGAGATCAGAGCTGGGGTAGAGGGTTGGAGCACAGGAAGGGTCAGGGAAGCAAGTTCTGGGGGACACCTACCTCAGGGGACTCCCAGTAACAGTGACAAGACTCCCTTCCAGGTCCAGCTCTGCTTGCTGCCTCCTTCCCAGGTACCGACCCCTCAGCTCCCATTGGTCATGGCTTCATGAGAGCTGGGGAGCTGACACTCGAGGTGAGGCAGCCCATGAAACCTGCTGGCTACCCCTACGCCTCAGAGCTGGAGATGCGACATGCCACCACTTCAAGGAGCTTTGCTTCAGTTCTGCCACTCAATCAACTGGACTTATAACTGCCCAATGAATGGTGACAACCAGAACCACCTGCGTCTCTTTTCAACCTGGTGTTCCATTTGAAACCCAGATGCCTGGCGACTCTACCAGTAATGGAGGTGGCATTTCGGACTTCAGGGGGAAGAAACACTTCTGAATTTGTCATACTCCTTTCTGTACGTACCAGTCGCTTCTGGCCCAGTACTTGTAACTGTTCCCGCTCTTGTCTTAGGCTCACTCGGACAGAATGTCTTGGCCTTCCATCAAGGCTCCCATTGAAGTCAATGAGAGTTTTGTATAAAATAAAGCCTGGATAAAGATTGCAGGATTGTGCCCAGTGTGTTAGTTGATGATTTACCCATGTTTATCTCCTTTTAATTATAGAGCCACAAGTAACAGCACTGTCAAAAACTTACAGGAATGTCCTAATTAGCTTTAACTAGATATTCTGAATTACCAAAACTTTTAAAAAAGCATCTGGAATTTCTGGTCTGTTTGTTCTCCAGTTATATACTTAATCAAAGACGTTAGATTCCTCTAATTTTAGTAACTTGTCTAATAGCTATCTTAAGAACGTGTCTGAAGCTATTGGATGGTAAGAGTGCTCTGTCCATCTTCTGATGATGATCATTTATAGTCCCTAAAATACGTTACAACTCTCCAGAGTCTTAAATCTTTTTAAAGTATTTTAAGCAAAAATTGAAACATAATTATGAAAGCTACCAAATTGCTGCATGATAGGGATTTGTATGGTGTACAATTTACAGGTAATTCCAAGCATAACTCACAAATTTGCTTTTAAATCTAGGTGGACTTCTCGTTTATAAGCCATTTCATATAATCACAGAATCCAAGGGCTGGAAGGGACCTCAAGAGGTCATCAAGTCCTAGCAAACACAATGGACAAACAGCACATTGTCTTTCCTTTGCACTGTTTAGTTTCTTCCACAGACCCAGGGCCAACAGTAGCATTGATTCAAAAGTGGTGCAATCTGGCTCACTTACCAATACGGAGTATATATGAAGAACTGGAAGGCCTCACAATGGGATTAGTATAAAGAATGATGATTTATGGGTGTAATCAGTAGCTCTTGAGAGTATAAAGTTTTTTTCTCAATATGTTCAAAGATAACAAGGAATGTTCCCAGTGTTATTCAAAAATGAGACATCCCAGATGGGGAAAAGATGAGGACAAGGAATCTTATATTTCAACAAGAAGCGATTGGATATACTTTATATTCTGTGCTAAACTTTTCTTAATGCTGATGCAGTTTTACAATACATAGACTGCTTACACAAATCATGTCATCTTGGCAATGTTTTCTGAAATGCAGCAATTTGGTAGCTTTCATAATTTTCAACCTGGTGTTCCATTTGAAACCCAGATGCCTGGCTCACTCGGACAGAATGTCTTGGCCTTCCATCAAGGCTCCCATTGAAGTCAATGAGAGTTTTGTATAAAATAAAGCCTGGATAAAGATTGCAGGATTGTGCCCAGTGTGTTAGTTGATGATTTACCCATGTTTATCTCCTTTTAATCATTCAGTGACTTTGCTCCAGGTTCAGTTGCACTGACAGACACTGCAGGCCATGGGGCAAGGTGCTCGGGGTGCCTGGCTCTGCACCCTAGGAGGGATGGGGCCCAGGAGTGGAAGGAGCAGGGACATGAGCCGTCAACTCTCAGTGCCACCCAGACCACAGTGCTGGGCCTCCACCACTCCCTCACCGCCATGCACTGCTGGATCAGCACCGCTGTGGCACTGCAATGGAACCCTCAACAACTGCCCCCTTTGCCCTTATCCCTGCGCCCATCAGCAGGCCTGTCCGGATTTCAACCATTAGGAATGAGAGCAGAATTCGTCTCTGTGTTATGCTTAAACAAAGCACACAGGGTCTTTTATAGAGGAAAAGGCAGTACGCTGCATTTACTAACAGTAGCATGTGCTTTTCAGTCACACACACACACACACACCCCATACATATGAAGCCCTACCAAATGATGGTTATATTTACCAGTCCAGAGTCTAGATCAATCTAGTGGCCAGCTAGATCGATCCCAGAGGGGTAGCAGGGCCTTGTTGGTAGCGATCCGATGCGCTCCTGGAGCTGGTGGCAAGACAAACACAAAGTGCCATGGCAAAGCACTCTGCTTTTATAATCCTTTCCTCTGTTGAAGTCTATGGATTCTGCTGCGTCAGTCTATGACTGGTGTGTTGCCTTTTTGGCATCAATCATTCCCAAAACATCTCTGAAAGGCTCAACCTGTAACCAATCGTCTTTAGGGGGTGCCTGCTCCATGCTTTAGAGTTGTCAATCTGCCAATCTGATCACTTCTTGACCACAGGTATGCACTGATGGTGCTTTTTTGACGTTGTTAAGTTTGTCTTCACCCAACACTTCACCCCACCTTTCTTGGCCATCTCGGTCTGAGGATCACCTTCACACTTTTATCTTAGCACAGACATACTACTTCCACACGTAAACACAATTACTACAGGGATTTTCAAAAGAAAAGCATTGTACCACAGTATCTTATATTGGGCAAGGCAAAAGGCATTGTAAATCAAATAAACACTTCAGCCTCCAACATTCCTATAATCTCATTAAAATAGACACAATACCAAAACTGTGTCTTTACTTACTAAACTCACTAAACTTTAAAACAAAGAGACTTTATTCAATTAAAGAACTTAATAAAATTTTAAAATATTACCTTACACTACTACCTTATTAAAACTAAAATATGAATATATAAAAAAAAACAAAAACTTTCAATTCCAACATCTGAACCTAAAAGTTTCACAACACCCTTTCTTTTCTATTGTTATGAGGGTGACAGCTTTAGTGTGGAAATAACTCAATTATCCATATATCACTAAACAGTGATTATGTCTTGTTTCCTCACCATGAGGTATGTGAAACAAGAAGATGAGGTAGACTCAGATACTGCAATTTTTTTGAAGTCTGTGGATGTAAAGAAGTAAAACTGAAACAAAGGATATTTCTACAAGCAGCATTATTCCTGAACTATTCCAGAAGAGATATTCAGATATAGCAGATACCAAAAGACAGCAGCTACACACAAAATGCATTTCAAAATAGAGTGTCTATGTGCAATAGAGCCTATGTCACAATAGAGACATTGGACAAACTATGGCTCATTTCAAAAGAGATTCTATTCCTTGTCTATACCACCTATCTCAAAATAGCTATTTCTAAATAGGCGATACTCCTCATTCAACAAGGTTTACCTATTTTGAAATAAGGCTTCTGCTCTTTCTAAGTATTTAAAAACAGAGGTTGCATTGTCTAGATACTCAAAGTTATTCTGAAATAGAGACTGCTGTGTAGATATATCCAGACTCTCCAGGGTTATTTCGGTATGTTACCTGTTAACCAAAACTAGCATAGAATCACAGAACATTAGACTGGAAGGGACCTCGAGAAGTTAGAGTCCAGTTCCCTGCCCTCATGGCAGAACCAACTGTCTAGACCACCCCAATAGATGTCTGCCTAACTTGCTCTTAAATATCTCCAGTGATGAAGATTCCACAACCTCCCTAAGCAATTTGTTCCTGTGCTGAACTATGCTCACAGTTAGGAAGTTTTTTCCTAATGACAATGACAGTTTGAATGGATTTACTGAAGTCTTTACAAGTTCAGTTTAGTGCCCACGGAACATATGGGAGGAGGCAACCAAGTATCACTGACCATGCCTTTGGAAGTAAAGGGCTCTCTAGCAGAGCGCTATATGAAGATGTGTCTGTCTTGTGGCAGTACTTCAGTCAGGTACAGAGAGAAGCATTTAATTCATTACCTTACTAGAGTGTTTCATAGGTCTTTTGGATGCCAACGCCAAGAGTATTATTTTGAATGGCATATGGATCTGAAAGCAAAACCTTGATTCCTAACACACCAGAGATTTGGGAAATTTTAGGTTCAGAACTCATCTCCGTGGCTAAAGACCAACTCTGTTTTAATGTACCTGATTTGTGGCTTTGTTCAGTTATCACAGGTTGAACCTCTCTAATCTAGAACTCTCATCTGGCAACATCCATAGTCTGGTATGATTTTAGTTAGCTGGATTACCACTAGGTGTCATCACATAGGTGTGGCCAAGTTTCACGTGATCCCATAAAGTTTGTTTACAGCCACCAATCCTGGTTCCCAGGCCACGTCTACACTAGCAGGCACTTTCAAAATAATTTTCGACAGGAGCGCCTCTTTCAAAAGATCGTGTGGTGCGCCTACACACAAAATGCGTTCTTTTGAAAGGAATTTTGAAAGAACGCGGCCCGCCTTTTGAAATCACTCCTCCCTTCCTCTATCAGGAAAAGCGCCCTTTCCGAAAGGGAACGTACATACGTGCACCACGGGCCGCTCTTTTGAAAGGGGGCGTCCTCTGTTGCACCATAGAGCTGGAGAGCGGAGACACCCCTGGCAGCACAAGCAGGGCTCTGTGGTCTCTGCATCCAGCCATGTTTAAAGATGCAGGGACCCAGAAACCCCATGGCAGGAAGCTGAGAGCATGCTAGCTGCAGGGAAAGCACAAGCCTCCAGCAGCACACCCTCCTAGTGACACCAGAGCAACAGCTGCAACCACACCAGCATCATGGCCAGCATCCAGGAGCCCCATGCCTCCCAGGCCTCTGAAGACTCCCAGGACCCCAGCCAGGAGCCAAAGAAGAAGGACCCTTCCTGGAGCAAGGCCAAGGTGAGGGACCTGCTCAGACTCTGAGGGGTGGGGAGGAGCAGATCCTCCTCCATACCACTGGCTGGTGCCGAAACACAGCAGCATTCCACCATTCTTCACCAGCCTGACCTCCCAGGGCCACCGCACCTGCACTCCTGACCAGGTCCACTCACATGCGAAGGAGCTGCAGCAGACCTAGCGCTGGGCCTGGAATGTGGCCAGCCAATCAGGGGCAGCGCCCACCAGCTGCCCCCACTTTGATGAGCTGGATCTCCTCTTTAGGGAAAAGGAGGAAGCCCCCCCCAGCTGTCATCCTGAACACTGCTGGGCTGGAGCCCAAGGCTGAGACTGAGGCCGAAGACCTGGAGGGACCCGCGGGTGGCAGCATCCCCCAGCAGGCGGGCAAGGAAACTGAGGCCACCAGCAACGATGAGGGCTCCAGCACTGGGGCCCTCATCATCGCCATCCCTGCCTGGTCATCCAGCCAGGCGCTCTCCACCTGGGCCTCCCCCCAGGCTCCTGGAGGGATCCTCAAGTAGGTCCCAAGCTTTTCAGACACTGCAGAGTGTGGGGAGGAGGTGCCAATGTGGGCTCATACGGCTGCCAGCCCCACCCCGGATGGCCATGCTCCCTGAGCCCTAGAGGAGACCACACATGGGCCTCAGCACCTGCCACCATGAACAGCACCACAGGCCGCACACCCATGGAGGAATCCTGGCTGAAGCCTGCGTGTGCATGCTACCCATATGGGGGCCCCCAGGGAACGTGATCCCCTAGGGCCCCCGAGCCAGCAGACAGGGGATGGAGAGGTCCCCAGAGGGTGGGGGCCACGGCTCCCAAGGACAGGGCACAGGACTGATGGTTTGTCCCTCTGTCCCCACCACTTCATCATGGGGCTGGCCATGAGGGGTGTGAGCATGGGTAGTGGTGGTAAGGGGTGTGAGCATGGGGGAGGGTCAATGTGGCCCCTGGGTGAAGACCTCCCTAAGTGCCTCCCTGACTCACACCCCAGCTTGGCATGCCTGGCAGCAAGGAGTGGGGGCCAGCTGCTCGTAGCTGGTCCCAGCCTCTGCAGCCCAACCCTGCATGAATCCTCATGCCTGCTCTCCACATTATTGTGGAGAGGGCAGCAGGCCCGCACCTCGAGTAGCACACTGGGGAGGCTGACCTCCAGCCCCATGACGAGGCACCGAAAGCACTCCTTCAGGCACCCAAAGGTCCACTCCATCATGTTCAGTGCTTGGTTCTGGTGGTCATTCGAAGTGTCCTGGCTGGAGTCGGAATGTCCTGTAGGGGGCTGCATCAGCCACAATGCCAGGGGGATGGTGGTGCCCTGACTAGGAAGTCCTGCAAGGGGGTAGGGGATGTATGTCCCCTCCTGCAGCTGAGCCAGGAGTTTCTGAATACCTGGGCATTGTGGGCTTGCCCAGATCAGCCCACAGAAGTATCCCTAAGCTGCCCCTAGGCGTCCACAAGGGGCTAGAGCACGCTGGAGTGGTACCCCTTGCGGCTGATGAATGTGCCCACACTGTGATCCAGGGCCCAGATGGCAACATGGGCCCCATTCAGAGCCCCAAAGCAGTTGGAGAAGCCCAGCTCCTTGAACCCTGTGTGGGTGATGTCAAGGTCAATGACAACGCCAACCCGGCAAAGGAAGACACTGTTTATGGCCCTGACGAGCTGCATGGGGTGGAGGGAGAACACGCTCATGAGTGTATGGCAGGGTGCTCCAGGCCCACCTGCATCTGCTCCTGAGGACCCCTGTCCCCTCTATGCCCCCCTGTCCCCTCCAGGGTACCCCCCCCAATCCCCACTGGTCCCCCTTGCCTGGGGGCCCCCTTCCCTCTCCCCATTGTGGGTTTGTGACTTGAGCATGGCTTACCTGCATGGGAATGGCCCCGATGGTGGCTTTATCCACCCTGAACTGGTGGCTAACTCAGTGGTGGCTGTCCAGGGTGGCCTGCTTAGAGGTGCATAGAGGTGAGATTTTGAAAGACGATCTTTCAAACAGTGGTTTTCAAAAGTTTGCCTTTTGAAATCGTGCTGTAGTGTACATGTAGCCATAGTGTTCTGTGCTGTTATTTAGCTCTAATTTACCTCTAAAAGTCTCCTCAGGGCCCAGTAAGCAGTAGAACTGTTGCCAATTATGCTAGACAATACTGTCCCCCAGTGGTCCAGCAAATTTTCTCATTTGGCACCAGTCAGGTCCCAAGGGTGCCAGACGAGGAAGGTTCAACCTGTATTACTTTCAGCCTCTATTTGGAGCACACACATGCTTGCACCTGCACTTTATAATTTAACAACCCTAACACTTGTACACATAATAGGTGTTAGAGTTAACGCTCATGCCAGGGTTAATATTCTAAGTTGTTTGTACCCACAAAGGGCAGGCAAAAGAATGTGAATAGGCAATTGTTTGCACACAAACACTGAGGGTAGCTAGAAGACTGAATGAAACTGTGTGTTGAATAAGTAAAGCCCTGACTTTTACCTTTACAGTGATGGTGGTACTGAGAAAGAGCATGAGCAGAAGGTGGTCACTGAATTTATTTTCCTGGCATAGATTGAAGTGACAGAGAACATGAGCTAAAGCCTGTTAAGACTCTCATTGACTTCAGATCAGTCCTAGACTGTAGTAAATTCATCAAGATGGCTAAGAAAATCAGTATTTTTAATGTACAAAATGCCATTCTAGTGATAATCTACCATAATATAGGGGGGAAAAACCCTGTAATAATTATCCTGATTTCTTAAAATAAAAATAGAGATCAAAAGTTTGATAGCCTAACACTAATTGACATATATTTCACACCCAGTTCTCTCTCTTTGAAACCGTGCCAGGGAATTTATAGATTTTGTATAAGCTTTTCAGGAAGAAATTATTTTGATATAGTAAATGTTGTGAACTCAAAAATAAATATCCACTCAAAAAACTTTTAAATGATCTCAGTACTTAAGAACAGGGTATATAAAATTTCTGATGTCCTTATGGGGCTGTACCATTTCTAAGAGACAGAGAATAAGATAGACTATCTTATTGCCTCTACATGGCTATGTCTAAACTGGAGGGATTTGCTGGCAAAAACAGCTGTTTTGCCAACAAAATCCATGGCTTGTCCAGATTCTCAAAGGTATTCTGTCGACATTAAGTTGCCAGAAGGCAGCACTTTTGTCAACAGCTGTACCCCGCTCACCACTAGGAAGAATGCCTCTGTCGACAGAGATCTGGGGACAAAATGCCAGTCTGTATGTTCTGGGGGGGGTACTTTGTTAACACAAGAGACTTCCAGGACACCACACCACACAACCCTGTCCACTGTGTTTCCAGGTGGCTGTTTTGCTAGTTGAACGGCTGGGCAGTCCATCCGCTCTCTGTTGACAGAGTGCATTGCTCTTGTGATCCGCGCTGCGGTCTGGACTTGATCTGTCAACAGAAGTTTTGTCACAAAATATCTTCCAACAAAACTTCTGCCAACAAATCCCAGCCTCCAAATAAATGCCCCACTTTGACATTCCCTTACTCTGATCTGGAGGCGGATCACTGATGATTACCTGTTCTGTTCGTTCACTCTGGGGCATATGACTTTGGTCTCTGTCAGATGACGGAATATCTGGCTACGTGGACCTTTGGTCTGACCCAGTAAGGGCCACTCTTATGTTCTATGAGTCCCATGCAGTGAAAAGAGCATTATCACACAAGGAGACTGAAGGTTGTGACTCAGCACGTCACAACTGGGGTCCCAGTTCCCTCCCTATTTCATGGAGCTGGGACATACCCTTCATCTACCCCATATCTGGCACAGAATAGGTCTCCTGGTGTTTTGGTGCAGCTGTGCCGGCAAGCTCATTGGGAGGGGAAGTGGAGGCACAAATCTACCCATTCCTCGCCCTTTTCTGAACACAGTCTGAGGCAGGGTGAATGTTGCCATTCCACGAAGAGTGCTGTCCCCCATCTTTTCTGAAACTATCCACAGTGTGCTTATCTAATTCAGACGGTAAAGAAGATACTTTATTCATCTGACCTTCCCTGCACAGTTGTACAATCTGATCCTGTGTGAAATACAAAACTCTAAAACACATAGAAAACTATAATTTAAAATATACACATTGGCTAGGGTCCATTACTGTTAATCTCTGCTGTTCTGCCTGGATTTTAAAAAAACCATGTCCCCATCATCCTTGCATAATAGTTTCATATTGATTCGATAATGTGACAAAAAAGATTTTTAGGTTCTACCTCAGTACGTAGCTACACAAATTTAGAGTACTTCACTAGAGTTTCTGGCTGACTGCAATCTCCCATCTCATCAGGAATGTGTGTCTACGCTTCAGTTTTTATATAAAACAGTGAGTATTAACCACTGCTGTGTTGCATAGATTACATCCATAGAATGCTCTCATTGATGTTAACTTCAGCATCTACACTGTTGGCACAGAGAACTGTACAAGCAAAAATGGATAAAAAGGTGGTAAGAATATGGAAACAATGTGAATGTGAATATCCCTAAGTAAATTCTGGACCTCCTGAACCATTCAGAAAGTAGTAGCTATAACATGGGCCAACCAGTTTTTCATAACTTCTGAAACAATGTTACTGTTTGCATAGTGAGCTCTCTCATAGCTAATATGAATCAACCTCAAAAGTTTACGTAAAGGAGAAAAGCTTGTTCAGAAATTTGTCAGAAGATACAAAGTTTTTCATTTGGAAGGCCTACTTCACACTGAGCCCCCCAAACTAGTCACCAAAGGCACCTGCTGTATGACAGCTTTTTGGTGCCCTGTGCCAAATTAAGTTTTTCAGTGCAGTTTTTACTAACCAAAAGCTCACAATATAAAAAAAGACACCCCAATGCGCCCGAGAAGTCCTAAAGAAAACCAACCATCTGAGTGTTCAAAGAAAAAAAGTTGACATACATTTTTAATGAGGTGACAATCATCTACTGCTATCTCTTTATTTAAAGAAAAAAATCATTATTCCCACCAACAGCACTATCATCACTTTAAGCTATAATATAATGGACAACACTCCACTCCTGTACTGCTGCTAAACCATTCTTGACTTCTACATTTCAAAGTACAAGCAGGAGAGGCCCCAGGGAGGGTGGCTATCAGGTTGCCAAATGGGTTAAATCAAGAATGTTCTAATCTACAGAAGAATGAAATATACACATCAGGCAAATTCACTCCTGTAGATAATTCCTTACTTATCCCACAATTATATTATCACGGGTAATTAATAACACGTTACTTGAGGTTTCCCAGAAAATTCCAGCTTTATGTAATTAACTGCTCAAATCAAAACTATGTATTGAATTAAGCAATAATGGAAGAGATATATTTTAGACTTCAAGTAAATGTTTTTACTGGTGCCTCATAATAAAGTAATTGTAGAATTAGTAACATTTACTACTCCTGTAATTATATAACTAAAACAAACCAATAGCTCATTTTACAAGGTACATGATAGCAGTGTGCGGTGGGGTTGTAATTATCTACTGGATATGAATCATGCTGAAAACATTGGGGCAAACTGTTTCCCAACTTATAACTTCCATGTGGAGCATTAGGTATGACTTCTCAAAATTATAGCTCCAACCCTCCAATACAACCCCTGGGTGGGCTCTCTGCAAGCGCTGGAGTTGTGCCACTTGCTACAAATCACAGGACCAGAGTCTAATTCATTGAACAAAGATAACATCAACAGGGTTACACAGAATACTAATTAGCGCTGAATTTAGCTCAGTCTGTTAAACTTCTGACATTAAGTAGTAACTGCACCTTTTCTATAGCAAGGCAAATAAATCCATACATTTAATCACATGTAGTTCTCAGGCACAGAGACCACTGACAAGGGAGAGTAAAGTCTCTCTGTTCTACAGCCTCAGCCAGGAGCCAGCTGGCTTTCAGCTCATGCGGTACAGCACATGGCTTTAGCCCTTCAGGTCACAAGAGGTTATTCCCTCCTGCCAATGAGGTGGGTCCATTGGCCTTAGAAGTGGAGGCTCATCCAGGATTAATTTCTGGAAGATCTCAATCTCCAGACAGGCTTCCTTAGCAAAGGGAAAATAGGTAACCCCCAGAGGCACTGAGACCACTGACAAGGGAGCGTGAAGTCTCTGTTCTACATCCTTAGGAGCTAAGGCGGGTTCTCAGCTAAGGTCACAGGTTCATTCCCTCCTGCTGATGACCCAGGTCTGTTGGCCTTACACCTAAATTACATGTAATAGTTTGCACCTATATAAAGATAAATAGCACAAAAGACATGTATCAGGATCTGAATTCAGCTGCCCCGATATTCAGGTTTAGTTTAGTCCATTTAACAAGAGGCATAGTGTTATGTTTGAGTCAAGGTCTGAACTTCCCCCCCAAATTAGGAGTAGTCTGACTGCAAGGTTTTGATTTGGATCCATCTCCATTTACAAAAGGCCAAATCATGAAAAGTGCTGGACATGCCTAACTTTCGGGATTAGCTGAGGATGCTCAGCATCTACCAGGAGAAGAATTGTGTGAAGGTGGAAGAGAGTTTATGCAATCCTGTTCCAGAAACGTGATTTTCTACAGCTGTCACTATCCTTCAAGGCAGCACCCTTTTTACATGGTTGTTTGCATTCTTTTATGACGTAAAACCATTGTAAAATGAACTAAAATATGGGGGAGAAACTTTCATTACATATTTTTGGAAACAACGTATTATTAAAGCTTGCAACAAAATGATGGAAACTACACCTGTCTGTTTGCCTGCTTCACTTTCCTTACTTCTTGCCTGCCATCTACTATAATGTTGCCATGCTTTTAAGATCAAGTGATTAAATAAGAGATGCCAATGTCCTCAGTTTCATTTAGAATGTCTACCGAGTATAGAGAGCTACCAAGATTCCCAAAATTACCATTATCCCAAACTTAGTAACACTGAATTGCCAATAAAGAAACTCTGACATCACTTATTAACACAACTTTAAGGTGTGACATGAGCTTTTTGACACTTTTTTTTTTTTTTTTATCAATATCTGTGGGTGAGAGAGAGGCTATTGTGGTTAGGGCAAGCCTACAGCACAAAATTAAGTTGACCTAAATTACATCAGCATACAGGCACCACAGCAAATAAATCACGTTGCTTGTCCATAGAACACTCCTGATGGTGGTGGTGCGTAACCTCACCAGTAGTGCTAGCGTCAATGCAACTATCGCAGTGTGCAACTGGCCACCATTTAGCACAGGGTATTTTTGGAAAGTTTTGCGTTGCCTCATGGGATGCGGGGGTAAACGAGGCAGGCAGAGTTGACTGGGAATATGGTTTCACAGTATCACATGATACAGTTTTCTCCATTCCATAATTTAATTTATTTCCTAGAATATTTTGTACCCTCCTTTCAAAAGCCCCACCAAACAAAAAGCATCTGCTGTTTATTGAGAAACATGGATCTTGCCCAGCTCTGCCCTATTATGATGAGTGCTGCGAAGACAATGCAACTGATCCTGCAATGCTTCTGGAACTGGAAGAGGAGTCATGAGGAATACTTGCAGGCTGGCTTGCTGTATGCCATGGAAAGAAACAACGGGCTGTTAAAGCAGCTATGATGGTGCTGCACTGCTTCAGAGCCAGAGAAACAGCCACTGACAGGTGAGATCACATAGTTATTACCAATAAGAGATGACAAGCAGTGGGCGCAGAATTTTTGGATCCCATTCCCGATACTGTGTACAGTACTCATCCCGGCCCTCAGTCATAGAAAGTGAGTGGTGATGGCTGTGTGGAAGCTTGCATGGCCATATTACCACCAATCAGTTGGAAATCCGTTTGGGGAAGGGAAATCCACAGGTTGGGTTGCTGTGGTGGACGTATGCTGGGTCACTAAGCAAATCCTGCTTACAAAGGGGGAGAATTTCCTTTGCAATGGAGGTGTCATAGCTGTCTGCTGATTTGGAGCAGTCACATCACACACCAGAGCTATAAGAGCAGCCCAAGGGGAACTACATGGCCGCAGGAGGCTTTGAAAGATCATTTGAATAATAAGCCACAGTAATATATATTGCTGTTACGTGGTGTGCCTCACTTTTTTTTTTTGGGCACGTTCTGGTATAAAAGTCTTGTAGTGATTGTTGTGGGTGGTAAATTTACATTGTAAATGCACCTATTGCTATTATTTGTGGATGATGTCACCCCAGTCACCACATGTTATGAACTAAACGATTAATTACATTTCCATAAATAGGCTTTTATGCCAAACCCAAGCAAGCCAACACATGTATAACCGAAAAAAACCCCTTTATAAATACACAGTAAAGAACCTTTGCAAAGGAAAGAACAGTTATTTTCTTTTCACATTGCCATATACAAACTGCCTTTCACAGGTCAGCGTATGCGCACCTGTGATGGTCTGTAGTTCTCCCCCAGGGTAGAGGGGCAGGTGTAGTGCAGCGGCCTTGGATGCCATGTAGAATAGGGGCAGTTCTCTAGGGGCACCAAGGGAGGCAAACAGATCCGCTGAGCAAGATCCCCCAGCATGTCCACCTCTTGCCTCAGGAGCACGATCATCTCCTACTGCACATCTCTCTCCTCCTCCTCCACTTTTCTCCCCTCCTCACAATCTCTGCCCCTTTTCTGCACAAGCCTGGTTCACCACGCCTTCTGATCTGTATCTGCAGCACCAGAGGCTTGTGGGTCTCTTAGACCATGTCCTTCCATATCCTCTTCTTTCTCATCTGCCTGAGCCCCTCTGCTGTGCTGACGGGGAGACCTTCAAGGGTCATATTGCCAGCTGCAAAAAATGCAGCGCACAGTAGTAGTATTGTGGGCATGTTCACTCCCCTTGAGTCATACAAGATTCAAGCATGAGATTCTCGATTTCGCTTGGGAGTCTCAGAGCATGGAGGCAGTCCCAAGCCATGGTGAGAATGGCTGGGAAGCGGTGGGGGGCAGTGAACAAACTGGCACAAGTGGGGCAGAACTCCAAGGCACGAATAGATGTAGACAGGGCAACTGAACTCAATTCTGTTATGGTTTTCCCACAGGCAGTGGAGACTTTAGCAGATCTCTTCCTCCTGAGGGTAACACAGGCTAAAAGGGAACAGCTCCCGCACACATTTGCCTGCAGACTGGGTCCATATGCCGCCAGCCTGTGTGCAGATATTACGCTTGCTGAAGTAATTGCTGGCTGATAGAGAGAGCTGAAAGTAATTTAGAAATGTTCCAGGTAATGGGGGCCTGGCTCTGGACCCCTGGAAGGGGCAGAGCCTTAGGCTGAAGGGGCAGGGCTGGGGCCAACCTCCTCTAGCCAACCCTTCAGTGCTCCACAGCACATGGTGCCTGGGGATCTGGTGGCATTTTAAAAGACCCAGGACTTTAGCAGTTAACATTGGGGTAGTGGCCACTGGGAGCCTGCTGGGCCCTTTTAAATCACTGCACCCTGAGGCAGCTGTCCCTCCTGCCTACCCCCAGTGGCGGCTCTGCCATTAGGGTCTGGCAGCACAGCTGCAACAGCACTTTAATGTCTCTTTGGATGCGTCCACACTTGCATTCCTCTTTTGAAAGAGGTATGAAAATGAGGGAAATTGAAAATGCAAATGGAATGCATATTTGGCACCTCATTTGCATATTATTTCAAAGTAGCTTCTTTCCAAAGACAAAAACTAGTGTAGATGCTGCTCTTTCTAAAGTAAACCCCATCTTCGAAAGAATCTTTCTTCCCATTAAATATAGGGAAGAAGGGTTCTTTCGAAGATGGGGTTTACTTTCAAAAGAGCAGCGTCTACACTGATTTTCTTCTTTCGAAAGAAGCTCTTTTGAAATATGCAATTGAGGTACCAAATATGTGCCTCATTTGCGTTTTCGATTTATCTCATTTACATACCTCTTTTGAAAGAGGAATTCAAGTGTAGACGCACCCTTTAAGGTCAGTTGTCCTTGGGGTGGGAAGGGGATGCAAAAGGTCCAACAACATTAAACTACTGCTGCTGCAGCACTGCCAGACCTAGAGGCAGGACTGCTGATGGGGGTAGGGAGAATGTAAAAGGGACAGTGTGGTAAAGTGCTGCTATATCACCAATGCAATGTGGACTGTGTAAGGGCCAGTACTATCAAACACTTCTTACTAGTACTCTGTACTGGGCCACTTCCACCTCTGCTGGTATGGGAAAGTGTCCTACTGCAGCAGACAAAATAAGGCAGAGCTCCCCAGAAACCTTCAGCAGAGGACTGCAGAGCTCCTCCAGGAAAGCCTCCTCATGATCTCCATGAAAGATTCTGGGGATGCCCCAGTGCACATGAACCGTTCTTCAGTTCTCCAGTAGACAGTGAAATAACCAATAGAAGCAGAGCTGCTATTTCCTGCAGCATGAGTTAAAAAGGAGTAAAAAATGAACAGACATGTATGTCTCTGTAATATCAATGCCAACTACCTACTTATCCGAGGTCTCAACCATGCTGGACTGCATAGATTGGCTCAGCTGCTCTGGAATAAACAAATCTACGCAGGCTCACTGCATCACTGGATCCCCAGTCACTTGTCCCTGTTCTTCTCATTTTTGCCATCCAATACCTCATTCACAGAGTTCACACTAGAGACTTGTAGCTCTGACTCCCCTGAAATATTGTTGGGGATGGGGACAAGGGGGTCACAGCCAAGGATGGCATGCAGCTCTTTGTAAAAGCAGCATGTCCGTGGCTCTGCACCAGAGTGACTGTTCACTTCCAGTACACTTTCTGGTTCACTGGCCACAACTTCTTGAAAGTCATGTGATGCTCCTGTGGGTCTCTCTTGCAGCCCGTCTCCTCCATACACCAAGCGATCTGCTCATAGGTATTAAGGT
This sequence comes from Carettochelys insculpta, assembly GCF_033958435.1. Classification (NCBI taxonomy): domain Eukaryota; kingdom Metazoa; phylum Chordata; order Testudines; family Carettochelyidae; genus Carettochelys; species Carettochelys insculpta. The sequence goes on from NC_134138.1 coordinate 98,022,466, forward strand.
TTCTAAGGCTGGATCAGAGCTGTGCGTGCACAGTCTTATTTCCAGAGACCCAGGAGATCTACTGCCTCCTGTCTACTCCAAGCAGAAGCGCATCAGCTCTGTGGAGCTGGCATGGTCAGCTGGGCAGCTGCTAAGTGAACAATCCACACCTGGGATATAGAAAGTGGAATTTCAAAAATGTATGGGGCTTTAAAAGAGGAAAGGCATGTACCTGTGTAACTGCCTGCCGGGCAGAAGAGTTCAAAATAGTGACCAGACTGGCAGTGGTGGGGCATTATGGGACACCTCCTAGAGGCTATTAAATCAACAAGTCTACTCTGACACTGTCTCATCCTAAGTTGACTTAAGCACTATGTCACTCGTACAGGTGGAGTTAAGTTACTGTAGCAGGTGACTTACACTGGCAGGAGAAAAATATTAGCATAGATGCTTACAAAGTAAGGTTGCAATAAGCTACCTTGTTTCAATTTAACCAGGCCTTGCACAGCATGCTTCAAGTGAAGCTTGAAAGCTTGTCTCTCACGCAGAGAAGTTGAATCAAGAAAGGATATCACCCCACCCATCCTCTCTAACCAACATTGTGCACCACCACTGCACACAACAATCTAAGGTGGTAATTCAGGAAAAAAAACGTGAGGCAAAGCCTGGGGGAAAAATGACCTCTGTTACCAAGTAGCTTGCAATGTAATCCACTTACTCTTCAGGATTGCTATTTTAAATCTAGCCCATTACTGTGCTTTGCCCTTTTTAAGTATTTTGACTGTATGGTAGTTAACTCATTTAAACTACTCACTTCACCAGTTCTTAGTATGCATCCACTATTCAGCAATGAACGATATATGCAATCATCAATGGGTAAAACTCTCTACATCAATGGGTAAAACTCTCTACAGTACTAGAGTACTCCTGACAGGTTTGTCTGATTTCCTTGACTGGATTTAGCAACAGGGACTGGAAATTACAGGAGTACCAAACTTTTCAGGTCATAAAGCTTCATAACAGGAGAACACACTTTCAAATGTCTACTCTATCCTCTGTCCCACACCCTGGGGATGACTTTTGTACATGTTAAAAGCCTATAGAAGCCAGCCTCTGAACATTAAAGCTATGTCTACACTAGAAACGAAAAAACTGTCGACAAAAAAAGCTGTGTAGGTGCTCTGGGGGGCCCCTTTTGTCAACAGAGGGCACCAAAAGATCGATCCGTTTTTATGCGTAGACGTGATCTGTTGACAGAAGTTTTGTTAGAACATCTCTTCTGACAGTAACGTCTGTAGACAAATGCTGCCAGTGTAGATGTAGCTCAATAGTGCACTTCTGAGAGTTAAACACACATTCCTCCTGAAGGACTAAAACAACAAAAAAGGTTGACTGTTTCCAACATACAGGCTGGGTCTACACCAGCACCTCCCTTTCAAAAGGGGGATGCTAATGAGATTCTACAATGAATATGCAGTGCCTCATTAGCATAATGGTGGCCGTGGTACTTTGATAGTGCCGCTTTCAATCCCACATGGCTCGTCTACACGGGGTCCTTTTCGAAAGGACCCCACACACTTCATAATCCCCTTATTCCTATTTGGTTATAGGAATTCAAGTGTCTTATTAGCATCCCCCTTTCAAAAGGCAGGGGGGGTGCTACTGTAGACCCAGCCACAAGCAGCTATCTATGCCACAAACACACACTCATGGCAATACAAATCCAACTAGAGGAAAAAGTCAGCATGGCAGTGAGTTTTCAAGTTCACAGTTTCAGGGCAAAGACTAAAGGTAAATGAAGTCCTGTTCCACAGGGAAGCAGTACATAATGCACCTCACAACAGAAGAATTACAGTCGAGAAAATGAAACAAGGGAGAAATACTTTCCCCATCTTCCCTTGTTATATTTTATAATCAAAATATTGAAATTATCTTCGCATATATTAATACAATTACCACAGTCTCACATCAGTCTTAGTTCTTTTTCCAACTCTGCCATTCATTTGCTACATTACCTTGGGCCATTTGTGCCTCATTTTCCTCATCTGTAAAATGCGGATATTAGTGATCACCCATATTTGTAAAGCACACTGAAATTTAACAGTGGAAAATGCTACTTAAAAGATGGCCATCACTGTAATGGTTCTAAAAACAGATAAATAATGTTACGTACATTTTGGAGTGTACTGAACTTTTAGTACAGCAAGCCACATATAATAGGTAGCTCACTTTTCGTACTCACAAAATTATCATCTAGTTACAGTGTAAGCATAGGCCTAATAAAAGGAAAAACAATGGAAATATCATCCCCAATGCATCTCCTATTACTTTCAGGGCAGCTGACCCACTGATAAATGAGAAAGTGTTTAACAATTAAATCATTTTAATTACATCAACAACCCGGCAAAGGTAAACAACATGAGAATAAAAACTATCAAAAGGATAAGAGACCTTAATTGAATTTCATCAGTTTGTTTTCACTCAGAATTTTCCAATTAATATAACCAAAGCTTCAGACAGTTTCTGATACGTCTCTCAGAAACCAAAGTAAATCCTGGCCTATTTGACTCCTTATATGAGTGAAGCTTGTTATCTTAATTTAATCTTAATTTAATCTGGATTTAATAAAGACTCGCTCATCACACTACTTCCTCAAAATTAGATTCTATTTGACAGATTGAACTTTCAGGTTAATTGAGTGCCAGGTAAGAGCTTTTACTGTACTGAGCAATTAACTAGCATTTCTGATATCTTCCAATACAAACCTTAAATCTTGCAACTAGGACTAGCATACTGCCCAGCATATTATGCAGTTGCAAATTCTGCAATGCAAAAGAGGCAGAAGACAAGTAAATAAACTGAAATCAGGGATTTATTTTAAAAAAAGGCAGCTTCCCAGGGCATGTCAGAGGGTCATTATAGATTCAGCCCCATTTTCTGCACTTTCTACATCTACCGTGATAATTGATGTTGATAATTATGATCTGAGGCACTAAGATCCTCAAGTACCTTCTGAATCAAAGGAAAATTAAATTATGGCTGTGTCTAGACTAGCCCCCCAATTTCAAAGGGGGCATGGTAATTTGGGTGTTGGGAAATCACTAATGAAGAGCTGCGGTGCATATGTAGCCCTTCATTAGGCTAAATCTCCTGTGTGGCGACTTCGAAGTGTGAAACTTCGAAGTGCCGGCTTGCATGTAGCCACAGGTACTCTGAAGTGCTGTGCTACTTCAAAGTCCCTTTACTCCTCAAAATTGTGAGGAATAAAGGGACTTTGAAGGAGTACAGGCACTTCAAAGTACCCGTGGCTGACCCGTGGCACTACACGCAAGCCGGCACTTTGAAGTCTCCGCATGGGAGATTTAGCCTAACGAAGTGCTAGATATGCACCACAGCTCTTCATTAGTAATCTCCCAAAACCCTAATTACCATGCCCCTTTCAAAGTTGGGAGCTAGTCCAGACACAGACTGTAATCAGTACAGGTTTAGTGTTAGAATTTTAGAGATCCGGGTGAATGCCAGGAACTGCCCATAGTGATATCCAGTGTACTAAAATAACCAACTGCTTAGAAAACTTTACCTGTACTCACCTATGGCCTTCAAGAAACCAACCACTCTGCAGTGCACTACTATTATTGGATTGGTAAGCGTATACTGTTTTTTACTTTGTTCATTTCAGTGTACTCAATTCTTTGAAGAGTTGCATTCCATTGGTAAAAACAGCACAGCCCAAATATTCAATTAACCTGCACCCTCCATTTCCCCAACATGCTAGATAACACAGCTTTTACTATATGTTTAATTGACATATATATGATAATATATTCTAATGTACACTCATCCCTCGCTATACGAGCACAATTGGTTCCCAGCTTTCTGCTTGTAGGTGAAAACTTATAAGAGAGACATTAAATTACCATTAAAATACATGTAAAAGTCTCTAACTGGTTTCAAGTGCTTGAAGTGCCAGCAGGTGGCGCTGCTTTTGAAAGGTAAGTGAACCTGGGGTTTGTGGTCTATGGCTCCAGTGCAAGAGGTGGAGGCTTGTTCCTCCTGGCTGAAGCAGAAGTACCTGGGGGTGGGGGTGGTAGACTGGGGGGTTTGTAACAGAAGGGGATGGGGTGGGTGTTGGGAGCAGGCTGGGGGGGTTGTGTGGGGAGCTGTGGGCTAGGGGAATGTTGGGACTGGGCAGGACGAGGCGGGGAGGGTGCCAGGGGAGTTGCCACAGGGGGGAGTGTTGGGAGCGAGCCAGGTGGGGCAGTGGGTCTCCCCGCGCCCCAGCCAGGGACCTTGCGGCTGGCTCATATGAGCAGGAGAAGTTCACTCACATAGTGAACAATGGTAAGTATGTGTCCCTCATTTTAGAGAATACTCGTACGTACAGTACTCGTTAAACAAGAGATGAGTGTACTTGCATTAATATACAGTATTTTATTGCTAAGTACAGGAAAATAATTATTTACATTTAAGTAAAAAGTTTATTTTTCAGTAGATAATAAGGATGAAGGTTTTACCTCAGCTATACATATTTTCCAGGAAACTTATTACACACTTAAAAAGTTGGCTTAAAAAAGGAATAAAATTACTTCCAGTTCCTGCCAGATGTAAAAGTCTGAATCAATACTAAGGCAGGATATGAGATGAGAATGTATTTTATGTTTGCTCGTTGCATAAACAATGCAGCACATCTGTCATCGTCTGTTTTCATACCCAGCATAAAAATATTTCCTTAAATTTTGCAAAAGAAAAATCCCTGAACCTGTGAAATAGAAGAATCCAATTTAATGGAATTGATAGTAAAGCATTTAACTTCCTCCTTTTGTCTAAGCACAATGATAACCTTTTCATGAAGACTAAATTTGTATCACAGCATTGTCTGCCGACAGTCCATATACACAGACTACATTTGTTGGGGGACTTGTCTAATGGAATCAGAGGAGTTATAATAGTTTAGACTGAAACAAAGGTTTTCAACAGCATCAGTAAACATAGTCAGAAAAATCCAAGATTTCATGAAAAACATACTTAATAAAAAAACACTACTACATCTATTAAGTCCTACCAAAATATGGTTATTAAAAATTTTTACTATTTAACATCCAAGATCTAGTGGTTGCACTTGATTTCCGGATGTCAGGAGTCTCAAAAAGAAGTGGCGGGGGGGGCCAAAACAAAAACAACCAGCCCTGCTACTACACACCATTTTAAAAAATGAAAGCACTGAATAATGGCAAGCAGCAGGATTTCACTCTGGACAGTGGTTAATGACATCAAACAAATGAAAGACGCAAGGTGAACCATCTTCTGTGAGTGAGACAGACAAGCTTTCAAGACACACACAGCTCTTCTTCAGAGCACAAGTGAGGTTTTGATTTACCTTTATAAGGTTTTGGGCCTGACAGTGCTGTAAATTTACATCAAAAGTTGGCAACAAAAAGAAGGGTCACAGTGAACGAAGGCAAATCCAATTTAGAACTCAACAATTGGGTTTTGGGAGAAATACCAATGGAAATGAAATTATTAATTCTGATATGCAGAATGAGAGGTCTGATAGTTTAAACTAATATATTGTTTTTCAACCTCTGGTCTGCATACCACTGGAGGTCCACAAACTATCTCTATTTGAAATGTTTTAGAGGTCCAAACCCAGAAAAAGACTGAAAAGCACTGTGCTAATGTAAACTGAATATTTATAAATATGTTTAGGATATGAATGCAGAGATTCACTTCAAGAGGAGAGAAACTGCTAGTGAAAGAAAATATTAGTGAAGTAAGAATTACTATTTTCATTTTTCTAAAGGTCTTGATTCATTTTTAGCTTACATTTTTCTTTGACCACTGGAATGTCTTACCCATTAATCCACTATGCTCATGAGGTTTCATGTAATCACACCCATGTTCTCTCAGGGTGTTTCTGGTACATATTAAAACAATCACTAAGACTATTATTATGAAAAACACCTGTCCAGGAGCACTTTGGGATGAATCTACTATGGATACAGAACAGTCTTATCACATCATAAAAGCACGTTTTGACTCCATCACCACATCCTTGTGGTTTGTTGTCAGCAAGTAGCAAGTTCCAACACTTACTGGAGAATATTACTGCTTTTGAAGACCTCACAGATTGGTAATTTATAAGTAATGTAACATTTCATAGAAATTATCCATGTTACAGTCTGCAGAAATGTAAAGGATTTAGGGATTTAAGTTACACCAAAAATAGAGTCAGTCATAGAATCAATGACTTACCATCCTTTTTAGAAATACAGATGTAAGTTTATATGTCACACTTCTTTTAATGTCCCTTATATTCTTATATCCACCTATAGGGTGTGGAGGCCTAGCATTACTAATTACACACAATATAACAGTTGTGCGAATACAAGACCTACTCTTCTGTATTATTTCGACATCTGGGCTTCTCTCTGCATTTATATGAAAAAGAGGTTTTATATATAAAGTGACAAAGCCAATTTTATAAGGTTAGATGTCTTCTTTTCAGCTTGGCTATTATTCTGTCATTCACTGGCTCACAAGACAGCACGGTCTTCACTGTGATGCTCTCCAGAATAACTGGTGCGGATCTCTGTAACAGGCTTCACTTGGGAGCCAGCAGACCATGGCTTCCCTGATGTTCCCTGGGTTCTTTCATTTAGAAGTTGGGCGTACATTGCCCACAGCATGACAAGGAGTAAAGAGAGTCTCTGTTTAGCTGACACAGGAGACCAGCATCCTTCTACCACCACTGTACTCTCTTCAGGGTTGGGTATGGTCACCACCCTCAGCTTCCTTCCCAACACAGCATTGTTTACCCCCAACTCCACCCCATCCAACTTCAGGTAAATCAGTTCGGACTCTCCAGCAACCCTTTTTCAGTGCCTAGTTGTTTCTCTTTGTCAGGCAGAAGGCAGGGGACAAAAAGGATCAGGCCCCTTTCCTCCTAGCTGAATCTTATCCACAGTCCAGATCCTTTCCTTATAGGTCCCTCTATCTTTGGGAGTAAGGGAACTTTGAACTTGCACAGGTACTTCAAAGTGCCCGCCGCCACATTGCTTACCGGTGCTTCAAAGTTAGCGACTTCGAAGGTCACGTGGCGAGAATTATACTAATGAGGTGCTGCATATGCAGCACAGAACCTTATTGTTAGTCACTGATCCATCTTGTGCACATGCCCTCTTCAAAGGAGGGCAAAGCTCAATGTGTGAACAAGGGCAGAGAAGACTTACTGTTCTTGACAATTGGGTGTGGTGTAATAGGGTACAGGGTTTATGTAAATATCTGCTGTATCCAATATGAAATTCTTACCAAATCTTAACCCATTTTCTCGCCCTTTCCAGCTTTATTTAGGTTTGACTCCAGTTTAATTAAGTTTACTGTATATCTAATGATGTATACTATCTGAAATTTACTCCTCATAGGGGAAAAGTGTGTCAGAGATGGAACCCCACTTTTCTGCCTATTTGTTGGGGGTTGGGGTCTGGTGATCAGTCAATGAGAGTGAGTGTGTACCTTCTCCTACCAACACCTTATAATTTACCACTCTGGCTATCAAAATCCACGGTGATTAGAGGAATCTTTTGCTCAGTCGATGTTTTTGCCATGGTTTATAACTCCATTTTGGAATTGCTGACCAGAGGGATATGATAACAAAGGATTTAAGTATTGTGGATGAGTACACTTAAGACAGGTCAGTAAGTAGCCATTTAAAGTTATTCCCTCTTCAATTTAAAAGCTTGTTTTCTTAATTCCACCTTTTAGCCTCATCTTTTATAGTGCCTGTAATCTCATCCATTTCCCTTATCTTTCCAACTCTTTCCAATCGTACCTGTACAGTTGAATGAGCTAAATGTCTATTGCGTAGTTAAAAACCATATTCCCATCTGAAATTATTTCTTCTTTCAATCTACTTGTTAAAGAGGGCTCAGTGTTGAAATACCAATTGAGTAGTTAAGCAAGAAAGGTAACTTGATCTGCATGGTACTTGAAATAGCACAGGTTAGTGTTCAGTATAAAAGCTTATTAATCACCGAAAGCAGGGATACTGTAGCAGGAGGAGAGAGGGGGAGAGAGAGTTAGCATGCATGCATGCACGCACCTGGGTAGCCTTTTAAGAGGTGTTCTTTTCCATCCTCACCAGATCACTCTAGAACCTTTTCTTATATTTTTCTCTTTTTACCCCTTTAGATATAGATGTACATAAATATTTCTAACAGCTAAATATAAAGTAGCAGCTAAATGTGAAACAATCACACATGACAATTCTTGGAGTAATGCATTATGGACTTTGAACTGTTGTCATATATTTAAAATATATTTCCTTTTCCTGTTCTGAATATCTTTGGGAGAATGGTTGCCATATGGGAGAGCTGCAATTCCCAGCTATATTACCTTAGATCTTACTTCCTCCTGTGCCACTCATATATTAGGCAGTCCAGTTCTGCCACTGATTGCAACCACTTTCTAGTTGTGCTTCTTTCCCAGGTGATGTGAGTCCATTCAACTCAGCCAGTTCATCCTGGCTTTGTCTTTCCACCCTTGATATCCATTTCAACGCTGGATTATCATGTCTCCCATCTTCCATGCAATGTACATGTCACACACTTTTTTATTATCTAGCCTGTGTCAGCTCTCCTATTCTCACACCCATTATTTTATCATCTTTCTATTAAACATCTATTAGCATTCTCAGCTCTCTGTGATGGGCGGCTGCCAATCTCTTTTTGTTAGTCATTCGGAACATTGGTCATCTCTGCTCTATACAGTAGCATACTTGGTAGAAACTTGTAATATAATCTGACCTTTAGTTTGGTGTAGAGACCTCTGCTACTGTTACCAAGAGCGTCAGCCAGTGTCCCCTGTACGCTGAGCCGTGGGCAGCCACCCAGGAGAGATTCACGTGCTACCATGCTGATCAGCAGAGTGCCCGTAGCATGCGTTTCTACTGGTGGTGCACATCCACACCTGCCTTGTTATACAGAAGAAAATGGAATACGTCCTGAGCCAGCACTGAGTAAGTGCTGCAGGACTGGGAGTCCCATGTAGGTTTTGGCTACTGTATTCTAGGAGTCTCAATAAATGACTCAACTAAAATACATTTTTCTTGTGTGATGCTCTTACATTCTAGTTTGTTAAACTTCAAAGGCTTGAGAATAAAACAATACATTCATTGCCACAACTTTCTCTCACTCATATTCCTACAAGTTAGATTAGAGAACATCTACAATCAATCAGTTTCCTGTGCTGTTTTTCATGCGGGTGAGGGTGTTGAACAACCTTTCACTAATCTTCCTACACTGACTGAAATATTGGCCAGGGTCTTTAATGTATGAAAAATATCTAAGCAAGGAAGTTCAGCAAATACACTTGAACCAAAAACAAAGCCAGAATGCTGGTCCTGTTCCACAGACATCTGGGAAAAGTCAAAGATGGGTTTCCGCAACTCTTCTGTGTCATGCTAGATAACAATGAGAACATGATATCATATTTCCGCTTCATATTTCCTGTCTGTTCCTGTCACTTAGGTGTTGATGTACATTTTTTTTAAACTAAAGCAAAGAATGAAACAGCAGCTGCAGGAACTGACAAAATCTATTGTCTTACATTGGTAGGTGACAAATTCATCAGAAGCTACATATTAACTTTCAATGTGTGAGTGAGTAAATACCTCACTAAAAATCAACAGTAATAAATTTAATTAAATTTAATTGAGTCATAGAAAAGTTTAAAGTACTCACATTACAAATGACAGTTAATTTTAGCGGTCTCTCAGTAATACAGTAACTCCTTGCTTAATGTTGTAGTTATGCTCCTGAATATTTTAATTAAAATGACACAGTGTTATGTGAGTCCAATTTCCCCGTAAGAATTAATGGAAATGGAGAGGGTTGGGCTCTAGGTAATTTTTTTTCATCAGCTCAAAGACTTTGTAGACATACACAGTATAAACATTAAATAATTTTAAACACTTACAGACTGTATTCACCAACAATGACTGTGAAGATTGCTTGGGGCAGGAGCACAGCAGGGTTGAGACACAGGGCTGAACATTGCTTGGGCAGTGAAGTTGGGGGTCTGTCCCACTGCATCCACCCTGTGCTCCTGAGGTAAGGTGGGAGGTAAGCCCATGCATCCCATCCCTGCTCCCCTGTTGGAATGTTCTCTAAGAGATTAGCAGCCTAATAATGAAACAATGTTAACCAGAATGACTTGAAGCAAGGTGTTACTGTGCAATATGAGCCGTTTAAGCCTAATTTCACTAGGCTTTCCATAAGGGCCAAAAGGCAGAGGGACACCCAACTCATACCAAACTTACTGATTTTTCAGTGGATTTGGGCACCTAATTTTGTTAGGCTCCTTTGAAATCCCCAATCTAAACAGCTACCATTTCACTTAAAATTAAAGTGATTAACATGACATCACAGCAGCAACTCTCATCATTCCTTAGCTACAGCAGCATTATCCTGAGAGCTAGGCTCTCAGCTGCCCACCAGTCACAGGAGACAAGAAACTGACCAGCGCTAGCTCTCTGCAAGTTGAGCAAAATTTTATTTTTGTGGGGCTGCACAAGAACTCAACCCCCACATAAGCTCGGGGGTCTACTGTACTTGGGGAAAATAACTAAGCACCATCCAATTAAGATTTGAAAATACAACTTATTTTCCAGAAGGAAATTCTAACTGAAAACCAAAGGGACCACTCATGACATGTTTCATATATTGGGAAACACAGCAGATATATTTTGACTCACACACTATCTATAGCTGCAAGCAGTTATGTGTCTGAATATGTTTAATGTCCTTTAGTATGGAAGTCTTGTTTTTCAGTTTTTGCTGTCTTGAAGAGGGTTTCATAATATGGAAAGTGAACTATTAACAACTGAATTGGTTTTCAAAGCAGCAGGTAATGCACAATACATGCTCTGTTTTAATCTGATGATCACAAGACTGAATATATAATCAGGAAACATGGGTTCTGATTGCTGTTCACATTATATAATTTTTCAAAACAGCCATAAAAAATCATTGATGGTGCCTCCTTATAAATTGACAAGTACATTTGTTTTGATTCTGTTTACCATTTTGCCTTTCCATCTTCCTCTTTGATATTCAGCTTTATGAGCGTTCTCCCCATCACAACTGCGATATTGTTTTGTTCATTATGCTTGCTAATGCATTATTGTACTTAAGAAGGCAGAGTGAGAAGCAGACAATATACTTGCTGTTTAACCCAAGGGTGCAGTCCCAATGCAAGATGAAAGAATGAATACCAGCCAACAGTCCAACCGATTTGTAATGAACTTTACTTCTAAGCATAACTGTGCAAGCCTGTACGTAGCTGCCCAAGATTACATCACAGAGTTTGAAGATAACTGTAAAACGAAGGTGGGATGTGGTTCAGTTTTCCCTTGGGTGTGATAATCTGAGATATATGCCAAGGCATGGAAAAGTTTGAGGAAGATGACAATAATAATGACTGTGAAGAGGAATAGAGTTCCTGTCTTTCTGTGTTACAAAAAATTGTAAAGAGCTCCAAGAGAAATGTATAGGAAAAACACAGAAATTGAACAAAAAGATGTGCTTCCAGACAGTGAAATAGGTTATGAATTTCTGAATGAGGTAAATTGTTTGATCCCAAAAGATTACTGAAGCAATACTAAAACCTGAGCCAGGAAAGAGTTCAATTTTCCACAAAAATCTTAATTTCAAACTAGGTGACCAACAATTCAACGTGCATTAAAAATGTATATTTTAGAAAAATAACTGACAGAGTTCCAAAGATGGCAGATGCATTTACTCAGGTCACAATCTTTGCAAGACCCTAGCCTCAGCTTTATATTCTCTGATTCATATTAAGGATTTTTCGAAGGATAGCACCAGTCAAGTGTTATTTTATCCTTCAGTGCAAGTAAATAATACAAGTTTAGTTACAGAATTTTACTTGATTCATTTTTAGAAAAAACAATGGGAAGTCCTATGGCACCTTATAGACTAACATATTTTGGAGCATAAACTTTCATGGCAAAAGACCCACGTCATCAGACCCAGATTCCAGATCCCAGAGGCAGGTCTAATTATAAAGCCTGATGGAAGGGAATGAGTCCCAATCAAGAGGAAGGCCAGAGCTGACAAGGTCAATTCAGGCAGGGAAGATGTGGCCCACTTCCAGCAGCTAATGTGGAAATGTGAAAACCAAAGCTGTGTCTACACTTGCATTCCTCTTTCGAAAGAGGCATGCTAATGAAGGGAATCAAAAATGCAAATTAGGTGCCTCATTTGCATGTTCTCCTTTCAAAAGAGCTTCTTTTGAAAGAAAAAAAAACACTGTAGACATGGCTCTTTTGAAAGTAAACTCCATCTTCGAAAGAACCCTTCTTCCTATTTTGTTTCAGGAAGAAGGGTTCTTTCAAAGATGGGCTTTACTTTTGAAAGAACCCCATTTACATGCTTTTTTTCTTTCAAAAGAAGCTCTTTTGAAAGGAGAGTATGCAAATGAGGTGCCAGATATGTAAATCAGTGCCTCATTCACATTTTCGATTCCTTCATTTGCATGCCTATTTCGAAAGAGGAATGCAAGCGTAGACAGCTCCAGGGAGGAGAAACTGCTTTTGTAGCTGGCCAGCTATTCCCAGTTCAATCCTTGGTAGAGAGAGAGTCAAATCTGCAAATTAATTGTAGTTCTACAGTTTCTCTTTGGAGTTGTTTTTTTAAGTTTTTTTGTTGCAAGGTGGCTACTTTTAAATCTTTTAAGCTGCGTCTACACGTGCACGCTACTTCGAAGTAGCGGCACCAACTTCGAAATAGCGCCCGTTGCGTCTACACGCGTCGGGCGCTATTTCGAAGTTAACTTCGACGTTAGGCGGCGAGACGTCGAAGTCGCTAACCTCATGAGGAGATAGGAATAGCGCCCTACTTCGACGTTCAACGTCGAAGTAGGGACCGTGTAGACGATCCGCGTCCCGCAACGTCGAAATTGCTGGGTCCTCCATGGCAGCCATCAGCTGGGGGGTTGAGAGATGCTCTCTCTCCAGCCCCTGCGGGGCTCTATGGTCACCGTGGGCAGCAGCCCTTAGCCCAGGGCTTCTGGCTGCTTCTGCGGCAGCTGGGGATCTGTGCTGCAGGCACAGGGTCTGCAACCAGTTGTCAGCTCTGTGTATCTTGTGTTGTTTAGTGCAAGTGTGTCTGGGAGGGGCCCTTTAAGGGAGCGGCTGGCTGTTGAGTCCGCCCTGTGACCCTGTCTGCAGCTGTGCCTGGCATCCCTATTTCGATGTGTGCTACTTTGACGTGTAGACGTTCCCTCGCTCCGCCTATTTCGATGTTGGGCTGAGCAACGTCGAAGTTGAACATCGACGTTGCCGGCCCTGGAGGACGTGTAGACGTTATTCATCGAAATAGACTATTTCGATGTTGGCTGCACGTGTAGACGTAGCCTTACTGACTATTCAGGGAGATTCAAGTGTTCTACAGGCTCTTTTCATTTTTAGAATTCTTTCAACTGAGGATTATTGGATGATTTCATAATTATTGCTGCCCTATAAATCCATGTTCTTTGTCACAGATTTTAGACAAAGAACCCTATCAGATATAGGGCACTGTAGGTAAATTTGGTTAAAACAATGAGTTTTGATGCAACAGAAACTGATATTATGCAGTGTAACCCCCACCACCTTCACAATAACTTTGTATTATAAATACAAAGAAATTATTTGCAATTTTATGGACATAGGCAGATGTCAAATTCCAATAAGCAATGGGTATTTTGCCACGTATGGAGTGGTGAACATTTTGCTGTCAGCAAAAGGTATGCCTTTGCACGTTAAAAAAATCCCTCTGCTCACTGCAAAGAGTAAACCTATGAGAAACGAAGAGTGTTTGAAATGGAGAAATGCAAACTAGAATACTAAAGGCATTACGGAAGAATTAGATACATTTTCTAGTGTTTAGAGTATATAATAGCTGAAAATGAATATTTAAAACTACTACTTGATGTACATGTGGTAGCACATGACTCGTATCAAATGAGCAGGCCATTACTAGAACACTAAAAATACAATGAATGCTCACTTTCTGAGCCATTACACAGTAATAGTCAGAAAGATATTAAACAGAATCTATTCTATATGCTTAAAAACCAATGTTAGAAGCGTCTGTTTCCCCAGTCATAAATTTCCTAACCCTTTAAAGGTGTTTATAATGGATGAAGTAATGTTGAAGAAAATTCTCCCTTAATTCAGAACACAATTAACTTCTGTTTAGAGAGCAAATAATATTTACAAGTGAAGCTCTCTCTTCTGGCTTCACAAATACACTCCCAACACCACAGTATAGTTGAAGGCTTATACAGTATAAGGTCTGCTTAATCAGTAGAGTTAAATTATAAACCACAGACATTTGGAAATACTGATTATACTTAGATGTGGCAGATGATTCTATTATATAATACACTCTTCCATTATCTTATATACTTGACTACCAGAGACCCATGCTTCACAACTATCCCTTACAAAAGAATGGCCATCTCTTTTAGGCCTAACTTTGCCTCCATCTCCCAAATACTTACTTTTCTTTCTTTCATAGTACTGTATATTACTTGGATCCAAAGTGCTACACTATGGATCTGGATTTATACAAAGAGGAAACTCCTCACTTTATGCAGTAACAAATGTTCTTCAAGAGGTGTGTCCCCATGGGTGCTCCATTCTGGGTGTCGGTGTGTCCTTGCACTGGAACTCAATTCTTTCATAGCTGTGTTTGCCTGTGCTACACGTGCAGAAGTGCCTCCGCATGCTCTCTGGTGAGTGTGGGCTCCTCCATTCCTTCACTACCTGACAAACAGAGCAGGACACTCCAAAGCAGGGGAAGGAGGGAGGGAAATGGGGCACCCACAGGGGGATACATCTCCAAGAACCAGCCTTACTGCACAAAGCGAGTAACTTCCTCCTCTTCTTCAAGTAGTGTCCCCATGGGTGCTCCTTCTGGATGACCAGGCAAGCAGAAGTTGCAGAATGGAGGTGGGTTTGGAGCTCTGTCACTACCACAGTAGACAATACAGCTTGGCCCACTTGGATAGAAGAAGCGATGTTAGACGAGAGAGCATAGTGACAGGCAAACGTGTTTCTGGAAGACCATGCGGCCACCTTACAAATGTCTGTGGGAGGTACATTCTTGCGAAAGGCAGTAGTGGAAGACACAGCCTGGGTGGAGTGAGCTGTAACAGTACCCGGTAACTCTCCATGATGAAGGGCATAACAAGCATGGATGCAGAAAGAAACCACTTCAAGAGTCTTGGGGATGAGACCAGTAGGCCTTTGGACTGCTCTGCAAAGGACAGGAAGAGCCACAGGGACTTGTGCCACGGCTTTGTGCAGTCAATATAGAAGGCTAATGCCCAAATGGACATTCAACATATGCCACACTGCATGTGTAGGGTCAGAATGCGGTTTTTGGGAAAACACAGATAAGTGGATCAGCTTGTTGATGTAGAACAGTGAGGGAATCTTGGGTAAGAACTGAGGATGAGGTCACAAGGTGACCCTATCTTTGGCAAAAACAGCATATGGGGATCTGCCATTAGGGCAGTCAACTCCCTGACACACCTGGCCGATGTGATCACCACAAGGAAAGAAACCTTCATAGGTGAAGCCAGGAACATGTCACCAGGAGCTCAAAGGGCAGTTTCATAAGGCTGTGAAGCACATGATTAAGGTCCCATATGTGTACTGGGGAGCGAACCAAAGGGAAAGCGTTCTGAAGGCCTGTTAGGAAATGCTTGGTAATAGAATGAGCGAGGAATGAAGGCCCCTCTTCAGATTTGTGAAAAGTTGCTATGGCTGCAGTGGGCACCTGAACCATGCTGAGGCTAAAGCATGATTCACACAGGTGCAGGAGATAGTTGAGAAGGACCAGCAAGAGTGAGGTATGAGGAGGCACAGCGTGGTGGGAATCCACCCAACAGGAAAAATGCTGCCACTTATAAAGGTAAGATTTACGTGTCGATTCCCACCTGCTGATCGAGATGCTGAATTTGGCCAAAGTCGCAAGACAGAAGATCGTGGGAAGAAGGAAATGGATAGGGAGACACTACTGATACCCTAAAGAGGTAGGGGTACCAGGTCTGTCTCTGCTAGGCTGTGGCTACTGGAATAACAAGAGCTTAGTCTTGTCTGATCTTGAGTAGCACCCTGTGGAGCAGTGGAGCGTGAGTATATGCATACAGGAGGGGAGTGATCCACAGGATGGTGAAAGTGTCCCCAAGGGAATGTCTGCCAAGCCCTGCTTTGGAACAGTATCAGTATCAGTAATACTTCCCATTGTGTCTGGTGGTGAATAGGTCTATGTGAGGATAACCCCACAGTTGAAATACCCAATTGAAGGCTGCTGTGTCAATCTCCCATTCATGATGGTCCATGAATGTATGGCTGACAGCATCAGCCACGATGTTGAGAACTCCAGGGAGGTATGTAGCCACAGGATTGATCTGGTTTCAGATACACCATATCCAAAGTGTTATGTCTTCCACATTGAGGGAAGGTGAACAGACCCCGTCCCGTGGCTGTTGATGTAATACATGCATGTGGTGTTGTCTGTAAGAATATTGACTGATTTGCTGGCTAGAAGGCACTGGAAGTGGTGGCAGGCATAGCGGATCGCTCGAAGTTCCAACAGATTAATGTGAAGCATCTGTTAGGAGAAAGACCACCTGCCCTGCACCATGTGACAATCAAAGTGTGCTCTTCAACCAAGCAGAGAGGCATCTGTGCAGAGAGTGACCGATGGTGGCAGATGGTGAAAGGGCAGAATGGAAGAACATTGGCTAGACATGTCCATCATTGGAAAGAAGTGAACCTGTGGAGGGACTGCCACTGCCTTGAAGAGCAGGTCCCTGGTCAGGGTATAGCATGAGGCCAACCATGTTGAAAGGCAGCACATGTGAAGCCTGGCTAGCTTGACTACGTGAGTGGTAATGGCCATGTGGCCAAGTAGTGCTAGGCAGGAGTGTACAGTAGTGGTAGGGGAGAGGCATGCTGCTTGAACGAGATCGCCCAGTCTCTTTGCAGAGAGCCAGGAGGCTCCCATCTGCAGCAAGGACAGTAGAGAAGGAACTGAACAGCCCACACTGCAAACCTGCTAGAGAACGCCAGAAGGTGGTTCTGCACACACACATCACAGGAAACCATGGCTATGGAAGAATCTCCAAGCGCTGGCATAAGGATGCCCCGACACCAGAATGGAGCACCCATGGGGACTCTACTTGAAGAAGAAAAGTTATTTACATAAAAAAAAAGAGTCCTACGTTGTTTGAACCATCCTGTACTTCTGATAGTTCTTTAGTCCTTCATGTTGGGTCTTCAGCCCTCATTCAGTTCTTGCCAGTTAATGAAATACATCTTCATATCTAACTATGAACTCCTTACAGAGAAATTAAGTCTGAATTTGTTTTGCCAGCTTCACACAGTATATTCTTGCTCTCATAGATAACACAATATGGTTTCTATTCCTCAACAATCTGGGCTGTTATCGTAGTAATATATGCACTTTCCTTGATGAAAATAAGCAGTACAAGATCCTCATGTTATTGTTATTCATTTGTACTGCAGTAGTAAGGGAATGGGACCCAACTTGATCAGCACTACATAGAACAAAAAGATGGTTCTTGTCTGCCAGAACTCACAATCTAACTATAGAAAGTGACTTGGAATTTATATGGTAGTGGAGAGCTAAAAGCAAATGCAAGTGGTAATCCCATGGAATGGAAAATCCAGTTCCTGTCCCTGGGGAACAAGAATTTAGTTCCAAAAGAATGTTACAGATAAACTTTACAAGTTTGACAGAAAAAAGTGTGTGTTTAAAAATTAGTAACTTTTTGGTGACTGTTTGGAACAAAGTTTATACAAATTTACAGACTATATTTTACCCAGAGCCTTTGTGAAAGAGCAGAGTCACTTTCCATGCAATTTATACATACAGAATCAGGATAAAATCTGGCCCCTTAAGGTCATAACATTTCAGTAGCATTGCCCCAAAGTTTACACCATTCTTTTCTTTTTCCAACTCAACTCTACAAGAAGATTCTTAACAGGCTATACAGATTAAAATATTTTATGTCAATCAGCAGCAGGAGGGAAATGAAAGAGAAACCTATGAAACAAGTGCTAATGCTGAAACTCAAAAGCTGATATAGACAGGATGAAACATGGGAAATTTTTCAAAGATTATGCTAATACTAGATTACAGGTCATGTGCAACTTCTCACCAGACTTCACTGAAGGTGTCAAATCCCATTCCAAATTGCTTAATATGTCCTGAGAGGCAATAATCTACAACCAAACTGAGCACCAACTGCTGTGAAGAACTATCATTCTAATTTGCTGACAAGGTCACAAATATTTGGAAGCCTTCTCAAACAGCAGCAATTCATTCCATCTGTGTGCGCCAAACAGCCTGCCTGCACTTCAAAAGTTCTTCACTCAGTAAGTAGTTCTGGATACCTTAGCAGAGTTGCAACCTAAGACTTGCAAATCCAACGACTACCCACGCTGCCTTGTGAAACACCATAACAAATAAACTGGGACCACTTTGATTAAAGTAGTCTCATGAAGAAATCTTCGTTTCTCCTTTAAGCACATGGGTAAGTTGAACTGACGCTGGTGTGAACTAAATAGGATGGAATTCAAAAAGAAAAGCACAAAGTACTCCATTTAGGAAGGACTGATCAGTATCACACATACAAAATGAAAAAGGACTGTCTAGGAAGGAGTATTGCAGAAAGAGATCTAGGAGTCATTGTGGACCACAAGCTCAATGAGTCCATGTGACGCTGTTGAGGAGAAAAAAAGCAAACATGTTTCTGAGAAGTGTTGTAAGCTAGACACAAGAATTAATTCTTCTGCACTATTCCACACTCATTGGGCCTCAACTGGAGCACTGCATTCAGTTGTGAGTACCACATTTCAGGAAAGATGTGGACAAATAGGAAAAGGTTCAAGAAAGAGCAACAAAAATGATTAACCCTAGAAAACATGACCTGCCAGAGGAGATGGTTTGTTCAGTATGGAAAAGAGAAGACTGAGGGGAGACATGAGTTTGCTAAAGTCTGCCTTTTGGAGATCCATTGTCTTTATTGTGCTGTTCTCTCTCCTATCATCCTTAGAATCATAACCACTGCCATTTCATGATCACATTCACCTAAACTGCCTCCTGCTTCAAATTCTCAAGCAGTTAATCCATATTTGTCAAAATTAAATCCAGAACAGCCTCTCCCATGGCAGTTGTCCCCATCTTCTGAAATAAAAATATATCTCCAAAACCTTGCTAGATAATCTGTGCCCTGCTATACAGTAAACCCTTGATTTAATGGACTAATGGGGGGGAGGGGTGTCCATTAATGCCAAAAGCCTGTTATAGCCAAATGGTTATACTGTATGATGATGGATGGACCTGCCCAGGCCATCACTCACTCCTGTCCTCTGCTCCATTCTTCCCCTCACACCTCCGTCTCCCTCTCCCAATTACCAGGAGAGGAGCTGAATGACAGCCTGGCTCCTTCCACCTCCTGCAGCCACATACGCAAAGGTAGAGCAAAGCCTTTCCCAGCCTGCCAGTGGGCTGCAGCCTCCAGCACCATGGCTGCTGCTCAGCGCCATTGCAGGGAATGGCGTCCAGATGCCAACATGCTCCATGAACACAGGGCTGTGGGAGGAGAGCTCCTGCACCCTGCCGCAGCCCCCCACACCCCAGCTCCTCTGGTCCCAGTGGCCCTCCAGCCCCAGAAGCCCAAGCCTTTCTGTCAGCTCCTCCAGCCACAGCAGTGGCTCTGGCGAGTCTCTGGCATCTATTTGGGTGGGTGGGGGAGAGTCTGTTACATCGGGGTCCATTAAATTTAGAGTTTATGGTCTTATTTCCACAACATCTGGGTAGCTGGTGATAAGGGAACTTCAACAACTCCTGTGTTTCATTAGTAGTTTGAAAAAAAAAAAAAATCCTAATCCACCCCTTCTTCTGGTGTAGGTGGTCAGCAACAGACCCCCACCATGACATCACCCACATTTTTCAACTCTTCCATCTTTAACCAGAGACCATAAGCAAGTGTGAACCTAGCTCCACCTTAACCCAAGTGTATACATTTTTAATATGTACAGCAACTCACTTTTTCATTTGTCCTTCCTGAGCAAGCTGAACCCCATTATACCAATATTCCCGTCATGTGTATTATCCCACAAAGTCTCTTAGATGCCAACGACGTCAGAGATGTATTTATTAATTAGCATTTCATGTTCTTCAAGCTCATTCCCCACACGTCTTGCATTATTTTACAGAAATATAAGATACTACTTGATTTCCTTCCCTTGCTCTGTCTCTCAACTCTCCCTTTTCCCTGCTGTATCACCCAATGCTTCCCCTCAGATTATGAGCTCTCTCTCAGGTCTCCATGTTTTTGACCGACTTTCTTATAAACCAACTAGATCACTGCAGCCTAGACAGAGTTATTAAAAGGTGGCTGCACGACTGGTTGGAAAACCTTTCCCAGAGAGCAATTATCATTGGCTTGCAGTAAAGCTAGTAGGGTGGTGTCCCACAGTTATCAGTTTGGAGTCTGATTCTGATCTATATCTTAATCAATCATTTAGATAAGGGCACTGAAAGTATACTTATAAAGTTTGTGGGCAATACCAATGTGGAAGGGGTTACAAGTGCTTTGGGGGACAGGATAACATTTTTTAAATGATCTGTGCAAACTAGAAATATGGCCTCAGGTAAACAGGAATTAAATAAAGACACATGAAAAGGATCAGTCACTTGTATGCACACAAAACTGAAAATGATGGCCTAGGAAGGAGTATTCCAAAAAGGGATGCAGAGCTCATGGTAGACCAAAAGCTAACTGTTACTGCAAAAAGCAAAAAAAAAAAAAAAAATTGTGTATGTATGCACAGGAGGATTGGAAGCAAGACATGAGAAGTAATTCTGTCGCTCTATTCTACACTGCTTAGGACTCATCTGGAGCATTGCATCCCTTTGTGGGCACCACCCACACTTCTGGAAAGATGTGGACATATTGGAGCAACTCCAAAGAAGAGAAACAAAAAGTGGTTAACAGTCTAGAAAATATGACACAGAATATGAAAAAATTGGGCTTGTTCCATCTGGAAAAAGAAGACAGAAGGGACAACCATTTTCAAATACAGTAGACCCCCTGACTTACGCATAGATTGTGTTCCCAAGCACCACGTATAAGTAAAATTTTGCAAAGTCAGGACTGGGTGGGGGAGGGACCCTGCTGCCATTGGATCCCCTGGTCCTGGCTGCACCTGGCTCCCTGCTCCCAAGAGCGGCCGGGAAAATGACCAGCACTGCTGCCTGGTTGCCAGCTCCCCACCACTCCTGGGAGCTAGAAAACTGACCAGCGGTTCCCAGCTCCCCACCACTCACTGGGCCAGGAAACTAACCAGCGCATCAAGCTGGTCAGTTTCCCTGTTCTCACATTTGGCGGGGAGCCAGGAAACTGACCAGCACAGCAGCCTTCCCAGCTCCCTGCCACTCATGATTTTGACTAGCGTTAGTGCAAGAAATGCATAAGTCGAAATAATGTAAGTCAGGGGCTACTGTATATGAAAGGTTGTCACAAAGAGGAAGGAGAAAAAATTGTTCTTAGCCTCAGAGAATAGGACAATAAGCAGTGGACTTAAATTGTAGCACAGGCAGTTTAGGTTGAGCAACAGTACAGACTTCCAGACAGGGTGGTTAAGCACTGAAATAAACTAACTCGGGAGGTTGGCACATTTTTAAAAGTATATTATACAATTGCAACAGGGATTATCTAGATAACACTTAGTCCAGCAATGAGTTCAGAAGACAGAACTAGATGATCTCTTGAGGTCCTGTCCAGTCTTACAATATTATGTTTTCCTGGTAGGGAAATTGAGGCCTGATGTAGTGACATGGCCAGGATCCCAAGGGAAATCCAAAACCAGGACAGGATCTGACCTTAGATCCTAGGTTTACCTACAAACCCCTCCTTCTTCATTTTACTCCCCACTCTGCAAATAATATCTGAAGAACACAGAATGAAACTGAACAGTCACTTGTATAATCTTTAGAGATATGCAAAAAGGTCTATAATAGAGTTGTTAGGTAGAGAACTCACAGTGAGCAGAACCTTCCCTCTGTGAGTAGTCTCATTGCTCACAGCAGAAAGTCTCACAGTATAAGATAAGGTTTGAGTAAAGATGTCATCAAGACTTACCAGAGTACAGTAGTACTTAGAGCACTCTGAAGTATGGCATTGACCAACATATAATAAAGACAAGAGAACTGCAGTAGAAATTATCTGTAAGTGTTAAAAGTGTGCAACCACCAAGACGTGAATTGTTTAGGGGCATTAGAGAGTGTGGGTAATGGGATTACATTAAAAAAAGAAAACTTAGAATGAATTCCAGGAAAACTCTTGTGCGATATCATTTTAGATCATGTAAACAGCCTGCTGCAGGAAATGGAAGAAGCCTCATCTATGAAGTTATTTAAAACTGGACTTGTGAAAGCACCAGAAAAATATACTGTAGGAACGAAATCCTGTCCAGTCAGGAGCATGTAATTTAAGACCTAGAGCAGTATGTCTTTTTATTTTCTAATATCATGGATTATTTGGCAAGACATTGTTCCACTGATCAGACAATTGTTCAGTTCCACCAATTACAAATTGACAAATTTGTGATTTATAAAGTAATTGTACTACTGCGCCTATGCTACCACTACCTCAAAACCAGATTCTATGTTATTTGTAATGGCATAATTAAGACCTAGCTGATATTTAAGATTATATTTTGTCAGAATGAAAATATTGTAATAGGCAGCAACCCAGATATTTTGGGAAGTTTTACAGAGCTTAATCCTGCCATATCTATTTCCTCTCTCACCTATAGGAGCTCTATTTTTTTTTAAATAATGGAGGTATTTAATGTCCAATCTACACAATGCGGCCTTTAACAAACCAGAAATCTGGTATGAAGGTAAATCAGTTGTTTTTTAAAGCAAAAATTTACTTGTGCCATGTATAGATCACTGGATTCAAGGGAAATAAGAGCCCTCCAACAATTCAATATTTCTGAATGCTAATGTTGCTACAACAACATGACCAAAAGACTCTAAAAGATGCTGCACATTTTTGTGGCTGCGCTGAAAGAGAAGGTGTATGAGCTTGGAACGGGAGTGAGGCAGATAAAATAACAAAGGGAAGATACTGTACATATATTGATATTTGGTGGTCTTGAAATAGAATAATATCAATTCCTGCAAAAATATGTGAAAGATATCTGGACTATTTAATTTTGATTTACAAATATCTTTGATATAAAGCAGAATTTTTAAGAAAAGTTCTGTGTCTAGGCAATTTTTACTTTTCAGTTTACATTTGCTACTTAACTTCTGCAGGGGCCAAGTCTACATACACTTCTAGGCTTAAAAGATTGAAGAGATGGGTTTTAGTTTACTGTTTAAATTGCTACTGTAACACTGTAACTCTAAGAAATTACATCTGGCACTATCCCCATTTTTTAAAAGATTCTCAAGGGTTTCTACTACCAACCCTGAAAGTATTTGCAAAATTCTCTGGGCTAACAACTTGACCTACACTGGCCCTATATCAAACTGATTTACAAAGTTTGAAATGAAACCTGTTTACCCATCTCTCAAACCCAGTCCAGGTGGCATTAGCTTTGAATATTATGCAAGAGGCCTGGAGAATTCTATCAAGCCTTCAGGCCCATTTCTGATGTACAAACTACTGAATTCTGGGGCCTAGTTTTCACTCTCTTAGTGCAGGAAAGGAATTACATATTTAAACACTTTGGAGAAACACGTGAATACTTCAAAATAGCCGAATGAACTATGTACTGAAATAATTCAATGTTATCATTCTTGGCTTTCTTCTGCTCTCACTCCCTCGTGTGATTTTTTTCAGGCTGAAGGAGAATGATCTCCTTAAACTCCTGGTCACGCTGCACCTTAAACAGTTAATAAATAATCTCAATAACTTATAGTCTCTTCATTTAAATGAGGGCAGCATCTGTTCTAATATTCAAACTGAGTGAAATTCAGACTTCCTAGCAGCTCAAAGCCAGAGTAAACAGGCTCTTTCAGGCTAAATTAAAGCAGGGTTGAATAATCCTACCACTTCCCCTGAGCCAGAAGGCCTGTGTAGGCAATAATTTGCAATAACATACTCAAAGATCACCTATGCTCTTGTAACTTGAAGCAGTACCAAACTGCAGGCCTTATATTATGGAAATACCAGTTAAGGAAACAATGAAAATAGAGTTGAGTTTTGCACGTAAAGCAGCAATTCAACCCCTTTGTTAAAGATGAAGACTATATTGCATCCTCCCCAAAATGACAACACAATAAACCCTCAAACTTAACCCCAAATTAAGCACAAGTCAAAATCCCTCTGCCCCCATCCCCAGCTCAACCCCCCTCATCCCCATGAGCAGGTCCAGTTCAACCCCCCTCCCCTCCCCCCCACACAGCCCTGGTTCAACTCCCCTCCCACCCCCCACCAGCCCCATTCACCCCCCATGCTGGACTCCTGCTCACCCCACCCCACCTCAACCCTCCCCCAGCCCGAGTTCAAACGCGCCACCAGCTCACCACCCCTGCTCACGTCTCTGGCTCAACTCCCCTTCTACATATGGCTGCAGTTCAACACCGCTCCCCCCCCCCCCACACACACCGCCCTGGTTCAAACCCCCTGCATGCAGCTCTGGCTCACCACACCCACACACGGCTCCAATTCAACCTCCCTCCCCGCCACTAGCCTCAGTTCAACCCTGTGTGCGGCTCCAGCTCAACTGCCCTCCGGCCCCGGTTCAAACCCCTGCGCGTGATTCCAGCTCAGCCACCAGCCCTGGTTCAAACCCCTTCCCCCACAGCCTGGCTCAGCACCCCCACAGAGCTCTAGCTCAGATCGCATCTACACATAGAAGCAGATCAAAAGAGCAATTCACTCTGTCAGAGAGCAGCCAGACTCCCTGGTCCTCTCTCAACAGAATGGCTAACCAGAAGCTCTACAAACAGGGTTTTCTGGTGAACTGGAAGCCCTGTTTGTTGACAAAAGGGCCCCGGAGCACCTACACAGCTGTTTTGTTGTCAGAATACCATCAAGAGAGGAGTTACACCTGAACTGTCAGCAAAGCGCATTTGCCGTGTAAACGCTCTACATTTTTTTTCCAGCAAAAGCCCAGTTTTGCCAGGAAAAGCTGCTTGTGTAGACGTGGCCCTTGTCCTGAATGATCTCAGCAACAGACCTAGACAAATTCTTAAAAAAATATCCATGTAGAATAACCTCCTTGACACTTCAGGTATACACCACATTTGAAGAAATTTAGTTGTAAGTATACTAATTTATCATCTTTTTCATTTCTCAGTGTTATTACTGTACTAAAATATTTAGCGTTCATCAGCTCAGGTCACTCTCAACCCCAGCTACTGTGGCATCAGAGGCAACAACCAACCAATACCTCACCACTGCAGCAAACGGAAGCAGCTAATTCTTTTTATTTGATTCTGTGACAGAACTACTGATTTTAACAAGTCAGGGGTATCAGAATTTTGAATGAATTCATGTGTCATGCACTCCCATGGGTAGATAACTCAGCCCAACTGTCACTACTTAAAGGTTTTATGGACCTATACTAAAAAGCTGTGTTACAAGAAAACTAAGGACGAGTGTATGTACTAGTAATGTAAGACTAAAAATATTTCAGATTATATTTATATAAATAGTTATAGGTAGCTATATAGTTATACAAATAATTACAAGTCCAAGAAATTCAGAGTTAAAAGAAAACCAAAACACATTACAGCTCCTTTAAACTGCAGACTTTGGTAAGGAGCCTGGAGGTCTCCTATCTGAGGTCTGCTGCTTTGGGAGAGTTCTGCCAACATCCCAGTCATCCTTTTTCCACACAGAAGAAGGGATGTCTCAGCAGAGGGGGGTCTCCTGACACTTAGCCCCGTGTGGAGGGACCAAATGTCAGGAAACCCTCTCCCAACAGAACTGTGAGCAGGAGATAAGCACATGTATTGCGCAATTTGTGTATTTTTTGCCAACAGTTCTCGGTAATGTAGACATAGCCATAGGGAAAATATTAAGGGTGGCAGGGAGCGGGAAACAACATGTATACGGTTATCTGGATTTTACTTTTATTTCACGTTTTTGGATATCAACAGATGTGCAACAGAATTCACACGAGTTTTTGAAGAATCATTTTCTTACAAGATACAGTAGAGTCCAGGATTTATTTTTAAATTACTGTTATGGGTAAAAAGAAAACATAGAAAATAGCATTTTAATAACACAAGAGAAGAAGTAGCAGCAGCATGTTTAGAGTTTTAAACCTTGAATCCAAGGTTTACAGTCAAGGTTTAAAGCAACTTAAATTAGAAAACACAACGTATCATAGGAGGCGTAACATGAGAGGGGCCATCAGTCGAGATCAGTGGTGAGTAGCTTGTGGACTGCAGGCCCCCTGGTTGCCCCCCACCATGAGGTGCCATTCATGCACCGGGGCACTGGCGTTATATTTTCCTGCTCCTCCTCCCTCCCAGAGCTTTTGGAGCACTGAATTGCTTGTCTGGTGCTCAATCCATGCTCCTCCCTCTCCCTCCCACAGCTGGAATGCCACAAAGCAGCTGTTTGCAACTGTTCAAGCTCTGGGAGGGAGATGGACATGAGAGGACAGGGAGCCAATCAGGCAATTCACAGGGCTCCAGAAGTGCTGGGGAAGGAGGGAAAGGAAGAGTGGGGTTCCGCTGCCCTGATGTGCGAGGGGCAGCTGGGGATACAGTGGTCATGGGGCTGTAGGTGGACCTCAGTGGGCTGCAGGCTGCTGCAGCTGACTGAGATGAAGGAGGGCCTCCCATGTGGCTCACACATACTTTGTGGTTGCCCATCACTGGTGTAGACTGATTTGCTTCAATATAGAACAGTTCAATTTTAATGTAACAAGATACATATTCACTAGATAAAAGAGGCCAGTTGTGGGTAACCTCAAAAAACTGTACCTGTAGCACCATATATGATACCTACTGAGAACACAATCCTGACAACAACAAAAGTATTACAAACCTTTAATAATACACTCTTCCCTCCTCCCTTTGGACCACAAGGAGAAGAGGTGCCTTGCAGTGTGTCAATAATTAACAAAGTTTGGTAGAGACAGTGGCAAAAATCTAGCCATTAGCCCTCTCCTTTTTATATCACTGAAACATTCTACATCCTTTAAGATAATACACCAAAGATAGAAAAAATACTCACAGTTAAAACCGGGCTCGATACTGTTACCAGCTTCAAGGCTGTTTATTGTGATTTGGAAGATAACGTGCAGCAGCAGGAATGACAGACTGATGAAACACAAGGATTTTAATAACCGTCCCGTATGTCCTAAAAGACACAATATTGAGATGTATAAAGTTGGAGAAGTTCCAAAAAGTCAAAACAATATTTAAAAATATTCAAGCATAGAAATTTTGTAAAAATCTGGGAAATGGAAAAAGTTTCTAAATCTAACAAGTTACCCACTACTTCATCAGTGTCACCTCAAGGGTTTTTCCTCACACTCATACCACAGTATACTGTATAATTATAACAAACGTTCAAACTGGCATTTCAATATTAAAAACCTTGATTATTGCTCTTACTGTTTTCCTAAAACTTTTTCATTAAATTATTTAGAACTTCAAAATATCAGTCAATTTCATAAACAAAATTTTCAATATTTCTATTACCCAAATCATCTGACATAGATACGGTAAATGAGCAACATTTCTAAAGGCGAGAGAAAGAGCTGATAATCTGTTACTCTTTTAATTACATACGACACAGCCAGAGAAAGGTTAGAAAATGGAAATTTCTGTAATCGTCAGAAGGAACATAGATATTCTTAAAATGGATCCTTTTCGTTGTATAAACTGGGTTGAAAGACAAATCAATCTCCTTTGATAGCTTTTTTTGGAAATAATTTTCAACATATATTGGGTGACTACTTTCTCACGGTCAGGTAGCTGTCGATTCTCTAACACTTGTTGGAGATTCACAGCAGACAACAACTAAAAAAAATGTTTGAAATAGATTTTGAAAATGTCCTCACACATCCCCAACCATGTCTAGACTTTCCCATCAAAACTAATGAAAGAAAAGAGTGAATTGAGAAGAGATGGAAATTTTTACATCACCAAATTTCTTCAGAAAACAAGATTGTTCTTAAAATCTCAATTGTATTGCCACTAAATATGGGCAAGAACTATGCATTTGTGATCAAGTGTTACATTTCCCTGGTACCTTACACCCAAGTTTCCATAAATTTACTATCAGATCAAATCTATGAAGTTGGTAAGTATTATTAGCCTTACTAGCCACATTTTATATAGTTTTTAAAAAAGTGTCACTGAGATCTTGACCAAAGCCTGTGACAGAACTTATGGGGACAAAGGATCCTCCAATCCCAACAACTCCCAAATTTGTGATGAAAAAAGTCCTACTCCAACAAGCATCCAATGGCTTATGAAGGAAGTTGCTCCAACAACCCGGGAGACCGGAACAAACCAAAAATAGGGGGTGTAGTGTATTAAAGTTATTTTTCCTTGAAGTCCATTTGAAATATGGACAGGGACCATGTAACCATTTATATTATGGACAAAGATATGGGAATACAGATATACAAGGCAGCACTGCGATTCAGAA
Source organism: Carettochelys insculpta (assembly GCF_033958435.1). Classification (NCBI taxonomy): domain Eukaryota; kingdom Metazoa; phylum Chordata; order Testudines; family Carettochelyidae; genus Carettochelys; species Carettochelys insculpta. Next base: position 98,051,179 of record NC_134138.1, read on the forward strand.
AATGCAAATTCCGCTCCCAGCTTTGCCACTGCCTTGCTATGTGATTTTCTACAAGTAACTTCACACATCTGTACCTCTCTTTTCCACTTCACCCTTTGACCAATTTCTCTACTTAACTGTGAGCTATGTCAGGCATGGAGTGTCTCATATGAATATGCACAAATACCTTCTACAACTGCACCCTGATTTCAGTCGGAGCCTCTGGGCATTCCTGTGCTAGTACAGCTATAAGTACTAAATACAAAAAGGCCAAGTTTAAAGTGGCTAGTTATTATCAGACACTACTTTCTAATATGGGTACTATGACAGATTCTTTTGATACAGGTTGATTGCACAGCTGGAAAAATGGCATGAATTTATTTTGATTGATGCATATGTTGAAGTAATTACCCTCCATGACTTGATAATTTTACCATGGCCACACCTCACCATTTCACTTTTGTGTTTGAATAAGGAACTTAAAGGCCTAGCGTCAGGCCATCAGTTTAAAAAAATCTCATTCAGACCTAACAGACAGTTTAGTAGGTAACCAAAAAACTGTAAATTTTTAAATACTTCAAATGCTGTTATTAATATGAATACAGGGACAAAATCACCACATTTATTTTATTACTTAAAATGATCTTTCTTTTTATAAATAGAACAAGCCGTTAGAACGAAGCTGAGCATCTTGCAAACGTGTGTCTTCAGCAGCACATTGTACGGATGTGAGATAAAGGTAATAACAAAAGATTCAAAGAGAAGGATATTGGCATTTGGGAGGAATTGTTATAGAAAGATCTTGAGATTAGGATAGATGCAGAAGATCACCGAAGAGGAATCCTATAGAAAGATACAGCCAAAAGAGAAGCTACTGCAGAAGGTTATATAATGCAGGTTACAGATATTGGGGCATATTTGCAGAATGAACAACGAACAAAAAAAATCAAGACCCTGGTATTTGGCATAATGGATGGTTCGAACAGGAGAGGCACACCTCACAGACAATGAGTAAATGATATAGTGGAGCTAGTCTACAGAAATTAAGACACTCCACACAGGACAGGGAAAGAAGAAAGGAAATAGTGGGAAAGGCATCAGACACCAACAGGTGCTGAGCCCATGGTCGTTGTTGTTGATGACGATGATGAGGAGAAGTATTGTCTTTTGTATTTTCTTATGTGTAACCAAGCAATCAAGTCATACTTGCAGGAATGCTCCACGAAGGCAAATTCTAAAGTTTGCTATGAACAAGTAACAAGAACTCAAAAGGCACAACTATCCACAGTGGAAATGGCTTTTTTTGGGGGGGGGAGGGGTGGGGGGGTGTCAAACACTACTTGACACAGCAGGGCACATGGCTTCTAATTGCCCTCACCAAACTATGACACAAAGGCAATTAAACAAGTCAAAAAAGCTTCCAATCACTACTTTTGCACCACAAGAGTACATTCACCGATTTTCTACCAATGTGTGTTATGACAACAGAAAGATACAGGCCAGTAAAGGCAACATATTTGGGATCTAATTCAAACTCCACTGAAGCCACAGGAGTCTTTCCACAGCCCTCAATGAGTTTGTGATCAGGCTCTCAGTTTATTTTATGAGAGGGAATGGTCTAACAGGATGTTGGATGGAGAAGGAAAGATTCCTAACACTCCTTACCACAGCATTAGTGCAGAAGCAAATCAATAGTCTAGATACAGGCCTAGTTGTCAATAGTGCAGTTTGATCTTTACATCCACATACAAGGCCTTTGTGTTAGAGCAAGGCAAACAATTTCAGACTGCTTATTTGCTAAAAAATATAGTTTTGGTTGGCCCAAAACTATTGTGAATTTGACTTCAATTCCCCAAATAGCTATAACTAGAAATAAAGAGCAGTCCTATAGCACCTTAAAGACTAACAATTTTATTTATTATTATTTATTAGGGTGAGAAAAATCAGATGAAGTGATTCTTACCTTAGTCTTTAGGGTGCTACAGGACAGCTTTTTTTTTTTTTTTTGAAACTACAAACTACCATGGCTACCCCTCTAAGGCTGCTTCTACACTCGCTCTCTGCCATCAGAGGGGGCATCGTAACGAGGCAATTTGAAGCAGGCTAATGAGGCACAGACATGCATATTCAGCGCCCTGTTCAAAATATGCACCCCACTTTGACATTCCCTTACTCCCACAAAGCTAGGTGGGAGTAAGGGAACATTGAAGGTGGGGGGGGGCTTATTCCGAAGCTGTCCCCATCTACACTGTGAATCTGCAATTCGAAGTCTGCACTTTGAAATTCGCACAGCTGCCATTATGCTCATAAGGTGTGGAATGTGCACACTAGCATGTCATTAGATTGCTTCCGACTGCCTCATTACCACGCCACCTCCTATGGGCGAGGGTGAGTGTAGAAGCAACCTAAGACTACGTAACTAGAAATAGTTTGTTGTGAACTTCAGGTACTGTTTGCAAAACAGCATTAATGTCCATTTCCCTGATAATATTGGGCCCAGGCTTGAATGTGGAAGATTCATGATGCAGAGGAGGGTTTTGCACACTGGTCTCCAGCACAGCAGAAGCGCGGCCTGTGCCTCTTGGTACAGGGGGTCTGGGAACAGGTCTCCTAAACTCTGATGCTGACATTGTTCCACTTCACATGAAATGCTTGTGTAGTGGATACATTAATGGACACAACAGCAAAATGAGAGCAGACACATGCACATAATTAGGCAGCAGGCTGCAACCTTTATTAAACTTTTACACCAGAGAGGAGCATCGTCCCATACTCTCCTATGCCAGGCTTTTAGCGAGTCCCAGAGTGGGAGTTAGAAGATTCCTTACCATACAACTCTTATTGGAGAGTATGCTACTCCTAAACCTACCCTCCAGGACTCAGCACTTTGAGTCCCAGAATCCTTCCCACCCACCAGTGGGACTGAGAGTAGAGTGCAGACAGGAGCTCAACCTCCGAAGACTAAGTTCTCACTCTATCACATGAGCCCAACACCAAAATCCCAGTACTTTTATTCTCTTAAATGCACTAGCAATGAGCCACAAGTTGCTACGAATAAAGAATGCTACTCCAGTTCCTCAGTTAGGTATTAAGCACGTTCTCACTTAATCCACTGTGCCTTAAAGATGTTGCAAGGAAGGTGAAAATCTCCATGGTCATCTACTTGAATTCCTTCTTGACCCTCCTCTCCCAACAGGTAAACTGTTAAACCCAAAACATGTCAGGCTCCTAATCCTAATTCAGGAAGGTAGGGTTGGATGCTGGAACAGATCCAAGAAGCTCTGCATGACCCTTATGCTAGGTAAAACCCAGTACAGTGTGAAAAGCTGGCCCATCAGCACCCTTCTCCCTCACCTGCCTAATTGCTGCCAGAGACTCGCAGAGGGATGAACAATCTTTTGTCTCTTAGGAAGTGCCTCCATCCCTTGCTACTGTGACTGATCCTCTCACCCCTGAACCCATCAAGTTTCCTCACCACATTGCTGGAGGTGGGTCACGTTTAGGTCAGAAGAGAGAGAGTGACTCTATAGCCCAGTGATTCGTACACAAAGTTTAAACTCCGAGTCCAGACAATAAATCAGCCTATTTTCTCCACATTAATTACAGCTCCTATAAGGCCTCCACAGCTACGATCGTAAAAGGTTTAACATTTTCCAATGTTCTAGTCTGGTGTATCTACTTTTTTTCCTTGTTAAACTGACACTTTACTGAGAAAGAGTCAAGAAGTTACTCTCATCCTATCAGGACAGAAAATATAGAACATAATGTGACTTCTCAACTAACTAAGCAGCTCTAATTTTGAATTTTGAGTACCAAGCACACATCAGACCCAAAGTCTTTTTTTCCCCTTGAAGTTCAAATGTACAAAAATAACATCAAACAGTGAAAAACTTACAATCTGCTCAAGGATTGCCTGTAGCTGGAAAGGAGGCTAAATCAAGCAGATACATTTTCTGTGAATTATTGGCTCAGCTCTCCTGGCTAGCCATCAAGCCTGCAGAGAAGTCAGACATCTTGAGATTACAGAATGTTAGATCAAACAAACAGAATACAAAATATAGGAACACTGAAATGATGGATGAAATATTTAGAAATACATATTGCTCATTTTTAAATGAGAAACATTGAATAGCACATTAAAGCTGTGGCCACACTACCCCTCCCTTTCAGAAGTGGCATGTTAATGAGGCAGCTGTGAAGATGCTAATGAGGCGTTGATATGAACATGCAGGACCTCACTGGCACAATAGCAGCTTCACACGTGATTTGAAAGTGCTGCTTTTGGAACACATGCTCCTTGTGTAGCTGGCAGCCTTTCAAAAGGCCCCCTTGACTTCAAAAGCCCCTTCTTCCTATTTGATTTTGACTTTCAAAAGGCCTCCAGCTACACAGGCAGCATGCATTCCGAAAGTGGCATTTTCGAATTGCACACGGCCGCCATTATGCTAATGAGGTGTTGCATATCTATGTCAGCACCTCATTAGCATTTTCCCAACTGCCTCATTAACCTGTCCGTTCCAAAAGGAAGCGGGTAGTGAGGCCACAGCCAGTGTGTTGCCAAGTCACTTGATTTTACTGTGAACCTCATAATATTTGGCGTTATTTTACATCACAAATTCCTATATTCATGCCACTATGTGAGAATTGGAAATTTCTTTTCAAGCACAGAAATGCTTGAAAACAAACACTATCATCTCTAAAAGCAGGAGATAAATAAAAAACCCACAATACTTATGTGCTGAAATCTCATGAATTAAAGCTAGTTTTCTGCTTACTGAATGCCTGGAGTTGGTGGTATTGTTATTTTTATATTTTATAATTCTACAGACCCTTTCATGACAGGTTTTCAAAGTGCTTTACAAATATTATTGATAATGCATTAAGCTTCAACATGCTTCAAGGTTGGACAACCTTCCTGGGCGTTATGTGGGAGGCAGGAAGCACTAATATACCACAATGGTGGGGGACACCTCATGGACCCCAGCCAGCTAGTGTTGATTGGAGCAGCCCCAAGAAGGTGCACTAATATTTGCAAATGATAGAATAGCTACAACACTGGAACGTGTAACACGTCAGCCACTTCCTTAGAAGCCCCTCCTAAGTTCGGCCATCAGAAACCAGACACATTTAGTAATCTGACCCTATGAGTCTTCCACAATTAAAAATGACTATTACCCCATTTATTCAGAAAGTTAGAGAGATTGGAATATTTGGAGAATCAGGGCTTCTGATAACTGGGAGATTACTGAATACTTTAATTATGCCAATGAGCAAATCATAGATTTGAATAAAGGATGAATTTCCCTTTCTGAAGGGTTGGATAAACAAGTTTTACTGAAATTTTTTATTTCTAATGAAAAACTTGGAACAAAAAATTAATAGTATATTAACAGAGAAGGAGCCGTGTTAGTATGTGTGTAGGATGGAATTGCCATGAAAAGAAACATGGAGTTAAAATTCTGATGTAATACAGAGCATTTTTAATAGGGAAGATAGGAAAGGTTTTTCTTCTCCTTATATTTGTTGTACCATAAATATCCACTTTTAAAATGAAAATCTCTAATTTAAACTTCAATTTAACCATCTAATTATCCATGAAACTCCTGTATAAAACTCAATTCACCTTAATAGGAGTTGTATGCCCCATAAAAGGGATATAAAAACACTAGAAAGTAACGGTGATTGTTTATATAAAAGAGAATGATTCCAGAGTCCATGTTGAAAATTAAATAGAAAACTGTTAACTAGATTTTTTTAGTGACCTGCATACACTTGTTTATAAAGGAAACAGCAAACAGTAGACTGAAAAAAAATCTACTAATAACTGTACATTAAACAAAACATAAGGCAAACTGGAATCATTCAAAAAATGAAACCACACAAAATACACTTATTTGTAGCTTTAGAGCTAGATATTTATATCAATGTTCAAATATTTTACTAGAGATAAATTTATACAAATAGGAGCCAGAGGGACGAAATCCTGACACACATCATTGGAAATTTACCAATATGCCTAGGCTCCACATTATTAAGTTGCTTCAAACTTTTAGGATTCTAGAGTTTAGCAGACTTCTAGAACAGTTCTTTTTCCCACTGATCAATTCAGCAGAAAGCTGATCACAATGCAGACACTGCACTGGAATCGCCCCCAATCCAGTGCAAAACTAAACTGAATTAAATAGAGTAAAAAACTTGCCTCCACATGTGCCCATTTTTTTTTCCCTGCAAAGGTAAGCCAGCTGTTGATGGCATGTCCCCTGAAGGTGACTTTAGTACTCATATCCATTTGAATGTGCCCAACTAGGACTTACGCCCTCAACAAATAAATGCATCTGTTGACTATCTACATCATAAGTATCTGCAAAGGTGGAATGTGTTCATGCGTCTTGTGCTTAGAACACTTACTGGAGAAAAAAAAAAAAAAGAGGAAATTGGTGCTATATTGAAAGGGCTATAAGCATTGTACCAAAGCATTCTCTTCCGATGGTCCTCTATGAGATAGTGACCGTGGCACCTGAGTGACAGTACTATTAAATACATCACAATTTTTAGCATATGTATGACCCAGCAAAGCCTTTTTCATAAAAAAAACTGCAGAGGAAACAGAGAACGGTCATATGATCAACAGTGTACAAGGGCTGTTTTGAGAAATTTCATTTACTAGCCATGCCATTGTACAGGTATTCCTCACAAATCTGTAAACCACAGCCTCTCACGAATAAGCTGAACAGTGCAGACCATTATCTTGATCTGACTTGATATACTGGAAATTTTTCATGCTCCTTGGGTAGGGAAAAAATGCAATCTACAAACTTTTCTTTTAGTGACTTGTTGGATAGCAACAATTAGGTTGAACTTTTAATGTTGAAAAATGTCATATAGAACTGCTAAGAGCTGGTATTCATAAGATGGCAAAGCAAAATAATTTATCTGCACAGTGAGCTGTAATGACACTTTGGAGGGAAATGAAGGAAACAAAGTTTTTAAATATTAAATTAGTTTAATCTAGTCTTCAACCAACAAACAGTAAAATTCTGTAATCATGATGCAATTATTGCATGTCATCATCACAGGGCAGAGTTAAGGGTGTTAAGGCTGCAGTACTGGTCAGTTTCCTGGCTCCCACGAAGGGCAGGGCAGCCTAGAGTCAGGAGCCAGCTCCCCGCCACTCAGAGTTGCATTAACCCAAGATTCGGGCAACCTGAGTGCACATATCTGGGGGTTCTACTTTATTGTATTTTGCTCTCTATTTTACTGATACAGCCCCTCATCTTTAGTTCCTATGTTTACAATGTTTTTGTGTGGGAATTCTCTGACATTTATGTTTACAGAACATTATTTTACCTGGTTACAGCAGAAATATCAATATTCAAGTTCTTGTTTCCACAATCCTTCCTAATATATAGAAGTATATAAAATATGTGCTGCTAATATTCCTTGTATAATTATCTCCTGAAATGATTTCTAATTAATTGTTTAGAACTGTCCTGTAAAATACAGATAGAATTTTCTAAAGTGCTTAGGTTACCAATACTCCCACTGAAATCAAAGGGAATTTGGCCATTGACCTCAAAAGGGAGCAAGATTAGGCAAAAGATGAGTGTTTTTGAAAATCCCATCTTGTATTTTCATACTTAATGTGCGCACAGAAATTTAAAAAAAAAAAATCCTTTCCTGAAAGCAAAATGTTTTTAGGCTAACTTCTAAATAGATTTTTCAGATATGACACGTCAGCTGCCAGTGATACTCACAGTGCCTCAGTATTGTATTTAACCTTAATGAAAAGCAATAACAAAAGCAAAATTAAGAGAAACAGTCCACCACCACAATGTTTGAACTGGGAGTTTACCTTCAAATTTCAGCCATGCTATAAACTAGAAGTTTGGTTCGGGCCAATTGCAAGTTCAAACAAAATATGTTACTGAATTTTTCATGAAAAATTTACTATTTTCATGACAACTACTAAAATTAGAGACACAAATATTCATACAAGATGTTAAATACAGGACAGTCTTTTACCCACTTAGCTTATCTACCTTCTGCCTGACTGGAGAACCATGTATTTCAGAAGGTATAAATTACAATACTATTGGTTACAAAGTTTATTCCAGTTCTTATCTTGAATTCACCAGTACTTTCTGCTGTTATGATCTTCACTCCATATTCTGGTGGTCCTCGGAGAAGCAGGAACTAATCGGATATCAGTTCTAAACATGGGTTTCAACAAGACTAAGATCAATTTTTGTAAGATGCTGAGCATTCGAGCCCAATCCAGCAAAGAATTTACATGCACACTTTAAGAGAAGTCCTACCGAACAGTAGTAAAGTACATCTAAACCTTTTCTTGTATTGTATGAGCCTGTATAGCACTTTGCAGGATCATTTACTGAGGAAGTTAAGACACCCAATTCCTGCAGAAATCCTTTGAAAACCCTAGCGCTCTTCATTACTGTGTTATAAGTGGTCGTGTAGTCTTTACCCATGTAAAGGGCTTCAGGAAGGAAGCAATTTGCACTTCCAAACAACAAATTTTATTAGTGCTTCAAAACCTAGTCACTATGCTTGAGCACCACCTACTTATCAATTAAGCATGTACATTTATACCGATATGGAGCTGCCGTCTTGTAATAATTTTCAACTTTAAACATCTATATCCCACCCCAAGGGAATTTCTGAGGAAAGTGTTAACTGTGTGTGCATGATAGTTTTGAACACTTCATTGGGAACTTTTAGGGACAAGAGACTCGATGTATTTGACATTAAGTGACTCTCTGGAGGCTTTCCTTCCTCTGCAGGATTGTTTAACCACGGTGTAATTTGTTCAGCATTTGGTAGGTTTTGAATAAACAGAGATACAAATACAACTTTAAGAGTACTTAATGCAGGCTGGGTCATCTTTCAAGTGGTGAAGTACAACAAGGCAAAGGCCCTGAATAAAGAAATAGGGAACAACTCTTTGGAAGGATTTTACTTGGAATGATATTTGACAGTGGCATGCTTTCTATACAGTATACCTACATAATGACAAAGTATTAATTCATGGATTATCATATATTGAAACTGAAAAAAATTGCTTCCGTTCAGTGAGCCTTAAATATGCATCCAAAACAGGACTTAGGCAACTAAAATGCTTACATCATTCTATAGCTGCTGTTGTAGTGGTTGTTTATATTGCCCCTCAAAGAAGAAAAAATTAACTTCTTCCTTTCTTGCAAATGGTATCTTTTTTTGTTATGTTGCAAGCATTCTGTCTAAATTTAGACTAATGCTAATAATATATATAAAATCTATTTAAATATATTTTAAAGACTACTTTGCACTTCATTACTACCATCTACCCATAGAATCTGGTTCTAGAACAGGCAGGTTACATGACTAAGGTGACCATATTTCCCAAAGGGAAAATGGGACACTGTGTGGGGCTGGCCTGCTTCTTCTCCACTGCTGCCTTGGCCCCACTATCAAGGGAGCAGGGTGGTTAGGCAGTGTTTGTGCAAGCACTGATGCATGTACCAGATAGAGTGACCAGATTCGTGAAAGGCCAGGACTGGCATTGCCACTCATCTACCTTGTGGTCTGCTGCACCCCACTTTGACAAAAGTGGGCACCTCTCCTAATCACTCTTGCCATCTACTCAAGACAAAGGGGACAAATGCTCACTTTTGGGGAAAAATAAACAAATAAATAAAGAAGTTGGAATGGTTGGGACAGGGCTTAAAAAAAGGGACTGTCATGGCCAAAACAAGACATGGTAACCCCATTGATAATAGCTCTAAGCATCATAAAAGACACGAACTGACTAACTTACTAGGAGTCTCATCCAGAAATGAATTAAAATTAATGAACGCCACTGTCCAGAGCAACTTGCAAGGAATCAGATCATAAAATTTCCATCTATATTCATTAGCTCCAGAGTTCAAGGTTCGATCAGAGAGAGGGATACAAAGTGTGAAGGTAAAACCTACATCCTCTCTTTCCTACTACTGCAAGGGGAGAAACGCAGTACTGCCACTCCAAACTTCCCAAGTTTGAGGAATTTGAATGTGATTTTCTGGTTCATATCCATCCACAATGAGAGCTAATGGCCCAAATCATGAACTCGGATAACTACTGTACCATCATATAAAAGAAACATTGACTGAAGAAATGTTGAAACAATGTATAAGTCCCATTTTGATAAAATGTTAAGAAAAATAGTACACTTAATAAAATGCTGTCTATCCTGAGTAGCACTGTTTCTTAATGACATCACAAAACCCCAAGAATTTGTAATAGCTCATACATAATTAAAATAAACAAAATTTTTAAGTTTACCTTCTATAAACAAACTCATTATCATTTACTTCTAAGTAAGACACAGATGATTACCTGCCTGAATATCCTGCCCTCCTCCTTTCTCCCCACCTCATTTTAATTATACTATCAAATTTCAGTACACACAAAATGAATAAAAGTATTGACATATCTGATTAAGTTTACAGAAATGCAAAAGGGACTTGAGTAATCCTGACAGTCAAAAGTATTGTGTAATTTAAAGTAATCTGATTTACATGTGAAAACAAAAAAAGACCTAAAGAAAAAATAAATATCTGCTTACTCTTGCTTCTTGCAAGATCTCTTGTTTTTTCCAGATGTTTTCATGCCTAGAATGCTATTAGAACAGAGCTGCATTCTCTGCATCAATAGACAATGCTACCTTTTAAGCCAGTTATAATCTTTGACTGGCAAGTTTACAGAGGCAAGTTACCCATTTTGCTAACAAAATACTTTGCCAGACAAGTGCTGGAACTTAACCTCTCATCATTTTCCCAGGGGATTATAGTAGACTTCCACAGTGTCAAACAGCTGCTTGCCACCCTTCAGTTTTACAGGTGAGATTTACCAAGCCAAATACAGGAAATAGATGCTATCTTGTACACTAGTATACACAAATATTGTACAATTTTATATCAAGCTATGTAATTTAAAGAGTTTAAACTGGGCCAGTTCCGAGTTGCCTTGGAAGGAGATCACCATTCAGCTTCTCCTGATTTGAGAGAACTCAGTTGCAGTCCAGAGACAAAAAGCTTGCTTGTTGGACAAACCCTCTGCTAGAAAGGACAAAAACAGGGAGATTGGACTGACTGAGAACAGATTGTTTGGAGTCAAGCCATGAATAGAAATATTGGTCTCACTAAACGGTTTTATTCCTGTTTTCTTTGAGATCTTAACATCTCAGGTGCGGTGTAACTGAATTGTGCCTTGCCCAGCGGGCTGAAGTATTCTTATATCAGACCTCAAAAAAGATAGCAACTTACTAGCTGAGATCTATGATCTTATGAGCGACAAGGGGCCATACAGAGTGAAACTTGGTCATGTACTTCTACAAAGGGGTAGTTCTATATAAACCTATGCATTGCACGCCAAGTAGCTGCCAATACATTTCTACTATGGCTGCAGTGTCCAACATGCTTTCCGTTTGCCACATGTGGCAAACTGGACACCGCCTTGACGCAAAATGCAGCTGCTTAGAGCCACACATGCAGTGTGCTCTCTGCCCGCTCCACACACATGCCCCACCATGTGGCGAGACAAGCCTGTGGCAGCAGCAGAGACTGTTCCTCCTGTGGCTGCAGCTTCAGCCGTGGGGAGGCTCATGTGGGGCAGCTCGCACAACAGCATAGCTCCAGCCCCAGCACTGGAGAGTCGCTGGCACTTTGCAAGAGGGGAGTCATCTCTGGCTCTGAGGAAGGGAGGTGCCTGGCTGGGGATGGGACGCCTGTGGTAATTAAATTTCTTTTGGACACCACTGTCTATGGGAAAAGTTCCCAAAGATAAATAGAGGTTGACAGAGTCTGCTCGGACTCATTCCAGGGGTCCATATTAGTTAGTTCACACCATAGTGCAAGGCAACTGTTAATTCAATTAGAAAGCCTTTGGGTCTAAATGGGTTACTCTCTTAAGACCATCAGATATTCTGAACTATGTAGCATTCCCTAGATAGAACGCGAGGACCCTATGCATGTGCAGTGTAGCTTAGCTTCCCCTTTATTAGGGTGCAGCTGAGGGAAGGAAACAGGGATGTGGCCCATGTGAATAAGATAGAAATTGAACTATTTTGGAAAGAACACTTGAATTCTAAAGGCTTTCAGACCACTCTCCAAGGCTGAATGGCCTCAAGGACATAAATCTCTTCCACCTGTCTAGCAGATATTACTGCTACCAAAACTGCTGTTTTACTGGGCAAGTGAAAATGTGATCATGTGGCTCCACAGACTCAAAGAGTGATCCCAACTCCATTACAGCCATGTTCAGATCCTAAGAGGGAACAGGTTACCTGACTGGGGTCAGACTCAGGGTGCTGGAATAATTTTTATAAGGGGGTGCTGACAATTTAACCAAACAGTAAATCTTGTATATAATGGAAACCATTTCAAACCAGGGAGTGCTGCATCTGTAGTTCCAGCACCTATAGTCAGACTAACAAGTTAAATCAGGACTCTAGCTCACCTGGGATGACTTTCCCTGAATTAGAGGGTGATTAACTGAAATGGCTGCTAAGAGGACCCATAAGAAACATCAACACAGCAAAGTCAGATTGCCCTGCAGCAGTGAGTCTCAGAAACCAGGTCAGCCAACTTGCTATGGGGCTATAAACAGTAATGTAGACATTCAAGCTAGAACTATTGTCCTCAAACCTTAGAGGTCTCAGAATCCTGGCCTGCTAACCGAGCCTGAATGTTATACGGTACTGTTATTTGCAGCCTCTTAGCATGAGACCTGTTAACTAGGTAACCATGTCTGTGGATACGTGCGGATCACCTTTGGGGATACAGATGCAAATACAAATATTGTATATAGAACCCTTCAAATTTGCAGAAATCTGTTGTATATCCCCAGGTATCCACCTCCACAGATCATTTTTGCAGATGCAGATACCAATTTTGTATCCACACAGGGCTTTACTGTTAACCCAAGTCAGTGGAGCAGTTCTCTGAGACCTGCTTTTGCAACCCTCCTCACCCCCTTTTTTTTCCAGATAGGGATGACATGTGGAAGGATAGAAACTCAAAACAAAAAAAAAATTACAAACAAAGCACAGTTTACTAGAAGAAAAAGCCATTAAAATTGCCAAAAATAGCACCTCTCTGTTTTATCCTTATACATCATGTGGAGTGTTAGCACTTTCAAAGAATAAATGAAAAGTACTAACACCGGACATGATGTATAAGGATAAAACAGGGAGGTGCTATCAGCAGACCTCCATTGGCTCCCAGAGACAAGAAAAGAGCCCCAGCCCCCTGGAGCATTAAAGAAAAGCATGTGGTAAAGGCACAGACACAGGAGGTTTACAACAGATGTGGATGGCATCATTCGAAGCTGGAGGAAAGCAAAGCACTAAGGATGATGTGCCTGAAGTGCCAAAAAGCAAACCAATTTGAATAAATGTCACAAAGGCAAAGTGTATGCAATTAGAGTCCACATGTCCAATGAGAGGAATTTCACAAGGACAGAACAAGAACACGAGAACAAGACACGAGAAGTCATTCTCCCACTCTACTCTGCTCTGGTTAGGCCTCAGCTGGAGTATTGTGTCCAGTTCTGGGCACCGCAGTTCAGGAAGGATGTGGAGAAATTGGAGAGGGTCCAGAGGAGAGCAACGAGAATGATCAAAGGTCTACAGAACATGAGCTATGAAGAAAGGCTGAAAGAATTGGGCTTGTTTAGTTTGGAAAAGAGAAGATTGAGGGGGGACATGATAGCAGTTTTCAGATATTTAAAAGGGTGTCATAAGGCAGAGGGAGGGAACTTGTTCTTCCTTGCCTCTGAGGGTAGAACAAGAGGCAATGGACTTAAACTGCAGCAAGGGAGGTTCAGGTTGGACATTAGGAAAAAGTTCCTAACTGTCAGGGTGATCAAACACTGGAACGAATTGCCAAGGGAGGTGGTAGAATCTCCATCACTGGAGCTATTTAAGAAGAGGTTAGATAGATGGCTTTCAGGGATGGTCTAGAAAGTGCTTGGTCCTGCCATGAGGGCAGGGGGCTGGACTCGATGGCCTCTCGAGGTCCCTTCAAGTCCTACTCTTCTATGATTCTATGACTATCCTCTTGGGGCACAGCACAGAATAAGAGAGTGTTCCTGCTGAGCTAATAAAACCATCTCAACAAAAGGCAGCAGTTGGGTCATTGGGAGAAACTGTCCCACCAACACAGAGCTGTGCGCACTACCACTTATGCTGGTTCAGGGGTGTTTTTTCACACTGCCGAGTTTGCTGACATAAGTGGCAGCGTAGATGTTGTCTAAGACAATATGTTGACCATTTATGATTTCTTCAGTTGGCAATTTTCAAGCTACCAGCCAGGACACAGTGTAAACTTGGTAGGCTATAAGATAACTGAGCTTGTGACTGATACACCAACTTCCCTGCGAAGAGGGGTGAACCTTACTCTTCCATGTCTATGTAAAACATTGCTGAGGTATTGTCTGTCCATATCTAAGCCAGAGGTCAGCAATCCCCGGCACGGGTGCCAAGAGCATCACATAACAATTTTCATTGGCATGAGAGGCGGGATCTGAGCTCCACCTGTCCTGCACCGTGCAGCTGGGAGCTTGCTCAATGCCATGTCACCTGTGAATTAACAAAAGAGCACCTAATGCTACCAACCACCACCTGCACGGTAAAGCTCTGTGTCTTTATTTATTAACGAAGCTCTTATAAGTAGGACTACCACTTATTTTAAAGCATCAACAGCGCTCGGAGTGTAGATGAGGCCAAAAGGTCAAATTTCAGCCCTCTGCCTCAGAAAGGCTGCTGAACAGCAGAAGTGGAAGACGTGCTGAACAAGTACAACAATTTGCTCTCAACTCCAGAATGTTTATGTACAATCAGGCCTCTTGAGCAGTCCGAAGTCTGTCACACACTGGAAACATCACTGATACCAATTTTGTACCCACACAGGGCACACAGAACAGACAGACAGACAGTCGTGCCTGCTAATACTGAAGAGAAGGGCTTGTCTCTGTGGACTCCCTCAGAATTCTTCCACCAATTTAAAGGTGACAGAGACTGCACAGGTGATAACAGATTGTTTTGAAATCAATATAACAGCCACTCTTGCATGCAACGAAGGTGCTGTGCTGCACAACAAGTTACACAGGTGCAGGAAACCATGTGTCCTAGAATCCCGAAAGGAGTCCACACTGACACTTGAGGATATGCTTGCAGCTGGATTGATTGATGTCAGGGGTGGGCAATAATTTTTGATGGGATCTGCTCCCAGGAATTTAGTAAGTGGGCAGGGTCTGCACTTTTTATGATATTAATGGAGAGGGGAGCAAGATATGGGACAGTTTGAGTACAAGAGGGAGCTCTGGGAAACTGACTTGCTTGCAGGAGAGGATGTAGGTTTTATAAGGATGTTTGAGTTCAGAAAGTGATTCTGGCTAAGGACATGGGTGCAAAGAGGGAAGGACAGGGTCGGTGAGGGGGGTTGCGATGCAGAAGAGAGTTGTGACCTGGGACATGGACTGTGGTGCTAGGTGCAGGCTCTGATGGGGAGGCAGTTAGCATAGGCAGCTCCCAACTGGCAGCCCAGCAGGACCCTCATGCAGGCTCCATGCCCGCCACAGAGACACACCATTCAGAGGCCCACTGGTGGGGCCAGCATGCATGTCTGTGTGACACAAATTCTCAAGGTGGAGGAGGCAGTAGGTCTCTGCATGCACCCTCAAGCACTGCCACTGCAGCTCTCATTGGTTGGTTTTTGGCCAATGGGAGGCTGCAAGGAGTGTGCTGAGGGCAGAGGCCAGGCACAGATACTCCCCACAAGGGGTGTGTACTGCACAGAAACACACACTGGCCCCAACAATTTCACCAAGAAACACCAAAACCTCTCTATTTTGGATCAAGGCCTTAAAGTTTGGCATGGATGGGGTCTTAGAACAAGAGAAGTGGCTTTTGCCACTCCCTGTAAAAACACACTAAAAGTTAGGCAGGTTATAAACCTTTGAAAAATGTTTGCACTCTTTGTTTAGCTGTCTGTTAACTGACCAGGTAACATTAATTCTGGCATTTGCTAACTTTCAAATGGTTGGCTTTGCTTGTCTATGCAACTTATGGCCAGATCACATCTCCCATGATGAAACAGCAATCACAAGACTCATGATGCACCCGTTGGCTGGTTCAGGGGAGACCACTGTACAGAACCAATTAAAAATTACCATGGGGTGGTAAACATAAAATGTGGCTATATTGGCACACGTTTGGGATGGCTGTAAGAGCTATGTATGAGTTCTACAGGATATCCCAAGCAAGTGAAACTTTAATCCTTACACCACACCTCAACATGTGCTATGCATATGTAGCACATTCAGCAAAAATAACCACTTGAGTAGCATTTAAAGTAGTTTTAGCCCTTCAGGGGATGCCTACTTTTGTCGCACACCATTTTTCCCCCTACTTCACCCTCTCCCTTCACTGAATTCCATATCTTTACTTGAAAAGTAACAGAGGAAGCCGTGCTAGTCTATACACTATAGTTTCCATCCTGCACACGTGACTAGATCCATTGTTTACAGTCAAGCTCTTAGGTACAATCACATTTGCTCTGATCCAACTGACAGAGACCAAAAACTACAAGAATTTTACCAAATATTCATAAACCTGAATTACCCACCAGGAGAAGTAAAAAAAACAAAATCGACAGGGCCAGACGGCTACCCAGAGACCAGCTACTCCAAGATTGGCCCAAAAAAGCCAAGAACAAAACACCACTGGTCATCACCTACAGCCCCCAACTCAGACCACTGCAATGAATTATTAAAGACCTACAACCTATCCTTAATCAGGATGCCACACTCCAGAAGGCCCTGGGTGACATGCCTGTTCTCTCCTACAGACAACCTCCCAACCTCATGAGGATCCTCACTAAACAGCCACAGTCTATACCCCAGGAATGCCAGTCCTGGAACCTTTCCCTGCAACAAAGCCCGCTGCCAGCTTGGTCCACATATCTTCTCTGGAAATACCATCACTGGACCTAACCAGGTTACTCACAGAATCACGGGCACTTTCTCATGCTCCTCTACTAACATCATATATGCCATCATGTGCCAACAACGCCCAGATGCTTTGTATATTGCACAGACTTCTAACTCCCTTAGACAAAGGGTCAACGGGCACAAAACAGACATCAACACACTCCAGATCCACAAACCAGTTAGTCAACATTTTAATGGAATGGGGCATTCTGTCAATGGCCCCAAGGTATGTGTGTTACAGAAAAGGAATTATCGCACCGTTTTGGAAAGAGAAACATCTGAGCTGGCTTTTATATTCAAATTCGGCACATTAACACATGGTTTAAATCGTGATGGGAACCTTCTGAGTCACTATAGGGGCTTGTCTGCATACTTGGCTCAATCTAATTCTTGACCTTCCCCACCACCCCTCCACTCTCTGATTTGCTCACCTTGATTATCTTTTTCTGATTTGTCCTCCTTGCTTACTGTTTTTGGTTCTCTGTGCCTTAAAAATTGAGTCTGTTCTGGTCTGGCTATGGTCTGAAGAAGTGGGTCTGTCCCACGAAAGCTCACCTAATAAACCATTTTGCTAGTCCTTAAAGTGCTACTTGACTGCTTTTTGTTTTTACTCGAAAAATGTTACTTAAGTGATCGAGCTGGTCAAGAACTTTCCATTCAAATCATTTTTGATAAAAGAAGTTTTCACAAAAATCTATCAAAATTTTTCCACAGATGATTTTGAAAAAAAATTCTTCCCCAATTTTCCATCAAGAAAGTCCAAAGAAAATATTTAGCTTGGAAGTGGTTCAACTGAAATATTTTGGTTTGTTGAACTGAAATGTTTAATTTCAAGTCAGTAAAATATTAAACTGCATCTGCCTGTGGTGTCTCACAGGAGTTGTAGAACAGATGCTTCATGTACTCATCTGTTCCAGACAAGTGCAATGAATTTCTGGAAAACACTTAATACATTTTATTTTAAAAAGCATTAT
Source organism: Carettochelys insculpta (assembly GCF_033958435.1). Classification (NCBI taxonomy): domain Eukaryota; kingdom Metazoa; phylum Chordata; order Testudines; family Carettochelyidae; genus Carettochelys; species Carettochelys insculpta. The sequence continues at coordinate 98,069,157 of NC_134138.1, forward strand.
AAATCCCATCTAAGAACATAAGAATGGCCATACTGGGTCAGACCAAAGGTCCATCCAGCCCAGCATCCCATCTGCCGACGGTGGCCAATGCCAGGTGCCCCAGAGAAGGAGAACAGAAGACAATGATCAAGTGATTTATCTCCTGCCATCCATCTCTTGCCCTTGTTCTGAAGGCTAGGGGCACCATACTTTATCCCTGGCTAATAGCCATTTATGGACCTAACCTGCAAAAATTTATCAAGCTCTTTTTTAAACCCTAATAGAGTCCTGGCCTTCACAGCCTCCTCTAACGTGAAGAATTAGCATTATACTTACAATCCATAGTCCTGTCTGGTCACATGTGACTGTTTCTGCATCAGCACTTCATATTAGTTGTCTCTGGCCATTTCATAAGGAAATTGTTGAGAACATGTCATAAGCATTCCACAAATTTAAGTAATCATAATGAAGGTTGGCATGGATCAAACTACAGTACAGTCATTTGTCTATGTACTAATGATTAATATCTGGCATAGATCTAGACTGTGTCTTTTACCTACTGAACCCTGTCTCTGGATTTAATCTGCATTTTCTTTCCTCAAGATTATCAATATTACCATGATTACCTAGGGAATCCTGCAGATGGGACTGACACATGAGATTTGTTGTATGTGCTAAATGAAGCATTGATTCCCTTAAACATGCAATTGTGACCTCATTTGTAATGAGAGAAGGATAAAGACTAAAATAGCTGAGATTGTTTGCTCATATAAATATTCATTATTTGCATTACCAGAGCATCTAATAGCTCAAGTCATGGACCAGGCCCCTATGAAGTCTGTTCAGTCACATTCACACTTTTCATATTAACCTTTTGTAAATATTCAAGTGAGCAAGTTTATTTGTGCAAAAGCTCTTGGGCAAAACATGCTAGTGGAGAATCAGTTTTCAACTCATATGCATGAGTATTTGCAACAGGAGTGGAATTTTTGGGAAACTATTTGACAGCAAATGTATTGGGCTCCTTAAGCCCTCAGAAAAGCCCTGATGGAGACAATTACCCAGATCACATCTTCCGTAACTAGATCTATTTCTTGTGTGCACCTTGGGAAAAATATAAGGATTAACTTGGAAAAAAGCTTAAGTTTGACAACAGCTTAATCCTTCTACAAATTATGCCTGAGGAGAGGCCTGCAGGGTCAAGAGAGGAAAATATTTAGTATTTGCTAAAATTCTCTACTCACATTTATCTATTTTTTTCCCTTAAGTTGCTCTGTGCCCCTTAAGAATTCAGTGACTCCTAAACTATTGTTTCTCCTGGTCCAGTAAGGGAACAGAAAAGATGCTGTGTGATATACGACCAATTGTCACAAAAGGTCAGACAAATGAATTACTGCTTCTTAAACCACTTCTGGTCTTTGAGGTTTGTGAATTTCCAGACACATCAAAATGAGCTACATACACACCCCTCTGAGATCAGGATTTATCTCATAGATTATTAAGCAGGATTCATCCACATCTCCCATACATTCAGCAAAAATGTTCATTAAAGTCTAGTAATTCACAAAATTAACATGCACAAGCTCCACAAATGCCTCACACGGATGCTACTACAGGTGTTCAAATTCCTTAGCTCTGATTTCCCAGGGCCACCTATGGTGCTCTGTACTACTCAAGTAACAGTTTATAATCATCATGAAGGTTGAACTTATCCAGCCGCAAACAGATGTTGTCGATTGCTAGATAGGTAACTGTTCACAATCAGTGGATAAAGCAGAAAACGTTTAGTGAGAACTGTACTTTTGGTAAGACTAGAAAAGCCGTTTGCTTAAGCCCAGGTTTAATGGAACATTTGGCTATTAAACTGAGGGATTTTTTTTAAAAATCATCCTAGTGTCTTAAAGAATAATGCTAATTTCTCAGCAAAAGAGGAAAGGCAAAGTAGCTCTTGAATGCATGTCTGTAGACACCAATAATTTGCTCAGTGAAGTGTAAATGCTGTTATCATTGCTGGTCTATTTCCATACACGACCATAGGGAACTGATGTGTTTTAAAATGATTCCAACTCCATAGCCCATGAAGGCATAAGAGTGAAAACTATCTATCTCAGCCTGCAGTAATGATGCAAACAGATTTCCAGATATATGAGGAGAGCATACAAACTCCTATGAGGAGTGCATGACACTGATGCAGATTTTGTAATGTTTCAAGTTTGAACTGTCAGCAGTAGAACCAGGAAGTGAAAAGGTCAAAAGACAACAGCATGTCTACTGCAGAATTACATTTCTGGCTCAGGAGTGTAAGAATGAAATGGGCATGGGCAGGCAAATATACACTGCACACGCACGCACGCACACAGTCTTAAGCACAGAACCAAGGCACTAGAAAAGGTAAACAAGGAGTACTAGCTGAGATTTCTGAACTACACTGTAGCCATTGAATTAACTACTAGGAACAACAACAACCACCCCCACCCCCCACATAGGTCTGAAAGTTTACAAAAAGTGTCTCATTTAAAAGAAAAGGACGCATCCGAACTAAACAATAGAAAGCAGATGTTAAAAAGATCCTTTTTACAAGTTACCAAATGAAGGAGTAGGGAAACATTCTGGAATTTGAAATATTCTTAAAACATAAAACACAGATCAGGTTATTGCCTAATATCCAAAACAATTGTTATAGATGACAGATTATTTTCACTAATTTAGAGTTTATGACTCATACAACTAAATATCACTTCCTTGACCATGAGAAGTTATTGAAGAATACCAAACAGTTTTGTACCTATCATAAAACACTTTCTGATAATATATATACACTACTCGAATTTGCAACAGAAAACCTCTCATTTTTCACTGTCTGTAAATCTACCCATCGTAAACGGAAAACAAAGGGCAAGGATTAGGAGATCAGCAACTCTACAGTGAAGCGGGAATTATTACATCTGAGCTATAATAGGTAACTTTTGAAGAAAAAAGAAGAGCATCTCAGATGCTGTAAATCAGTACAGTGCCTCTGAAGAAAAAGTAATTATGTCAATTTATAGCAGCTACAGATCTGATCGCCTGTGTTGATTTTGACAGCATAAAACAACTATTAGGCAAACATACCCCAAATTTACAGCTGAACCTCTTACATGGAGTCAGGCTGCATTTCCCATCTCTTAGTCACAAATCTAAGTGAAGTGACTGCTTAGCTTGTTTTGGCGAGAACACGAACACTATTTTTGCCAAAAAGTCCAATGTAAACATCTTAGGTATCTGTTTGTTGGCAATGAAGCTTCACACAAGGGGCACGTTTTGAACCCTGGGGATATACTTTCTATCATGCTGCAGGCATTCCTGTATGACTGGGGTGGGGATCTTGGTCTCAGCCTGAAAGGTATGTAAGAAAAGCATCTACATATTTACTTTATTTATAGTCTGTAGTCAATAAATACTTCTGTGACAATTAACAATGCAGTGCGCAGAGGGAAGACTGTGGCTGCTGTTGGGGACTCTGTCTCATTCCCAAAGACAGTAAAAAGAAACTAAGGCATTTACTCCATCTTTTATGCCCTTGGGTAGGGAGGCATGGCCCAATTGATATTGCTTGCAAAAAAAAAAAAAATCCTCCCTTGTACTACATTGGGCGTATATGCACCAAGAATGGAATCCATGCTGTCAGTGATTTAAAGCAGAATCCCCTTTCCCCAAAGAACAGCAAATGCCACACTGTACCAGACCTCTAAATATACTTCAGTCCCACCTTTTCAAACACGGCAAAATCAGTTAGAGGATGATGCAAATGTAACTCATGCCCCTAATAGGGAGCTCTCTGTTTAGGAGACCTCTATGGGGGGAGGTAAGAGTTTTACTGTTGCTGGTCAGATTTACCAGTCCATCCAGAAGTTTCTCGAGTTGGGTCCAGTAGTTTGGGGTCAGATTTGGGGTCAGATTTCAGCTATGTCTACACTTGGGCAAAACATCAAAATGGCCATGCTAATCGACAAATCAGAGAACGCTAATGAGGTGCTGAAATGAATATTCAACACCTCATTAGCATGCCGTTACTTAGGAGGGAAACTATCTTCTTCTGTGTTAATTATCTGCTTTTAATGCTGTTTTGACTTTAGCCAAACTGTTTCAGTTACATTTCTCAGAAGGATAACTCTGCCATCAGCTCACTGTCTTTGATTTCACCATCTCCAGGAATGAAGCATGTAAAACTACCAAAAGGAAACAAGAAGATGTTGAGATATAAATTAACTATAATCCAAATCGTGCTTCAAAGTTACTATACAGACATTAAGTGCCCTGTCTATTACCAATAGGATAATGTGATGTGGTGTGTTATATGAAGGTACCACAATTTAGTTTGGAGAACTTGCCAGACAGAAAATTCATTTATTTTATTCATAATTTATGAGCCAAAAGAATGCATTTCACTGGGAAGAAAGGAGTAGTGTAGTACCAGAAGATGTTAAAGGTAGGCTCATCTCCATACTAAATAACTCTAACAACCAAAAGCTCCAACTGATATTGAGGCCACTTCGTGCATTCACCACCTGAGCTAATTTCAAGAGCTCGAAGACTAACTTCTGCCCTCAACTAGGAAAATGGCAAAGGTTGTGTAATTTAGAAAGGCAATTCCACTACATAGGAATGATAGGAAGTGTGGCAAAAGACTATCCTGTCTCAATGAGGAGATCCTGAATAACCTAAAAACCAAAAAGGAGATCTATAAAAAGTGCAAACTAAGTCAAAATACTAAGATGAATACAAACAAATAGCAAAAGTCTACAAGGTACGAAATTAGAAAAGTGAAGGCACAAAATGAGCTCAATCTGGCTAAATACATAAAGGGTAATAAGAAAACTTTCCACACATTTATTAGAAACAAGAGGAAGACCAGGGATAGAGTAGGCCCATTGCTCAATGAAGAGGGAAAAACAACAGAAAATGTGAAAGTGGCAGAGAAGCTTAACTTCTGTGTTTCAGTTTTCACCAAGAAGGCTATTGGTGATTGGATTCCTGCAATAGTGAATGCTGGAGAAAGGGAGGTTGGTTCAGAAGTTAAAGTAAGACAAGAACAAGTAAAAAAATTATTTAGAACAGTTAGAGGTCTTCAACTCACCAGTGCCTGATGAAACAGATCCTAGGATACTGAAGGAGCTGATTGAAGAGGTACATGAGCCATTAGCTATAATCTTTGAAAAGTCATGGTAGAGGGGAGAGATTCTGGAAGACTGGGAAAGGGCCGATATAGTGCCCATCTATAAAAAATGGAAATAAGGACAACCCAGGAAACTACAGACCAGGCAGCTTAACTTCTATGTCAGGAAAGATAATGGAGCAAATAATTAAGGAATCCATTTGCAAACACCTGGGATAACAAGGTAATAAGTAACGGTATGGATTTGTGAAGAACAACTCATGTTAAGCCAACCCGATAGCTTTCTTTGACAGTATAACAAGGTGAAGTGATAAATGTGGTATACCTAGACTTCAGTAAAGCATCTAATACCATCTTGAATGGCCTTCTTCTCAATAAACTAGGGAAATACAATGTAGACGCACTTACTATAAGGTGAGTGCATAATCAGGGTCTGGTGCAGTGGGAGCAGGGTTTGTCCATGCCCCACTTACCACACAGACGTCGGGAGCTGGAGTGGCTCAACAGGCCTGCTCCGTGCCACTGCATCACCCTCTCTGGCCCTCTGTGCCTCACTTCTCCATGGACAGTAGAACCGGAGCACTCTGGAGTGGAACATTCTACTTCCTGATGCCTCAGCTCCACTCTACCCACAGACTCAAAACTCTTTGATTAATGAAGGGATATGCAAAAAGGACAAGAGTGTTAAGACTAAAAAACCAAGAACTGGACAAAAATCAATATTGTATCCTCTTCAAAGCAAATAAATGAAATACAATAAAAACATTTGGATACCAATAAGTAACATGATTGGTACTCTCATTGCTTGGCTCAAGACAGATCAAAAATTGCATGGACAGAAACTTTCGCAACCAGAAAATTCTTCTCTATCCAAAACTGAAGGCACTGGCAAAGCAGCATGGAGAAGCTTGCATTGCTCCTTTAACCATATTACACAAACATGAGAGCCAAAAACCTGGGTTAAGTAGTAAATCCACACCACGTATCAATGCAAAAGCAACAAAAGAATGACTGAGGAATAAGGTGAAAGTTGAGAAAGAAGTCTACTTGTCATCATTCTATTATAGACTAATGAAGAAAAGATTTCAGATGCTGTGTAGCTTGAATATGTGATATCAATTATAATTGGAACTACAATGCCTATCTTCCAAATACAATTTTTTTGCTATAAAATAAATGCTAACTTTCAGAAGATTGTAAGCCGAGAATATAAAAGTTTTTTAGAAAAAATGCAACATGTAAAAAAGGCACCGAAAATAAAAGTTTAGGACCAGCAAATAGTCAAAATCTCTCAAAGATCATATTGTCTCTTATGAACAGAGCTGTAAAATAAATTAAATATATTAATTTTTAGGCTAGAGCAAGTTGGCTAGCCAGTGTTATATTTGGCTATCCATGGGACTTATAATTGAGCCCAGATGCAAACTTAAACTATTGAGTATTATCTACCCTGAACAATAAATATTGGTTTTAAATATGAGTCTTCTGAAAACACCTCCTCTATGTCATTGTTTGCCATTTCAACACAAACTTACTGACATTCCAAGGCAAAATATTTGCAAATAATTAAAAAAAATACAAAATATTTACCTGAGGTCTGCTGGTACTGACATTAAATGCCATAAATGGCTTTGTATCTAAAATAACGTTATAAAAAAATCCCTTTTTTTGTCTGACTCAAAATGTGTTTTCTAAGTAATTTGTCTCTACAATCCAGACCAGTTAGGGACTGTGCCACCACTTGCCTTACAACCTTGGGTGCCTCACAATGCTCTTCTGCTGTAGTTCCCAACTTGCTCTCAACCACCACCCCCACAAAACAGACGAACAGCACACAGGTGATACCCTAAGTGTCTGTGAATAGCTGAAGTCTGCCAGCAATACTACAATTAGTACTCTGCTTTTACCACCTTTCATTATGGCTTGCAGGGTGATCCCAACACACTCTGAGTGCTGGATTTTCCCCTGAAACCTGTTTTACACTTTCTAGCCCTCTTTTGGTCAGTTCAGAATTCAGGTCAATTGCACCTGTAAGGGATCAATATACTACAGTATGCTACCCTAACTGGATTTACAAATGATTCAGTTTAAAACACAAACAATAGATTAGCTTTGATCATTTTTAAACTGCAAAGAAACAGGTTTGAAGTGAATACGAAGTGTAAGGCACAAAAGTCAGAAATGTTTAAGGGAGAAACAGTGATAGGTAGTAACTAAAACCTCATGAAGTTAGACTTGGTTCAAGATAAAATCCTGACCATAGGTTTCCAGCACCCTGGCTTACCAAATTATCAAACCAGAATTTCCCCTCAATGTCCAAAGATCCAAAGGTTACTTTAGCATCTTAGTGAAAGAGGAAAAACAAAGCATGCACGTGTGTGGAGGTGATCTTGGGATGTTTTACCCCTTTACTTTTATAGTCCAGTTTCCCTTTTGTAGCTTAGCACCTCTCAAAGCAAAGTGTATTAAAACAACAAAGAAGGCAACATGGAGTCTGGAGGTGAAAGTGCCCCCACGCGCCTCACTCTGCATGCTGAAATACAAATTTACTTTGCACACAGTATTATAGTCGGGCATGAATAGCCTCTCACTCTCGGTCCTCCTATCTCCATACTGCAATGGATATGATAGGGTTTGATCACATTACCCATTTAAAATATCTGGAAGTCGTCAACAAAAATTTCTACACTGAGGGTTGTCACGCTTGCCTTGATCATTTCCACATAATCCAAAATTTTCCCCAAACCACCACACTGTTGAAACCCTGTGGCCACCCTCTTATGAGAGACTTAAGGAGAGTAGGTGTTGGAGTTCCAACCACACCCTTCGTCAGCTCCTGTAAGGGATGTTTTCCTTCAAATTATTTTCCAATCCAATTTATCAAATGTATCCCTTCCATAACAAGGAGCTGTCAGTCTAACGGGTAAAAGGGCATCTCCAGGCTGCAAAGGGTTGTAAACATCCCTCACGCACAAGTTCTTTTCATCAGCAGAAAAGGTGATTGTCCATCCTTCCCACTCCATTTTTCCACAGCTGCTTCCTATCCATCCATACCCTGTCCTGTAAGATTTTCCTTCTGTTGCACAAGTTACAGAGAAAGGCCTCAACAACTCAGAGCTAGCCTGTAGCCAGAAGCTAAGAGCATACAGTATTAAAGTCACAAATCTTCAAAATAGTGGGGTTTTATCATCATCATACAATTGGTTAATTTTTCCAACGTTTGCAAAGGCTGAATTTATTTCTGGTAGTACGAAACATATTGATGTACTGTCACTGTAACACCTAAATAAAAACAAAGTTGTTTTCAAGGATTCTTCATTGCATAAGGCAAACAAAAATAGTTATTTACTGCAACTTGCAAAGTTAAATGTTTCCTTCTCTGACACTGAAATTACATAGACTATATTCTGGACAAACATCAAATGTTGATGGAAATATCTTCAGTTTTGCAACAGCCTAATGTTGCTATCATTTGTTTTCTGTTCATATACACTGAAATGGTTAGAAAGCAGCACGCACAACCTTTTAGCGGACAACAGCAAAAAGTGGTCCCTGCAACACAAAGGTTGAGTTTGATATTCTCATCCTGCATGTGCAGAACTCCCATTTTTATCAGTGGTCAGACCAAGCATAAAACAGAACAGTAAAACACTGGAATTGCAGTTTGATATGAGAAAGCATTTTTTCCTTAATATGGTCCCTTGTTTCAAATTTTATCTGTAATTCACTTTCTTCAGTTTGATAAAGACAAAGCATCCTTCTCAGCTTTCTCAGAAGTAATATTCTCACAAGATAGTCCCACCCACTCAAGATTCTCTACTCCTCCTATAATTTTCACATTCAATGTAATAATCTTTTCATTGTGCTTCAGTGTGAACACAGCATTTTCTTTATATCCCAGAGTTCACTAAGAACTAACTTCCAAATTCTTTACTCAAGCAAATCCCCCGTTGGATCAAATTATTAAAGGTGCTGAGAAAATCTGCCATCAGCTCACTGTCTTTGATTTCACCATCTCCAGGAATGAAGCATGTAAAACTACCAAAAGGAAACAAGAAGATGTTGAGAGATAAATTAACTATAATCCAAATCGTGCTTCAAAGTTACTATACAGACATTAAGTGCCCTGTCTATTACCAACAGGATAATGTGATGTGGTGTGTTATATGAAGGTACCACAATTTAGTTTGGAGAACTTGCCAGACAGAAAACTCATTTATTTTATTCATAATTTATGAGCCAAAAGAATGCATTTCACTGGGAAGAAAGGAGTAGCGTAGTACCAGAAGATGTTAAAGGTAGGCTCATCTCCATACTAAATAGTGAATCTGGTGTCTTCTCCTTCCTCCCTTTCTCTGTTCCTCACAAATACCCTCACAGTATTCCTGTCCTAATGGATGGAAAGGAAGGGTAAAAGCAGTACATACAATATATATTGATTTTAGTAAGGCTGGTGACACTTTCATAAGAAAACTAGGGAAATGTGGTCTAGGTTAAATTTCTCTTGCATAACTGGTTGAAAGACCATATTAAAAGAGTAGTTATCAAGGTTCTCTCTCGCCTCAAGAGGAGGTAGCTTAGCTAGTGGCACATGTCTTGACTTGACCCCAGTACTCTTCAACATGTTCATCAATGACTCATGCAGTGAAGAGTATGTGAATAAAGTCTGAAGATGACACCAAGCTGGGAGGGGTTGCAAACACTTTGGAGGACAAAATTAGAATTCAAAATTACCTTGATCAATAGGAACACATGTCTGAAATCAACAAGATGTAATTCAATGATGGTGAGTGCAAAGTATTTCATTTAGGAAGGCAGAAAAAAAATCAAATGCACAACTACAAAACAGGGATGAACTATCTAAACCATAATAGTAAAGAAAAGCATCTGGGGCTTATAGTGAATCCCATTCAATATGAGCCAAAAATGCGATGCAGTAGCAAAAATAGTTACTATCATTTGGGAGTACATTTCATTTGTAAGATAAGGGAGACAATTCCCCTGCTCTACTCAGCCAGAATGAGGCCTCACCTGTCCATTTGTAAACACCACACTTTAAGAAAGGTTTGGACAAACTGGAGAAAGACAAAAGGAAAGCAACAATAATAAAATCTTTCCTCATTGGTCAAATTTGTCAAGCTCCATTTGTTTAGTCTTGAGAAAAGATGAGAGGGAGGGGGAACCTGATAGTTATCAAATACAGAAAAGTCTCTTATAAAAAGGATGGTGATCTATTGTTCTTCATATTTCCTGAAGGAAAGATAAGTAACATCCAGCTTAATCTGCATCATGGAAAATTCAAACTCTGTTTTAGGAACATTTGGGTAACTTTAGGGATGGTTAAGCATTGAAATGTTTTTCCCAGAGAAGCAGTAAAGTCCTCAACAACGGAGATTTTTAACCTCAGGTCAAACAAAGGTGTCAGGAGTTATCTAGGTATACTTAAGCCCTTGCTTGGTGCATGCATGCGACAACCTCTTGAGATCCCACCCAGCCCTACACAGGGTTACCAACTTTCTAACCACACAAAACCAAACACTCTATACTGCCTGCTTGGCCAAGGCCTTGCCCCTGCACTCAGTCTACCCTCCCTCTGTCACTCTCCCCTCCCCTCCCTCACTTTCACTGGTCTGAGGCAGAGGGTTGGGGTGTGGAAGTGGGTGAGGGACCCCCACTAGGGATGGAAATTCCAGAGTAGGGCAAGAAATGGAGGGTACAGGAGAGGCTCTGGATGTGGTCAAGTGGTTGGGGATACAAGAGGGAATGAAAGCTCCAGCTGAAGGTGCTAGCTCTTGGATGGGGCCAGGGATGTGGGGTGTGGGGTACAGGAGGGGCTCCAGATGGGGCTGATGGTTTCAGAGTGTGGGAAGGGATTCAGGCTGGGGTTCAGAAAGGGATGCTGGTTTGGCTTAGGGTGTGGAAATGGATGCAGCCTCCAGCTAGGGCCAGGGATGAGGGATTTGGGGTGCAGCAAGGGCTCTGGACTGGGGAAGGGGATGGGATGCAAGCTCCAGCCAGTCAGGGCTTACCTCTGGCAGCTCCTGGAAGCTGCTGGCACATCCAGCTCCTAGGCAGAAGGATGAGGTGTTCTGCATACTCCCCATGCGCACAGGTCCCATTAACCATGGTTCTGGCACTCAGGGCCACTTCTCTTAACAGCTAGACATACCAGCCAGTCCTGGACTACACAGGGAGTCGGCCTCAGCCATGCTTTGCCACTGACCAGACTCTTAGTGGCCTGGTCAGCAGTGAGCACCCCAGTCAGAAACCAGACACCTGGCAACCCCAGCCCTATATTTCCATGATTCTAAATATGTTCCTGGGTGCAGTATAGTTCAGTTTTTCCTGGGACAGTCCCTTTAGCTTCCTAGAGAGAGCCCAGACTTTTTTTTTTTTTTTTAAATAAAAACGAAGCGGGGGGTTGGCAAATTGTCCCATGTTGATCTGCTGTTTAACGGGCTTCCTGGGAGGGCTGAAGAGCAGGTGGGCCCTTACTCAGCTGTCTGAGACAGCTGGAGAATAGGTGGAGAATAGGCTCTTGAAACAGCGGGATAAAAGACCTGCCTGAGACTGCTGGACAAGGAGTTGGGTGGGCTCTTTAAGCAGTGTGAAGAAGCTGTTTAAAGAACAGCCTGGGAGGGCTGGGAAAGGTGGTAGGACAGGCTCTTCAAACAGCAGGGACCTACTCTTTACAGACAGCAACTCCTGCCTCCAGTCTGAGATGCTAGCCACAGTTGTCCCTTATCTTACTGTTAGGTTGTCACATGTTTGATTATGTGTTTCCAAGCTGCTTATTCTCCTGTTTCAGTGGACACCAGTGGAACTAACCTTCCTCCCCATCCCAGGAGCCTGGAATACTTCAGGAGCTGCAATGCACGTGAATGGAGATGGCCCTTAATAAATAATGTCAAACTGTCACCCCTGTTGTAAGAACAGCGCAAACACAATCATTTGTACCACATAGAAAGTTAAGTTATTCCCCCTCTCCAGACTTTAGCTGCCTCAGCCCCCAAATCCTCCCCCTATCCCCAAGCTTTACCCCATCCTGCAAACACAGCCACACCCCCAGGCTTAACCCCTCTCCGCCCCAAACCACCCCACCATCCCCAGGTTTAACCCTGCTGAGCCCACCCCAGCCTCCCCTCCATCCCCAGAATTAAATCTTCTGTGCCTCAAACCTGTCCCCATCCCCAGGCTTAAACCCCTGAGCCCCACCCTGCCTCCCATCCCCAGAATTAACTTGCCTCAGCATACGCAGCTCCTTTGTGGCCATCACCGCCTCCCCACCCTCCACTCCTTGCTGCCTCAGCGCAGCTGCGAGGCTCCAGCAGGGGCAGGCTCAACCACCGCTCCAACCCACCTCTCCTTCTGGCTTAGAGACTTTCCCCATGTAGGGTGGCTCCCTGCCATGCCACAGCTGACTGCGCAGTGGCTCCAGAGGCTGCTGCCGCTTAAACAAAAAAAACTGAATTCAGTTGGTTTAATGGCAGGTAACTGAATCTGAATCCAGTATTTTTGTTTAAGCAGTGGCAGCCTGCACAGCTGCAAGAGAATTCAGCAGCAGCAGCACTCGGAGCTACAAGTGACTTCTTAAAAGAGGTGCATGCAGCTCTGGAGCCACAGGTTACCGACGCCAGCTCTACCATCTTCCCAGCAGATACTTTGGGAAAGAGGGTGGGGGAATGTTGTTTTCCTCCTCTCCCTTAGGTCAATAATGTGACTTGCATTGCTAGATCTTACGCATAGTAAGATCTTGAGTCCTTACATTGTTTCTAGTAACACACGCAATTCTTTTGAAATGAATGATGTCCCAGAGACTTTACCATACGGCAAGCACAGTTTTTCTTGACTTCTGCAATTTATAGAAATGCTAAAGAGGCTCATGAATGCAACCAAGACTTATATATGAGTTTCATCTACTGGACCAAAGCCTTCGACTCAGTCAATTGTAGCACCCGTGGAACATCCTCTCAAAGATCAGCTGCCCCAAAAAATTCATTAGCATTTTAAGGCTGCTTCACAACAACATGACTGCCACAGTATTGAGCAACAGCAGATCCCAAAGACATCCCTTTGAGGCCAAAACAGGAGTCAAGCAAGGCTACATCATTGCCCCATCGCTGTTCTGCATCTTCATTGGCATGCCCCTTCACCTCACTGATGGCCAGCTGTCAGATGGTGTAAAGATTGTCTATGGAATGAACAGGAAGCTTTTCAATCTCAAAAACCAGAGGCTAAAAGCAAGACCTCTAAAACCTCGATCACGGAGCTCCAGCATGCAGATGAGAACATGGTTGTTGCTCCTTCTCCCACAGCCCTTCAGACCATCTTAAGTGCCTTCACTGAAGCATACAAGAATCTCAGCCTCACACTGAATACCAAAAAGACCAAGGTGCTCCACCAATTTCACGAACAGGAAAATTTCACGCACCTACTATTGAAGTCAATGGAGAACTGCTGAAAAAGTGATCACTTCTCATACCTTGGAAGTCATCTTTCTGCTAAAGTCAACATTGATGCAGCAATTCAGCATCATCTGAGCCATGCAAGCTCTGCTTTTGCCTGCCTGAAACAAAGGGTCTTTGAGAACTGGGACATTTATCCCAAGATAAGGCTCTTTGGATACCATGCAGCAGTTGTTCCAATGCTACTATATGCATGTGAAACTTGGACAACATACAAGTGTCATTTGAAAGCACTTGAACAATACCAATGCTGTCTCAAGAGTATCCTAAATATCTCTTGGGAGGATAGACACACAAATACTAGCATCCTAGTAGAGTCCAGCATGACCCACACTGAAGCCATTATCATACAACAACAACTTTGTTGGACTAGTCATGTGGTTCAGATGTCTGATCATCACCTCCCAAAACAGATTGTTTTCTGAACTGGAAGAAGGACAGAGGAGCACTGGGGGCCAGCAGAAGAAGTGACATGCTGAAGGCACACATGAAAAAGTGCAGCATCGGGGTCGACACTTAGGAGAACCTTGCCCAAGACTGTTCCCATTGGAGAATGGAAATCTGTGAGGGGGTGGTGCAGTTTGAGAGGTTCTGCTGCAGTGCAGATGAGGACAGGCCAAGAAGAAGAAAAGAGCCTTAAAAACTGCCCCATGCCCCTCCAACAGCTACCAACACCTGCCTCTTCTGTAATAAGATCTGCAGCTCCAGAATTGGGCTGATCAGCCATCAATAGACTCTCAAATAGGAGGCTGACACGAAGATGTCCTACTTGTTATCGAGTGACTGCCAAAAAGAGAGGCTATGTTCTACGCTGCTTTATTGTTTGTATTCTTGCTCCTTTTATAAGCACCAGCCTCATCTTTTTTTGTAGCTTGTCCTCTGAAAAGGATGACCACCCATCCTGTTTTTACCAGGACAGTCCCTTATTTAAGCTCTCGCACAGTAAATGGGCAAATGTCTTTCATTGTGTGGGGCTCCTGTTCCCCAGCACCTCGTGTCTTGGGGCAGCAGCCCCAACTGCCAGGGAGCTCATCCTTGGGGCAGCAGCCCCATTACTCAGCACCCCGTGGTGGCAGCCCCCACTGCTGGCAAGCACCACCATGGGGAGACTGCCTCATTTCCTGACACCCCACATCTGGAGGAGATACCTCTCACTCCCAGGGAGCCTCTCCACCAGGTGGCTGCTTCATTCTCCTGCATTCCGAACCTCAGGGACGTAGCTCCTGCTGCAGGGGAGGCTACTCCGTTCCCTGGTGCAGCAGCCTCTGCTGCCAGGGACCCCTGCCATGGCAGCTGCCACATTCCTTGGGCCCACCTGCTGGGAGGCTGCAAAGACCCTATTCTCAACATCCCCTGCCAGGAGCCCCCCAGGAGCCAGCACCCACTGTTGTGGAGCCCCCATCCTCTGCTTCCCTGCATCAGGAGGCTGCAGAACCCTCCTCCCCCCACATCCTTGGTGCCTCACCATTGGGCATCAGCCCCCATCACCAAGGAGCCCTGACATGATCGCAGCCCTCCAACTCCCAGAGGCTGATGTCCCTTATTTGCCATAGGGCAATGTGCTCCCCCTAACTATGTAGGAGAGGTGGGCACTAACTAGGCTACTTTATTGCCAAACCTCCACCAAATACATTTTTTTTATAATCAATACATTGCTGCCCTCTTAGGCCATTTCTGCTCTGCAGATTCAGAGATAAGTTTTTTAAAAAAACTAGAGTAATTAAAGAGCACTGATTAAAAGTGTATTTTGTTAAATGGAAATTTTTTCTGCTGGAATGAAACTAGTGGCTTGCACTAGAGAATCAAGCATTCAGGGCAAAAGCCAAGTTTCCCCTGCTGTGTCTCATGGTCACGTTCTGAAGCTCCCCTTTACGAACAGAATTCACACAGAAAGGCCGCAGCTGTGCCATGGCCACCCTGCCCAGTAGTTAAATGATACTCAGATGCAGCCATGGGTGCACATACAGTAATTCAATTAGTTTACCAACAAGCCCCGTATCCACTAGAGCTGATCCAATGCTTTGACCCAATTTCCTGAGAAGAATACTTGTTATCTTGATAAGATTAACAGGATATTTTATGCTTTGAATTATTTCTGTAGCACATCTAGATGACCTGTATATACAACTTCACTATATCACTAAATATACTCAATGTTCAGTGTAAGTAGAAAAATACCCTGCTCTCACAACAAACTAGTTTCCCAAGCATGTGCAAAATTAGTACAGATATAAAGGAACATCCTTCAAAAATCAAATTACTGTCAGCATCTTTTTTGGCTTCCTCAAACAGTCCGTTATTGTTTCTTGGATAAATGCGGGATCTACTCACAACAACATCTCAGATGGGTAATGTGTGCATGCACTTACTTCATAAACAACTACATAGATTTCAAGAGGAGTGTTCTCTTCAAACAGAAAGCAATTACATATTTATCTGCATACTGTTGCATTTTAAAATGAAAGAACTCTTACTGAGCACCAACAGCCCTCAACTACAAAATATACATATACACAGGTAGACAACATATTAAATAAAGATAATATAATTTATCTTACTATATCTGTCCATGTGTCCATTTGTTCAGGAACTCCTCCTAGACAATAAGAGCAAGGACCAGCAAATTTGGTATGCAGCTTCTTCTTACCATTACTTAAAGCAAGGTCACAGTTTGGTTGTTCCAGGACTATACGAAGTGGGTAGGCTTTGACTGTTTCTAAAACTGGAAAGGGAGGGGTCTGCTAGCAGGAACAGTCATTCTATCAAATAACCACACGTGAGTGGCTGCACTTGGAATACAGTGGCCAGCTGGGTGCACAGCTCTCGCTGTTGCTGGACGTGCCAGCTTCCATACCTGGTGGCTCCCACTGCCCCAACCAGTCCCTGAGAGCCTCTGCCTGGTTAGCACAGCCACAAAGCCAAATACCCAGCCCAACTTTCTCAGTCCTTACAAGATGGAGGTTCTACTTGTAGGCACATATTTTCTAAATTGTGTGTTTTATGCACCTGGATGTAGTTATAATTTGTCTAGAATGGCCAAAGGATTTTCTAGGAAGAACAATGTATCTAGACTCTACTACGTGTCCTTAACCAGTGAGTGAGTTCTATCAAGTCAGAAACACCTTAAATAAAAGCAAACAGTGCAAGGTGACCTTCAGTGACACCTTGTACAAGGAGAGATTGGCTGCAAGTTCCCTCACCACTTGCCTATCCCCCTAGCTGTCTGATGGCATGAAACTACACGGATACTACGACACCCCATAGGTAAAATAGGTGTAAGAAACGTGATGGGACTGTTCCACATTCCATACCAGTACTACTGGAGCACTAGCAGAGACATCAAGCACCCTCTCTGCTTCATTTATGAACGAGTGAAAGTTCACTGCTGCACTACCCCACCCTCCACTTCCACCGTCCAAAAAACACTACCCTGTCACTGTAGTAAGTTCTAGTCCCTCAGTGCTATGCTGAATACCATGACCACTCAGAACCAGATGCACACAATGATAGATTCCACAAAATCAAGAAAAACTAGAACCCTGTTTTAATAATCTCTTTTTCCCACGGTACCCAATGTATTGTATTCATTAGAGATTTCCACAAAGATTACCTTTCTTCAGAAGATTATTAATATATTATAATAAGATAGTCCTAAAACTTTGGAAGTACAGTTTCAAAATTCATTAATGAGTCAGTCAATCTTTGATCTATCCTCTATCTCAGACTTTTTAAAATGGTATTTAATACTTCTTACACCTGAATTTAAATCTTTTGCTCTAGCCCTTCTACTGTTAATATTTTAGCACAACTGATGCAACAGTCTTCACAAAAATGATTTCCAGTAAAAACATTTCTTCTTGGCTGAGCTTGGCCAAAGCTAGCACTTTCGGCATCTCTAAGTCAACCTGAGCCTCAAAATTTATCTTCACAATGTGCAAATAAGATGCTACTCTGGTGCACCTTACGCTTTCTTTTGCGCTATTAAAATCTCCCTGCTATGCAGAGACAAGGGAGATCTCAGACAATTCTAATCTTTAGTTAAAGATCAGCAAGCTACAATTATGTGCGATTTTAAGTAATTTCAAATTATTGTATTGCTTGCATATGTTCATTTTCTGAGATCTGTTAACTTGCTAGTAAAGTTTAACCTAGATTGGAACCAAATCCATGCTGGCCAGTAGGCTTAACTTCAGTACCATGCAAACTGCAGGAAAATATTGAAAATAAAAATCATCAGGGGACAGACAAATCAGCTTTTGTCAATTGAAGTCATGCCTCACCAATCTATAAAAATTCCTTAACAGACAAGCAT
This sequence comes from Carettochelys insculpta, assembly GCF_033958435.1. Classification (NCBI taxonomy): domain Eukaryota; kingdom Metazoa; phylum Chordata; order Testudines; family Carettochelyidae; genus Carettochelys; species Carettochelys insculpta. The sequence goes on from NC_134138.1 coordinate 98,087,068, forward strand.
GTGGATAAGAGTGATTAAGTCAATATAGTATATGTGGATGTATAGCTATGTAATGCATCGTGTGCAATGTAAAAAAAGCTTTTAATGGTCCCTCACCAAAGTTTTCTTAAAGTAGTCCTGGGATAAGAGGGAAGGTTGCCTCATGGATCAGTAAGTGGTTAAAAGACAGGAAACAAAAGATAGGAACAAATGGTAAGTTTTCACAATGGAAAGATAAGCAAGGGGTTCTGCAAAGATCTGAACTGGTTATCTGCGCTGAACATAATGATCTGGAAAAGAGTGTGGACAGTGACATTTACAGATGATATAAAATATTCAAAATAGTTAAGTCCAAAGATGACTGAAAAATTACAGTAGGATCTCACAAAACATGGTGACCTCAATAAAATGGCAGTCAAAAAAAAAAAATTCAACAAGTACAAACTAGTGCACACTAGAAAAAATTATCCCAACTAGTTGTTAAGGAAAAGGGATCTTGACTTGATTATAGACCATTGTTTGAGAACGTCAGCTTAATACACAACTAGGTGAAAAAGTCCAACCATATTAAGGACTATTAGGAAAGGGATAGATAAGATGGAAGATATAATGCCACTGTAGAAATCCCCTGGTATACCCATACCTTGAATACAGTATCCAGTTCTGGTCAATACATTGGAATCAGAAAATGGCAGACATGGGTAACATTTATGGAACAGTTTCCATATTAGGAGAAAAAAAAACATTAAGGTTATTCTGCTTAGAAAGAGAACTTGGGGTGGGAATTTGGATATTGGCATAGAAAGTATGCTTATTATGTTTGCAGCTGATACCAAGCTGGGAGGGGTTGCAATTACTTTGGAGGATAGGGTCATAATTCAAAATGATCTGGATAAATTGGAGAAATGGTCTGAGGTAAACAGGATCAAGTTTAATAAGGACAAATGCAAAGTGCTCCACTTGGAAAGGAACACTCAGTTTCATACATACAGAATGGGGAGAGACTGCCTAAGAACGACTACAGCAGAAAGGAATCTAGGGGTTATAGTGGACCACAAGCTAAATATGAGTCAACACTGTGATGCTGTTGCAAAAAAAGGAAACATGATTCTGGGATGCATTAACAGGTGTGTTGTGAACAAGACGAGAAGTCATTCTTCCGCTCTACTCTGCGCTGGTTAGGCCTCAGTTGGAGTACTGTGTCCAGCTCTGGGCACTGCAGTTCAAGAAAGATGTGGAGAAATTAGAGGGTCCAGAAAAGAGCAACAAGAATGATTAAAGGTCTAGAGAATGTGACCTATGAAAAAAGGCTGAAAGAACTGGGGTTGTTTAGTTTGGAAAAGCGAAGATTGAGGGGGGAAATGATAGCAGTTTTCAGGCATCTAAAAGAGTATCACGAGGAGGGAGAAAACTTGTTCTTTTTGGCCTCTGAGGATAGAGCAAGAGGCAATGGACTTAAACTGCAGCAGGGGAGGTTTAGGCTGGACATTAGGAAAAAGTTCCTAACTGTCAGGGTGATCGAACAGTGGAATAAATTGCCAAGGGAGGATGTGGAATCTCCATCACTGGAGATATTTAAGAACTATCAGGGATAGTTTAGACAGTACTTGGTCCTGCCATTGGGGCAGGGGGCTGGACTCGATGGCCTCTCGAGGTCCCTTCTAGTCCTAGTATTCTATGATCTGGTTTCTGAATGTAACTCAAGAGGTGAGGGTCCAGGTAGGCCTGAACTCCATTGTCATTAGCCGTGCCACATGTTTAAAGAGTTCTGGTAGGCCTGCATGCAGTGAGACAAGTTACACTTCTTCCAAAGGTGTAACAGGACCAACTTCTTACCACATCCTTCTCTCCTCTGGAACCCTGGAGACCCCTTCCTCGCTACACACCAGGGCCTCTGAGCCCTAACTGAACAGCACGGAGTGCATAACAAACTTCAGAAAAGAAGTTGCATTATTCACCCTTGAATCTTATGGCCCGTGTTTTACAACAGGGGTGAGCCAGATACAGCCTGCCAAGCTTTCTAATCCAGCCCACAGCAGTCCCCATGGCTATGGAGGGGGCAGAGCTTGAGTGCTGTCCCCACCCCAGCAAAATTCTGGCCAACAGGAGCTGAGAGATTTTGCCGGAGGCACAGGCAGTGCCATGGACCCAGCCAATGGAAGCAGAGAAAGTTTGCTGGGTGTGGAGGCACGACAAAGCCCGCCCCCTCCTCCACCCTGTTTCCCCCACTCTGGCACAGACACCTACATGGAACAACCAATGGGCTGGGACTGCTGGCAGGCAGGGAAGCCTTCCTAGGAGGGGCTGCTGGCCAGGAGCTGCCTCCAGCACCCTATGCCCTCTCCCTCCCCACTCTGGATCCACTCCTGCATCCCTAGCCTAAGCCAGAATCGTCTCCTGCACCCATATCCCCCTCAGACTTTGCACCCCAGTCCCTTGCTCCAGGTCAGAACCCCCTTTCTTCAACCAAACTCCCTCTCAGATCCCACACCCTCTCCTGCACCCCAGTTCCCTACCCTGAGCTCCCTTCCACACGCAACCTCCAGTCCAGACTCTGCACCTCCTCCTTAGGAAAAAGTGTGGTCCTTGGCCACTCAACAAAATCTTGGTGTGGTGCCCCCATTAAAAAATACCTACCTCTGTTTCACAAGAACACCAGAAATACCTAAATAACTGCAGAAATCGTTTTCTGACAAGTTGCTAAGGGTAGTACTCTTCAAAAATATTTTGGAAGTAAATACGGCTGGTTGGAAGTCCCCAGGGAAGTTTGGAGGCTTTCAGTGCTCTCTTCAGTTTTTCCTGAAAAAAGTCAGAATATTTCCATCTATTTCAAAGGGCAATTAATATTAAAAATGAGTACAGCCTCTTCTAAAGAGATTAAAAAAGAAGTCAGAAGCATCTCAAGAACCAAGACAAGCTTGCAGACCTTGGTGTACTACCAGCAAAAACATTGGCTCCAAATATAAATGAGCTTCAGTCTCCACCAACTTTTGCTACTGATCTAACTATTCTCACCAGACTATGGTTTCAGTGCTGTTAAAGTTTCTACATAGATTAATGCACTCTTGTCTGATGGTAAAGTGTACTGTTTACAAAAGTCTGCTTCTCAGCATTTATGTGAGAGCTATACAAGTATAGCACTGATGGAGAAAGAGGTAGACCAGGGTGGGCACTGGCAGCTGGTTACTTCTGGCAGCGGGCAGTGTTCCACCCCTGCACAGAACCCTCCCACTGTGGTACTGGAAAACCGTTATGCTGTACTTGCTACAGGAGATGAGTCGCCCAGTACAGAAGAGGAGAAGCCTTGTACCCCCAAGGCTGAGAAGTCTCCTGCCACCACTGCAAGAAGGAAACGCAGAGCAGTGGTGGTCGGAGACTCTCTTTTGAGGGGGACGGAGGCACCCATCTGTCGCCCTGACATTTTGGCTAGGGAGGTCTGCTGCCTGCCTGGGGCCCGTATCCAAGATGTTACAGAGGCATTGTCGAGGATTGTCTGATCCTCAGACTACTATCCCATGCTTCTCATCCATGTGGGCACTAATGATACTGTGAGGTGTAATGCTGAGCAGGTAAAGAGTGACTACAGGGCTCTGGGGGCACGGGTGAAGGGGTTTGGGGCGCAGGTGGTATTCTCTTCAGTCCTTCCTGTTGCGGGTAGGGGCCCAGGCAGAGACAGGTGCATCCTAGAGGTGAATGCCTGGCTGCGTGGATGGTGTCGCTGGGAAGGCTTCAGTTTCTTCGACCACGGGATGCTATTTCAGGAAGGACTGCTAGGCAGAGATGGCGTTCACCTTTCGAGGAGGGGAAAGACCATATTCGGATACAGACTTGCTAACCTGGTGAGGAGGGCTTTAAACTAGGTTTGCCAGGGACAGGGGAGCAAAGCCCGCAGGTTAGTGGAGAACATGGAAACCTGGGAGATGGGTCGGAAGTAGGAGGGAGCATGCGCAACAATGTCAGAGTAAAAAGAGGGCCAGGAAAAAACTGGGGGGAAAGTTCAAATCAATATCTAAGATGCCTATATACAAATGCAAGAAGTATGGGTAATAAGCAGAAAGAACTGGAAGTGCTAATAAATAAATGCAACTATGATATCATTGGCATCACAGAAACTTGGTGGGATAATACACATGATTGGAATGTTGGTATTGAAGGCTACAGCCTGGTTAGGAAAGACAGACAAGGAAAAAAGGGGGGAGGTGTTGCCTTATATATAAAAAATGTACACACTTGGACTGAGGTGGAGATGGACGTGTTGAGAGTCTGTGGGTTAGTTTAAGAGGGGTAAAAAACAAGGGTGATGTCCTGTTAGGAGTCTACTACAGGCCACCTAATCAGGTGGAAGAGGTTGATGATGCTTTTTTTAAGCAACTAACAAAATCATCCAGAGCCCAGGATTTGGTGGTGATGGGGGACTTTAATACAGCGGGGCACAGACTATCCAATAAGTTCTTAGACTGCATTGGAGACAATTTTTTATTCCAAAAAGTTGAAAAAGCCACCAGGGGAGAAACTGTTCTGGATTTGATTTTAACAAATAAGGAGGACTTGGTCGAGAATTTGAATGTGGGAGGCTGCTTGGGTGAAAGTGATCATGAAATCATAAAATTCACAATTCTAAGGACTGGTAGGAGGGAAAACAGCAAAGTAAATAGAGATGATGGATTTCAGGAAGGCAGATTTTGGTAAACTCAGAGAGCTGGTAGGTAAGATCCCATGGGAGGAAAAACTGAGGGGAAAAACAACTGAGGAGAGTTGGCAGTTTTTCAGAGAGACATTATTAAGGGCCCAAAAACAAGCTATTCCCCTATGTAGGAAAGATAGTAAATATGGGCAAAGACCGCCTTGGCTTAACAAGGAGATCCTGCATGATCTCAAACTAAAAAAGGAATCCTATAAAAAATGGAAACTAGGACAAATTACAAAGAATGAACATAGGCAAACAACACAGGAATGCAGGAGTAAAATTAGAAAGGCTAAGGCACAAAATGAGATCCAACTAGCTACAGGCATAAAGGGTAACAAGAAGGCCTTTTACAAATATATTAGAAACAAGAGGAAGACCAAGGACAGGGTAGGGCCACTGCTCAGTGAGGAGGGAGAAACAGTAACAGGGAACTTGGAAATGGCAGAGATGTTTAATGACTTCTTTGTTTCGGTCTTCACAGAGAAGTCTGAAGGAATGCCTGACATAGTCAATGCTGGTGGAAAAGGGGTAGAGTTAGTTTTTGAAATAAAAAAAGAATAAGTTAAAAACCATTTGGAAAAATTAGATGTCTGCAAGTCACCAGGGCCTGATGAAATGCATCCTAGAATCCTCAAGGAGCTGATAGAAGAGGTAGCTGAGCCATTAGCTCTCATTTTTGGAAAGTCATGGGAGACAGGAGAGATTCCAGAAGACTGGAAGAGGGCAAATATAGTGCCCATCTACAAAAAGGGGAATAAAAACAACCCAGGAAATTACAGGCCAGTCAGCTTAACTTCTGTGCCAGGAAAGGTAATGGAGCAGGTAGTTAAGGAAGTCATCTGCAAGCACTTGGAAGGTAGTAAAGTGATAGGGAACAGCCAGCATGGTTTTGTAAAAAACAAATCACGCCAAACCAACCTGATAGCATTTTTTGACATGATAACGAGACTCGTAGATAAGGGAGAAGCAGTGGATGTGGTATACCTAGACTTTAGTAAACCATTTGATACGGTCTCGCATAATATTCTTATTGACAAACTAGGCAAGTCCAACTTAAATGGGGCTGCAATAAGGTGGGTGCATAACTGGCTGGCTAATTGTACCCAGAGAGTAGTTGTTAATGGTGCTCAATCCTGCTGGAAAAGCATAACAAGTGGGGTTCCGCAGGGGTCTGTTTTGGGACCAGTTCTGTTCAATATCTTCATTAATGATTTGGATGTTGGCATAGAAAGTACGCTTATTAAGTTTGCAGATGATACCAAGCTGGGAGGGGTTGCAACTACCTTGGAGGATACGGTCATAATTCAGAATGATCTAGATAAATTGGAGAAATGGTCTGAAGTAAACAGGATGAAGTTTAATAAAGATAAATGTAAGGTGTTGCACTTAGAAAGGAATAATCTGTTTCACACATACAGAATGGGAAAAGACTGTCTAGGAAGGAGTACAGCAGAAAGGGATCTAGGGGTTCTAGTAGATCACAAGTTAAAATATGAGTCAACAGTGTGATGCTGTTGCAAAAAAAAGCAAACATGATTCTAGGATGCATTAGCAGGTGTGTTGTGAACAAGACACGAGAAATCATTCTTCTGCTCTACTCTGCGCTGGTTAGGCCTCAACTGGAATATTGTGTCCAGTTCTGGGCACCCCAATTCAAGAAAGATGTGGAGAAATTAGAGAAGGTCCAGAGAAGAGCAACTAGAATGATAAAAGGTCTGGAGAACATGACTTATGAAGAAAGGCTGAAAGAATTGGGCTTGTTTATCTTGGAAAAGAGAAGATTGAGGGGGGGACATGATAGCGGTTTTCAGATATCTTAAAGGGTGTCATAAGGAGGAGGGAGAAAACTTGTTCTTCTTGGCCTCTGAGGAGAGAACAAGAGGCAATGGACTTAAGCTGCAGCAAGGGAAGTTTAGGTTGGACATTAGGAAAAAGTTCCTAACTGTCAGGGTGGTCAAGTACTGGAATAAGTTGCCAAGGGAGGTTGTGGAATCTCCCTCGCTGGAGATATTTAAGAACAGATTAGATAGATGTCTATCAGGGATGGTGTAGATAGTGGTTGGTCCTGCCGTCGGGGCAGGGGACTGGACTCGATGGCCTCTCGAGGCCCCTTCCGGTCCTAGTGTTCTATGATTCTATACAAGCCCAGGGATCTTAAAATACACAGAGAAGGCTTCTGCAATCAAGAGTTCAGCTGTTCTGCATGCTCTTAACATGCAACCAAGACTTTGTGATTCTAAAATGTAAAGAGCAGGTGCTAGTGGGATAACTTTACATAAAATTTATGCTGCTAGAACAAAACTGAGGAAGAGAAAGAGCTAGTCCAGCCTAATAAAGTTGGACATGGCTCAGTGACTTCTGTGACAAAAGAGTAATGTCTCAAACAATACACTATACTTTCCTGTTAGATTCCACACTGCTCACTGTCATGCTTCCATTTCCAGCTTGAATCAGGAGGCCATCAGTCTTCAAAGCACTTAAGCAAATTGGAATTTTAATGACTTCTTTGTCACCAGCGAAGGAGGGTGTCTTATTTATTTCACTATGGAGACTATGGCTACACTACAGCTTAAGTTGACATAAATTATATCACCGAGGGATGTAAACAAGCCACTTGCTTGAGCATAACTTATGCTGATTTAAGTGCTGGTGTGGACAGATCTATGTTGGCAGGAAAGCTTCTCTACTGACATAACTACCACTGCTCACAGGGACTGGAGAAATTAAGATGAGGGGAAAACTCTTCCACTTGGAGTAGCACCTCCACTAGGGAGTTTACAGCAGCGCAGCTCTAATGCAGTTGCACCTTTGGAAGTCCTCTCTTGAGGCCACAGCCTCAGTGTATATAGCCAATAGTTAATCAAAGGTAAACTTGGGTCTGAGTTTATCCATTGGGAGACAAGCAGTTTTTCCACTACCCCACTATATCTATATCTATATCTATATAATATACACACACCCCACTTCAAAAATCTCATTAAAGCATCTGTGCAGTCATCGCAAGGCCTAACTATGTGGGATCCTCCTAGCATGCACATTGGAGTAGTTCTTTACATAGCTCTCATTTGGAAGGTCATCTTAAAGTTACTGTTGCATAAAATTGGCGCCCCTTCATTTTTCCAGGTAAAGATCTCTCTCTCACACCCCTCCTCCAAGAATCTGGAAACTCAAGTTTGAGTGAGTGATCTTTGTGCCCTGCTAAGTGCAATGGGCCTGCAACAAAGAGAAACTGATCTGATGTACTAGAATATTCCTTTATCAGGATGCCTCACTCCAGAAGGCCCTACGTGACAGGCCTGTTCTCTCCTACAGACAACCTCCCAAACTTATGAGCATTCTCACCAACAGCTACAGTCTATACTGCAGGAACACCACTCCTGCGACTTTTCCTTGTAACAAAGCCCTCTGCCAGCTGTGTCCACGTATCTATTCTGGGGATACCATCACTGGACCTAACCAGGTTACTCACAGAATCATGGGCACATTCTCATGTTCCTCAACTAACATCATATATGCCATCATGTGCCAACAATGCCCAGATGCTTTGTATATTGGACAGACTTCAAACTCTCTTAGACAAAGAGTTAATGGGCACAAAACAGACATAAAAACACTCCTGATCCACAAACCTATTAGCCAGCATTCTAATGGAGTGGGCCATTCTGTTAAAGACTTAAGAGTTTGCATTTTACTGAAGAGGAATTTTCACACTACTTTGGAAAGAGAGGCTGCTGAACTCTCTTTTATATTCAAATTCGACACATTAACACGTGGTTTGAACCAGGATGGGAATTTTCTGAGTCACTATAGGGGCTCATTTGCATACTTGGCTTAATCTAATTCTTGACTCCCCCTCCCCACCCTTCCGCCCCTCTACGCTCTGATTTGCTCACCATGATCATTTTTTTCCCTGATTTGTCCTCCTTGATTACTGTTTTTGGTTCTCTGTGCCTTAAATATTGAGTCTGTTCTGGTATGGCTATGGGCTGAAGAAGTGGGTCTGTCCCACGAAAGCTCACCAAATAAATTATTTTGTTAGTCTTTAAAGTGCTACTTGACTGCTTTTTTTGCTTTGATAGAATACTGAGAACATGCTGATATGTGGCTTATGCCTTCAGTTTGTGGCAGCCTCACAGCACAAACTATTTTTGTGCATCATCTTTAAATATCTTCTTGGGCTAAGCTGAAATTAATCGATAAATAAATAGATAAAATATATAATTTAAATCATCAATTTTTAGTCAGTAAATTATTCCTGGTGGGAAACAAGTTTGTAGTCTGCATAATACCAGGCACATTGTTGAGCTACAGTAACAAACAGCTTGTAGCTTTATTCCAGTCTAAACCTTTGTGCTGTACTAAGAAAGGAGGAGCGACTGAATGGAACAATAACTGTAGGGATTGATACGAGATGTTATCTGAAGTTGTAATATGTTATGGATAAGAACACTTGAAAGAGCTACAACAGAACATATTATAGGCAAATTTAAAGACAGAAAAGCAAGGTAATTCAGAAATAACCTACTATGTTGTCCTTTGCTGTGAGCAGATGTTACTACTGATACCATAAGGGGAATGGTAGTCTAGTACAGTAAGTACAGAACTTTAGAGCAAGGGAATAAGAGATAGGGAGTCTGTTACTGGTTTGGCTAATGCCTTCCTTTTGGGCAAGTCACATAACCTCTCAGTGCCACTGTAAAATAGCTCTCAAAATTAATAATTTTCTACCTTGTTAGGCTATTTTGAGAATATTTAATTATTAAAACAACATTTTGAATGTACTGGATAAAAGGATGTATGTGGTGCAGGGAGCGCAACTGTCTGAGAACTACAAATTGTAGTTTATTGTATAAAGGTATTATTGTACTGTATAACCTCAGTAATAATGGGATAAATTCAGAGAAATTGGCATTAAAATTGTACCTTTCTACATTTCCAGGCATTTGTCTGTTGTCTGCTTAATGTTTATGTACGGCATGCATTATAGCATTTTATATAAAAAAACCCAAACCTTAGTTTAAGGGAGATCAATCATAAAAACAAATGCCTCCATTCCCAATCTAGTGACTTAATGCTGCAGATTTGTTACCACTTTCTATTATAAAGAAACTACAAAAACAAAACAGACAATGGATTGTTTGCTTTTCTCTGACAGCAATTATTCTTTAAAACATAAAGCCTAATGCTGTTGATGAATAACAAAACCAGTATTTTAGCAAGTTGCTTCCAAACACAGGCATTTGTATAAGAAATGTTTGTTTTGTGCTATAATCTCAGACATGAAATGAAATACGGTCAGTTGTGTATTTCCAATAGTCATGACAGTTCATGATGGCATGCACACTCATGGACTTAGTTCCAAAAATAATTTGTAAACGGTCTTAAAAGGCTGAGGTTCCACTGAACCCTGCCTGAGGGCATTTTTTAATAAAATATTAAACACAGGTATGTGCATTTCACTGTGCATAAAAACTAGCAAGTTACTTATTCATTAGCCCATTCCTTTATGAGCAGACACTGTCCCCACAGATGGATACACAAAGTGTTATTTTTCTTTCATAAGCCAACCCTAGCTCCTAGAACTGGAAGGGACTGTCAGGGGTCATTGAATCCAGTCCCCTGCACTCACAGCAGGACCTATCACCACCCCAATGGATTTTTTTTTCCTTAAATCTATTTGCCCCAGATCCCTCAATGGCCTCTTCAAGGATTGAACTCACAACCCTGGGTTTAGCAAGCCAACACTCAAACTCACTGAGCTACTGCCCATCTCTCCAGCGTATTTCAGGGATTGGCAAACTTAGTTTTCCAGCCTGTCAGGATAAACTGCTGAGACACAGATATTTTGTGAACCTGGAGCGTCTGCAGGCTTGAAACCATGCGTCTCCCAGTGTCTGCAATTCACTGGCAGGAGCAGCAAGAAGTGACAGCCAGCAAGCCCCTCAGTCCGCACCCCTTCCTGCAGCTTCCATGGGCTAGGAACAGTGAATTGCAGTCACTGACAGTTGAGGGGCTCCCTGCCTGCCACTGCTCCAGGTAAACAATGGTCCCAGAGCACCAGGAGCTTACCCCAACAAGCTTGGGAAATTATTTGCCAATACATGGATAAACTGACCCCTGTTTGATGATTCACTTTTTTTTTTAAAAAATCAAAGAAATTCATTATGGACAAGTATATGCAGTAACCCCCAGTTCAAAATCCCCCTTTTTGTCCTTCTTCCAGAGATGCCACTGAAGAAATTTTGGTGGACTCTTCTATTTCAGCTCTGTGAAACTATCAGTGGATGATTATTTAAGCTCATGAATGTTCACCTATGAAAAACGTTTTTTCTGTACTATTTTTGCTGTCATTCACATAATTAACCTGTATCTTAAAAGAGATCCACATTATAAAAATTCTTCAGGACAGATTCTCTGCTGCAGCAATTACATTATCAATAGAGAATTTGTCAGTTCACAAACACCACATTTCATCTCAACAGATCAGCTCCAGCCTCCTGGCATTCCAACTTATCCCAACAATCAGAAAGTCACAGAAGATTTTTCCAGTCAAAGTGTCTCCTTTTGGAATCCCCTTTATACCTGAAATTTTTAAAAGCTCAGAGATTCCAGAAAGGGCACGTGTACTATTTTTCTGCTTGTCTTATTCACTGAGATGTAGGCAAGTTGAAAAGCATGTTTCCATCCCGAACGCCGGGAAAATAGCTGATATGGAGTGAGAAAGGAAAGACACAACAGCACCCCCTGGCAGAAATTACTGTCAGTCTCTTTGAGAACTGTTTCCAAAAACAAACTAAAGGGAAATACCCATTTTTATGAAACTTTGACAGATGCATTTTTAAATATGCTTTTTTAAAAACACGTATTTCCCACCTTCTCTCAACACTTAAGTATTCAGTAGAAGTTGTAAAACAGAGAATTGCCAAAAGCTGTAAGAGAAACTGCTCTGATCACAGCAATATCCACAACCAAACTTCTTGGACATTGTAGAACATTATTCTACAAAAATCAGCTCCAGCCATTAGGCAGCATTTAGTGACATGGAACTCAAATCAAAACTTGAAGGTTTGAGCTGGCATACAAAGTGTCAACCAAGCATTAACTGGGTTTTATGAGGTGATTCACTGTTAAGCAATTTCCCAGAATTTAATTATTGTGCACCCAGAAAGAGCAATTAAAGACAGAGCCCAGAATTTGTGAGAAACCGGCATGAGACAGAGGATGACTATCTCAGCAGCCTCTCCACCTTCAGTATGACGTTTTATGAATGAACAAAGAAAAGATTTAAGAGACAAGATTAATTTTACCTTGTTTCCTCCCAGCCCCTTTGGTTCTCCCCCGATCAGGAAGGATTTTTTTTTCTTTTTAAATTAATCTCTTGACCCAAACGATTGCTTGCTGTTAGCTAGTGTTTCTTAAACTTTTTGTGACCATGAGACACCAAACAATAATATTTTTTGTGCAGAACACCGATGAAAGTTCTCTTTAAAAACTGTTAAACAAAACAAAAAAAAACAAAAACCCCAAAACCAAAACAGTAACATATACAGTGTAAAAAAAAAAAAAAGAGTACTTTATTCAGGTATCATAGCAATGAAGTAATATTGTATCTGGGTTTCAACTTTGTCTATATGTAGCTGTGGTCATTTGATGTTTGAGTTGAATTTTATTTTATTACCTTAAAGCCACATCATTTTTGATGCTGGATGGAGGAATGGAAGCACACAAGCAAGCCTACACTGCCAAGCAATTTCTGTTATATTCCTGTATGCACTAAAGGTACTAATAAAACATGTCCATCAATGAAAATTACAGACTTTTCCATTTCTCACAAAAGTCCTACAGTATCATAAGGCTTTCCTATAACTCTATTTCATGCCCCACTCAGAGTTTACCCACTCCCTACCCCTCTCTCTCCACACAACCATATCACAGCTTTTGCGATCTGGAACAGCTTCCTGAAGCCCACTTGTGTCATTGTCTTAATAAAGGGATGTGGTAAGGTGGACATTATGCAAACTTCAAATCCTGAAGTGATTTTGTTCAGCTTTGGGGTGGAGGTCAAAGTGAATTCTCACTTTACCAAATGATTTTGCCTACAGCTAATTCTGGCACACCATACACATATTGATACAATGCACTGCACTCCATAATGTGCATCACACAAGGATGCTTAGAAGCTCATTTCCTTCTTTTGTTCTGCAGAAGTCTCATTGGGCTTCCCTGCAAAAGGCTCTTGGGAATGGAATTTCGTACATTTCCTTAGGTCAGGTTAAATGAAGGCAATGTAGATTGATCTGGTCCTGAAGTCAGCTTGCTGGAAGCATTTTAAGATTGGTTTCAAGTCTTAACATTTATTAACACACAGCATTAAAATGCCCCTTCTAGTTTTTCCTTTCCATATTATTTAGCACCAGTCAACAATTACAAATCAGTAACAAATACCATCTTATAAACATGCACCTACAAAAGAGAAAACTGAACTCCTAAAAGCTATGTTTTACATTCAAAGCAAATGATTCTTGATCTCTTCTAATTAAAAAAAACAAGTTAGTTCACTTGCCTATATGATGGTGGTATTATAGAATTAATATGTTTGCACGGGCATCTGAATGTATATTTGGCAAGAAAGTACACGTTACAACCACAAAGCCATTCCTTTTGGGAAAAAAATATAAGAAATTTTAAACTTGGGTGCCTGAAGATAACTCCCAATAAGAAATTTCAGAGCTGTCAAAATGCTTATTAAATAATGTAATTAATTTTCCAAGTATCGAAGTTAGACTGGCTGGGCTGTATTTCTGCCATTCTTCTTTGCTCTTCTTTTTCAAGATATATGCTATTTTTGGCCTTCTCCCCATCCTTTAGGGCCTAACCCAACCTCCATGAGTTCTCAAAGGTAATTATTTCTGATAGTTCCTGAGGGATGCATATCAGCAGGCCCTGCTCAGCTGAATACATCTAACTTATCTAGATATTATTTAACCTGATCTTTCCCTATTTTGGCATGTGATCCTTCCTCATGGTCAATATTAAATGTGTTAAGTATTTGGTTGCCAGTAATCTTTTTAATGAAAATTGAAGAAAAATGGATATTAAACACTTCAATGCTCTTGCTGTCCTCAGAAATTTCTCCTTCCCTACTAATTAGAAGACATGCTTTCTTTCATCTTTCTCTTACTCCTAATGTATTTCAAGAATGTCTTCACATTGCCTTATGTTCTTTGCTAGATGTAACTTGGGCTACGTCTAGACTGTGTCGGCAGAAGGGGTTTCCCCAACATCTGGCCCTATGTGGATGGGCCAAACATCGGGAAAGCCTCTCCCACCAGAACTGTCGATGGGAGGTGGGCAAATGCATTGTACAATTTGCGTCTTTTGCCAATAGTTTTTGGCAATTTAGACATAGCCTCAGTTTGTGCTTTAGCCTTTCTGATTTTATCCCAACAGGTTTGTGATATTCTTTTGTACTTTTTGCAGTTGGAGTATGTTTTTACTTTTTGTAGTGTTCCTTTTTGACTTTCAAGTTAAAGAATTCTAGCACAGTCCTATTGCCTCTTACTGTTCTTCCACTCTTTCCTTTGCATTGGGATAATGTTAAAGACACTTACTCAAACTGTATCCTTAACAGTTGCTAGCACTCCTGAATTCTTTCTTCCCTCAGATTTTCTTCCCATGGTATCTTACATACCAGTTTTCTGAGTTAAAGTCTGCTTTTTCGAAGTTTGTTGTGCTTATCCTATTGCTCTGACTCCTTCCTTTACTTAGGAACATGAGTCTTGATCACTTTTACCCTCCTGCCTTCAAATTTACAATCAATTCCCCCCTGTAGTCAAAATCAAGTCCAAATAGCTGTTCCCCTGGTTACTTCCTTCACTTTCTAAAACAAATACTTGTCCCCAATATGTTCCAAGAACTTACTGAAAATATTGTTTTGCTGTATAACTTTTCCAACAGATGTCTACGTAGTTGAAGTCCTGCATTACTAACAGGTCTTGTGTTTTGGATAATTCTGTTATTTGTTCTAAAAATGATTTATCCCTTTCTCTTCCTGACTTGGTGTTGCCAAAATATCCCTTACCATTATGTCACCACTACTCCTTCCCCTTTTACCTTCACGTTAGAAATTTTCAACTATTCCTCCTCTCAGCTCTGCCTGGATCTCAGAATAAGTGTTATGTTCTTGTCATATAATACAATACCTCCTTTTGCCCGCCCTCTCCCCACCACCTGTTCTTCCTGAACAAACTATCACCACCTATACCAATATTCCAGACACTATTTACCCCACCAGCCACATGATGACAATAATTTATCTTATGCATTAATATTTCCAGTTCTTCCTATTTCCCATACTCCTTGGGAATTAACTTTACATGACATATGTTGGAGCATAAGTTGCAGCTGATGAAGCAGGTCTTTGCCCATGAAAGCTCATGCTCCAAAATATCTGTTAGTCTATAAGGTGCCACAGGACTTCTTGTTGTTGTCAAAGATACAGACTAATACAGCTACCTCTCTGATACTTTACATGAGATAGCAACACAAAATCTTGGAAGTAAAAACACGCTTTATTAAAAAAAATACTCAAAAAGCTCTGTTCTCTAACTTAGCTGCACTATTTGCATGAACCCTTAAAAGCCTTTGGAATGGCTACATGATAAATATTTGATGGACGACATCTGGCTTAATGACAGAATCAGTTACTACTATTCAAAGGTAAAGACAAGTGAATCAGCACATTATTGTTTTCAGCTCAGCTAACACCCATAAACAAAACAGACCAGCCTGCTGAACACTATTTATTTTACTAACTCATATAGCCCAAGTAATGTCATAACAGGATATAAACACACATTTATCATGAATATAAAAATAATTTAATCCAAATTTATTACTAAGTTGCTTTGCTTGTAAACGAACAGTTTTCTACCCAAATTCAGCACCTATGATTTGAACAATGTGCTACATATGAAGATCCAGACAATAGCTACACGAAATACCAGCAGGAGTGGCAGGGACTTAATTTTTTTTTTTACCTCTTCCTCTCCCAGTTGTCTCAATTTTTCTGGTTTCTAAATACTCTCAGCAATCTGGAAAAGCTGTCGTGTCATTTTCATTAAAATTAGGAAGTCCTAATACCATGTACCAGTTAGTGGTGCAGGACTGAGGCAGCAGGCCAGAAGACACACAAAAAGATAATCTTCACATAAATGTTCAACACACTCTTGTTATAGATATGCTAGGTACAAATCCTTGTCACCACCTGACCTCACAATTTCTTCTTGAGCTATGGTACAGGTTGAACCTTCCTAGTCCAGGACCCTCTCATCCAGCAAAAACCATGCTCCTGCAGTTGGGTCCTGGTGAGGTCCAGCAGAAGAGCCCGGAGGCCAGGATCAGCGATCATGAAGATAGCCCAGCAGCCCCAGAAGCTGGGAGCAGAGGGGCTGGAACTGACAATCCCTGGTTTGGCAAACTCCCTCATTCAGTACTCATCAGGTCCCGAGGATGCCAGACCAGGAAGGTCCAACCTCTACTGAAAGTACTTTTTACAGAAATCTGAAACAAATCTGGGACAAAAGTTGAGTGACAGAGGGCTTCATCCACACTAAAATGTTAAGTTGACATAGCTGTGCTGGTCAGCAGTGTGAAAAAATTACACTCCTGATCACAGTTATGCTGATCTAACCCCTACTTTAAATGCAGCTATGACAACAGAAAAATAGTTCCATTAACATATCTAATGTGCTTTGGGAAGGTGGTGATCATATATCACTGAAAAGCAAAGCTACATCAGATCACTGAAAGGGAAGATGTATGTAGCACATCAACTGTTCATGCTCTCTAGAGAGGAACTCTCTCCTGAGGTTCAGTTTTCAGGGTCTACCCCAGACTATGAAGAGTTGAGCCACCCCACCTAATTCCCACCATATGGGCTTTATTTTAATTTAAAATATATACCTCAAATGGGACCAAGATGCAAAATCTGCACCTACATCTGAACTTTTTGCAAATTCCAGGGTGTCTGAATTCAAGATTTCAGTTTGCCACTGAGGCAAGGCCAGCCACACAGTTCAGGTGAGGGTCAGTCCAAGCCTGTCCTTATAACACACACTTATGTGAAATCACATTCTACTGCCAGTTTTGATCAGCCTTTTCATTACATTCTACTGCCTTCTACTAAATTGTGAGAAGTGGTTTGATAAATGAAACAGGAAACAGCTAGTCATTCCAGGGTGCCTAATTCAGGGAATACATTGGCACTATGCTAACCATTCCCCACTCTCCTGATTGCATGTTAAACAAGGTATATACTGTCTGAAGAGACTTTGGGGGGGAGTTAAGGAGGGAATAAAAGTCCTTCATGCAAGAGAAACAAACCACAAATAAATACCATTTGTTTAGTTGAGAGGAAGGAAGTGTACCCCAGCAGACAAATTTTAAGTAGTACAAGTAAGGCAGGTTATTTAAGACTCTTTTGTTTTTTGTTTTTTTTAAAAAAAAAAAAAAAAAAAAAGAGAAGAGATTTACAATGAACAGCCCATGCTGCAATCAAAGCAACAACAAATGATGCCATTGTCACAGTCCAGCCTGCTGGCTAATTCTGTCTGCAGCTCATTTTATGTGCTCCTTCAGGGATCCTCTGGTTGCCAGCAATACTGTACATGTGGATTTGGGGCAGGCCTTGAAGCACTGTAGTAGGATTTTACGACCTTGGACAGGGCATTATCAACAGCAAAGTAATGGAAAACAGATGAAATTGCTTTTTTTAAGCCAATACCATAGGCTGCTTTTATAGGAATTACTCTCATCTTTAGGTTGATCGCTATAATAAAAAACACATACTTAATGATTTACTGGATTTTCTTCCCTCTGCATTTATAACAAACAATTTTTAAAAAGTATAATTTATTAAAAAGGGGGTTAAGAAAATTGTTTTAATAAAAACAGATGCAGGTAGCATTATAGGTCTGCTACTATTTAATATCCAATATTTAAACATACAATTATAGGGTACCACATACCCCCTCTAGTCAAACTCAGGGTTCTTTTTCTTCTCACTACTGAGCAAATCCTCAATCCAACTGTTCAAGTAAATGAGTTAGGAGTGGCAGTTCTTCATTGCTAACAAGCATAAGAAAGCTGTCCATGCTGCCACAGTGTCCCTCGAACATTACAAGTTGTCACAGCCATTAGACTCCTCCTGTGAGAAATGGTAAGTGGCTAGCAGAAACATATCAGCCTGCAGATCCATATATACTTTGTCCAGATCCTGCTATTTGCTGGAGTCCAGGCAATGCTCTGCTCCCTGCAAAGGACATGGATGCCACTATCCTCTACCTATGGTGCAGCAGATGTACAATGGCAATATTACATTTAGTGTCCTCATGTCCCACAGAGAAACATGAAGCAGGATTCCCCCTTTTGTTGCTGTTATAGCCCCAAATCTAGAGCACATTTAAAATACAGCTAACAGGAAGCCAGCTTCTACCACACCAATGTAATTAATACAATCAACTTACTGAAATAGGACAAATTCCTTTCTTAAAGTGTTCTGATTTTATTCACTCCTTACAGACCAAACTGTGTTATTAGTTCCACTGGTTTAAGACATCACAAGGGCTTCATCCACGCTAAAATATTAGATTGACATAGCTGTGTTGGTCAGCAGTGTGAAAAAACCACACCCCGAATCAGTTATGCTGATCTTACCCCCAGTTTAAATGCAGCTATGTCAAAGGAAAAATGGTTCCATTAACATATCTAAGGTGATTTGGGGAGGTGATGATCATGTATATCACTGAAAAACCACTTCCATTAGTGTAGTCTTCATCTAAACCACAGAATTATGCCAGCATTGCTATTTCAATATAGCTCCTTCTGGTGTAGCTCAGTAGAATCTGGCCCTAATGTCAAATACAGGAATTGATCCACTATAGACTTCCAGTGATGTCAGGAAGGCAAGAGGAGACGTAAAATTACAATGCCCCCAAATAGACCTATATAAACAATCAACTTTTAAGAAGTATATTTGATTGCAAAATTTATTTTAAAATTATTCTGAATTAAGTTTTCCATATGCAGCTTCCTTTCTGCATGCAAATTTGTTTGTTTGTTTTTGGACAATTGCCACAAATGAAATAATTGAGATGACTGAATCCAGAACAAGTGCAAGTTTGAAAGAGTTTGAAGGACATATGGACTTCATGCCCTGAATGGTCACAGTTCAACTTCGTGATGTTAGAACAATTCAGTTATTCTTCAAAATTAAAGAAGTTTCAACAGCCTTAGAGGAAATTATTTTTACTTGCTTATATACAAAAGGAATAAATACAGATTTACAGATCCGAGCATGCAAATGTATCATCTTATACGAGAGGGACAAATCATGCAGGCAAACTATGCATGAAAGTCATGAAATGGGCTATAAATCCAATAAAAATAAGATATTCGGAAGTTCCACAAAAGGGGGAGGAGCCACAGTCACTCCTCACTGGGCACCATTTGGTCTAGAGCCATCCCTGCCTGGATCAGAAAGTCTGCATTGTGCAGTATGAACACGTTAGCATGGCTGTGAGACCAAGGTCCAGCAACTGTAAGCAAATTCACAATGCAGTTTGGAAGCTCAAAATGGGCTTGGAAATACCAAGTCCATATTCCCAGCTACTAGAGACCTGGGACACTGAGGCCGACAGTGCCCAGAAGTGCTCTAATTCCTTCCAGACAAGAATGTGAATTGGCTCCACCACAATCTCATGATCTTACATGTAGATACATTTAATTGATACAAAACTGCTTGTTACAATGAGATTCAACCATTAATTCATTATTTACCACCCACCCACACACCATCCTAAAGTAAAATAAGAAGTCATGTGGCACTTTAAAGGCTAACATTTAGGAATAAGCTTTTGTGGGCTGGAGCCCACTATCAGATGCATGAAATGGAAACCTCAGTCTGGCACAGATATATACACACACACAAAGACGGGAGTGTTACATTAATATGCACAGGCACAGTGCTAACAAGACCAGTTCAATCAGGGTGAATGTGGCCCACTCACAACAGTTGATAAGAAAGTTAAATACCACAAGGTGGAAAAATTACTTTTTATAGTGTGCTGGCCACTACCAGTCTCTATACAGATCTAATCTGACAGCAACACATTTTCATATGAATTTCAGCTGTGCAGTCTGAAGTTTTTTACATGTTCATGTAAAGCAACTTTCAAAATCTTGTTACTGAGTGTTCATGGAGCTTGAAGTGCTCTCCTACTGGATTCTGAATGTTACCATTCTGATGAAGTGAGTTCCAACCCAGGAAAGCTGGTGCCTAAATAATCTAGCTAGTGGTGAAGGTCTCACAGGGCTCCTCTTTTTTTTTTTTTCCTTCCCTGAAACAGACTAACATGGTTTCCCCTCTAAAGCTTGGCACTCTAAGTTTCTGTTCATGAATAGTTTGATGGATAAAAGGAAAAAGGAGACCTTCACTACCAGGTCCTTCCCATGACAGACATGGCTAATGCTCATTACATTACCAAGACAGCAGTTTGGTGGCCTATACATGAAATAAACTAGTGTCTTAGCCCATGCCCTGGTAGCCCAGCAGTGCTTCTGGCACCTGCATTCATGCCCTATTTTCACACAATTGCAACTAACTCCAGGACTTCTTCAATCCTGTCCTCTGTCTAGGGGGCTCTTTTCCAACTCCAGTCAGCCAAGATACTGCTCCTCTTTTCATTCAGAACACTGCTGAAGATGTGCATTTTCTATGATAACACAAAAAGTACCAATGATTTAATAAACTAAAGTAAAACATCCTAGTTATTTCCTCCTTTTGGCTTCCTACTTCACTCTGTCTACCATAACTGTTTTACTTCTGTAATAAAGGTTAGGGTCAGATGCTGTTTGTATTTTATGTCTTCTTAAGCTCCAAAACCACATCTGGCACTCAAATGATGATGCAGATGAAAAACAGTGTCCACAGCGTAAAAATCAGCCATTCTCTTGGAATCTCTGCTGATACAGATTGAGAGGCACCACGGCTAAATAGGCACAGAATCAGAGCTCTGTCTTCTCACATCAGAGTATGCCATCTTGCAAAGCTTGAGACAAACCTAAGGGCACAGTTGCTGTAGCATAAAATGCTCAGACCATGAATGTAGGATTTCCATTTCCAAGGCAGTCAGTTTGATTTATTTTAAAAGAAGTAAATTCACTTAAAATTAATTTTCAGAAGGTTTATTCCCCCACCAAAAAAGGGTGGCATGTAAGTGGTGAGAACAATATAGGATACTAGAAATTAGCAGAAAACTTCACTTATGAAAAGCAAGATTTCTAATCGTGGGCTAGAACTTAAAATCGCTTTCATTTTTAACAAAGGTCTGCCAAAGAAAGGAATGAGTAAGTACTCCTGGATCTGGCCTGTTATAATGAACTCCATTGTTTACCCTCTGGGAATTTGAATGATGCTAAAAATGAAAAAACCTAGCTAAAATGCAGTATTCTGAGCCAAAGGATGTTTATATAGCAGATTGGCATAGCTCCATAAACAGACATATGCCCAATCCAGTAAAAGTCACATTTTTAATTGCTCAAATGCATTTCTGAACTATAAATAACTCTCTCCGATACCTCAAGATTATACAAAGACATTCAAGTAGCTTTGGGAACTCAGACAGCTCTCTCTCTAGTCAGCAACCCAGTTATTCCTTAGCACACTTTCTAATTGACACTGAAAAGACCATGGGAAACAAAATCTTTGCCAACATGGGAGAAATTATCTCTGTGGTTACAAAATTAGAGTATGGATAGAGCCTTTCTGAAACATCTAACATACAGTATTGCCAAGCCAAATATTGCAGGTATCAGACACTCCCCCGTGACATTTGTAAATAAAGTATCAGAAAAAACCAACTCCCACTCTTCTTCCTCAATGTATATGACAATTACAGAAATTCCAACTTTCACATATCCACAGTGACTAAGTACAGCCTTAGATTTATTTGGATTTTCATTGAGTGCTTTTACAATCAGGGTCATCTTGGCAGTCACTCGATGAATAGTAGGATGTCTTCATGTCAACCTCTTATTTGAGAATCTGTTGATGGCTGATCAGCCCAATTCTGGAGCCACAAGTCCTACCACAAGAGAGGCAGGTATTAGCAGCTGTTGCACGTGTGCATGGCCATTTTTGACTCTCTTTTCTTCTCTGCCTGTCCTCATCTGCACTGCAGCAGGAACTTTCAAATTGTGCCACCCCCTCGTGGATTACCGTTCTCGGGCAAGGTTCTCCCAAGTGTTGACACTGATGCTTCACTTTCATGTGTGCCTTCAGCATGTCCTTATCACTTCTGCTGGCCCTCAACGCTTCTATAACCTTCCTCCACTTTAAAACACAATCACCTCACATTACCAGTCCAACGAAGTTGTTGTTGAATAACAATGGCTTCAATGCTGGTCATGTTCAACTCTTCCAGGACACGAGTATTCATGAGTCTATCCTCCCAAGAGATATTTAGG
Organism: Carettochelys insculpta; assembly: GCF_033958435.1. Lineage (NCBI taxonomy): Eukaryota > Metazoa > Chordata > Testudines > Carettochelyidae > Carettochelys > Carettochelys insculpta. The sequence goes on from NC_134138.1 coordinate 98,109,260, forward strand.
AGTCTTGAGGCAGCCTTGATGATATTGTCCAAGTGCTTTCAAATGATGCTTATATATTGTCCAGATTTCACATGCATATAGTAGCGCTGGAATAACCACTGCATGGCATACAAAGAGCTTTGTCTTGGGATAGATATCTTGGCTCTCAAAAACCCCTTGTCTCAGGCAAGCAAAAGCAGAGCTTGCATGGCTCAGATGAGGCTGGATTGCTGTATTAAATGTTGACTTTAGCAGAAAGATGACGTCCACTGTATGAGAAGTGCTCCACATTTTCCACGAGTTCTCCATTGACTTCAACAGCAGGTGTGTGAGACTGTCCAGTCAGCGAAAGTTGATGAAGCTCCTTGGTATTTTTGATGTTCAGTGTGAGGCAGAGATTCTCGTATGCTTCAGCAAAGGCACTTAAGCTGGTCTGAAGGGCTGTGGGAGAAAGAGCAACAACCATGTCATCTGCATATTAGAGCTGCATGATTGAGGTTGTAGAAGTCTTGCTTTTAGCCTCCAGTCTCCTAAGATTGAAAAGCTTCCCATTCATTCTATAGATAATCTTCCCACCATCTGGAAGTTTGCCATCGGTGAGGTGAAAGATCATGGTGATAAAGATGCAGAACAGCGATGGGGCAATGATGCAGCCTTGCTTGACTCCCGTTTTGACCTCAAAAGGGTCTCTTTGGGATCTGTTGTTGCTCAGTGCTGTGGCAGTCATGCTGTCATGAAGCAGCGTTAAAATGCTAATGAATTTTTGGGGGCAGCCAATCTTAGAGGATGGTCCACAGGGTGCTACAATTGACTGAGTTGAAGGCTTTGGTCCAGTAGATGAAACTCTGATATAAAATTTGGTTGTGTTTATGACATCTTTCTTGTAGTTGCCACGCAATGGTGATCATGTCCGCTGTTCCTCAGAATGGTTGGAAGCTGCACTGGGATTCTGGGAGAATTTCTTCTGAGAGTGGCAGGAATCAGTCTGCAAGGATTCAAGCTAAGATTTTTCCTGCTGTTGCCAGGAGGCAGATACCACAATAGTTTCCACAATTTGACCCGTCTCCCTTCTTGAAGATGACGACAATCAGTGTCTCTGAAATGTTGTGGCATCTTCTCCCTATCCCAGATCTTGAGAATCAGGAGGCAGAGCTGTTTATGGAGCTATGGTCCACCTTCTTTGAGGATTTTGGTGGGGATTCCATCTACTCCGGTTACCTTGTTGTAATTCATCACTTTGATGGCGGCTTGGACCTCACTCAGCATAGGAAGTATTGAAAGATCATCTCTAGGTGGTTGCTGAGGTACTTGGTCAAGGGGTTCTAGGACCATGGTGGAGGAGCAGTTCAAGTGCTCCTTATAGTGCTCCCTCCAGCAAGAAGCAAACGGCTTCATTGTCTTTCAAGAGTTGGGTACAATCCTTTGATCTCAGGGGAATGATTCCATGGTTTCTCAGTCCATAAACAGCTTTGGTACCATTGAAGAAACCTCCTGCATTGTTGGATGTCAGTGAGATCCTGGAATTCTCACACCTTCTCAATCCGCAATTGGTTTTTCCCAGTGTCATTATTTTACATTGCACTTCTGCCTTGGCATGCGCATCTCTCTTTGTTGTGCAACTGAAAGGCTTTAAAGGCCTGGAAAAGTGACATCCTTTTTGCCTCAATCAAGCATTCTTTTCCACATCATTCTCATCAAACCAGTCCTGATGCTTCCTGGTTTGGTCGCCAGTGGTTTCTCCACAAGCTCAAATGACGGCATTTTTCAATAGACACCATTGTTCTTCCACATCTTCAGGGTGCACTGTCAACAGCTTCCTTTGGAGCGCTGTCTGGAAGTTACTTCATCTGATGGGGTCCTTCAAGCCTTGTACATTGACCTTTTGTAGGATCTGTTTTCTCTGACTTCTCTGTTTAGTGACGATAGTAATTGCCATTAGGAATTGAATAAGGTGGTGATCAGTCCAGCAGTCATCAGCACTAGTCATTGCACATGGGAGAAGAATACCACCATGCTGACAATGACAGTCTATAAAGGTGCCAGTGCTTTGGTCAATGATGTTGCCATGAGGTCTTAAATTTGTTTTTCTGGTGGAAGGTGTTCATGACAACTACCTCGTGTTCCGCACATTTTGTAAGGAGGAGCACTCCACTGGAGTTGCTTTTGCTGAATCCTTCTTTCCCAATGGTGCTCTGCCAGAGCGCCAGGTCTCTTTCGACCCTAAAATCCTCCAAGAGGATAATTTTGGCTTCTTAGCTACGTCTTTCAGGACCACGTCCAGCTGGGTGTAGAATTTCTTCGCATCATCTTCAGCATCCGGAGTTGGTATGTAAGCACTGATGACTTTTCAACAAGCTTCAAGTGGAGATTTATGAGGCGCTCACTGATGCCGAAAAGGGACTTCAGACGGGATCTTTGCCGGTTCATTTTTTTATGGCAAATCCTACACTGTGGATTAGTTTTAATTCCTTCGGTATTCCTTTCCAGAAAAATGTGTACCCTCCACTGTCTTCTCTTTGCTGCCCTCCTCCTGGTGTATGAGTTTCTGCCAGGGCAGAGATATCGATGTTGAATCATTGCAGCTCAAGGGCGATAATTGCTGTGTGTCTTTCAGGTTTCTCACTGTCTGAGTTGTTCATTAGAGTCCAAATATTCCATGTTGCAAAGTTTACTGTTCAATTTTGACTGCATGGAGGTGAACCCAATGGATGTAGCTACCCAGTCAGGTAGAATATGTCTAGGGCACCTTTTCTACTGCCCTCCATGTGGGGTGAGCAGAGTGGATCCTCAGTAGGGCTGCTCAGTCGTGGATGCAACAGCCACTCCGTTCCATCACTTCAGTCCTCAAAACAGAACGAACAATTCATACATCTACCACCAACATGCTGGTTCCTGACTAAAAGCTTCCAGATTTCACAATCCTGCTCCCATCATCGTTCACCAGTAACTGTAGGGTTTAAGTCTAGGATTGTAGTACACAGAGGAAGACACCTGTGCACTGACTTCTTTTAACATGGGAAGGATGGTTGCACTGCAGACAACACACAGCTCTTGATGGATAGAAAACTCAGGTCCCACAGCATGGAATCCACGACAACTGGGAGTCTGTCTGCTGCAGCCTTCATCTGCCTTCACAGCCATTGTAGCATTACCTTTACTAACCTCTGCCTGTTCTGCCATTGCAGACTTTTAAGGTATTTCTTTGTTTGGATCCTCCCACTTGATCTTGCTGCCATAGGTGACCCTGCTGGGGCCACAAGACTCCCTGCAGCATCACTATTGGGTTCATTTGAACACACAAGCCCACTCAACACTACAAGGTGACAATCCAAACAATACCATCAGGATGTATGATGGTAGGCACCTTACGAACACTTAGTAAAAGAAAGTCCCTGTCCTGAAAGGCTTATAGTGTTATGCAAAATATAGGGGAGTGCTTCAATGGGGATTCAAACTCATTTCACATAAGGGTCACTAAATATCTGTTGGATGGGAGCAATTTTTAACCCTTGTAGAATTGGGAAAGATATAAAATGATGAACATTTACTAAAACAAGTGAAAGTCTGTTCACAGCATTAACCAAATCTTGAGGTATTCAGTCCCCAAAAGTGAACCGAAAACCTATAGGTCCACACAACAGACCTCTTCCATATCATCTAAATAAGTAGCGGGTGGAGGGAAAGCAGTTTCTCTCCTCCTAGACTGATCAGTCCATAAGGGAGACTCAACATACATAACATGTGGATAACAGTATTTGTGAGACAGCAGGGGAATGCAGGGCATCAAGATTCTCGATTTCTGCCTCTGTCTGAAGACATACTGGGGACTCATGGTTACTAGTGGCAAGGCCAAATGTCACATCCCTTACAGTGCCAACTTTGTAATGCCAGAAAACCAAACACCCTGCCCACTGTCTGTCCCCTCCCTGAGACCCTGCCCCTTCACCCCCCCATTGGCTTGCTGTTTCACAAGCTTGGTCATGTGCTCATTTTCACTGCAAAGTCCAGACATTTATTGTTTGGACAGATAATTTGTGCTGAAGTTCAGGTTTTATTTGCTACAGGGCACTACAGCTAGTAACCATGAGTCTTTCCCTCCTTTTTCCCATTTTTCACGGTCAATGTTTTTTGTTCACTAAACATACTGCAACTTTGTTTCGGGACTAAGTACCACACATTTTCACAGCTGTAGTGGGTCCCTTAAAGGCCTGCTCCTGAATCGTAAATACCAGTCCACAGAGTACAACCATGAAAAGCTTCTGTTCAGATACCTATGTAATTAAATCTGCAGATCCTGATTCCCATGCCTACAAGCAGATCCATATGTATATTCAAGTGTCAATATCCAGCATGCACTAAGACATGGACTTTCAGATTATCTGTTTAGCACCTACACACTCCAACTAAGATCAGGGTTGCAGGGTAGTAGATGCCAAACATACACATAAAAACAACAACAAGTCCGCAGCAAAGAGTTTATGATATAGCTAGGAAAAAAAAGTGCCAAGAAATGTCTAATACTTTGGATTAACTGTTTAAAGACACCATACTAGAGGCCCAACTGAAATGTATACCCCAAATAAAAAAAACACAGTAAGAGACCTAACAAAGAACCACCACGGCTTAACAGCCATGTTAAAAAGGCAGAGAGAGAGAAAAGGGCAGCTTTTAAAAAGTGGAAGTCCAATCCTAGTGAGGAAAATAGGAAGGAACATAAACACTCCCAAATTAAGTGTCATAACGTAGTAAGAAAAGCCAAAAAAGATTTTGAGGAACAGCTAGCCAAAAATTCAAAAAATGATAGTAAAATGTTTTTTAAATACATCAGAAGCAGGAAGCCCGCTAAAGAAGCAGTGGGGCCCTTGGACGATAAAGATATAAAAGGAGCGATCAAGCAAGACAGTGTCATTGCGGAGTGATTAAATGATTTCTTTGCTTCAGTCTTCACGGCTGAAGATGTTACAGAGGTTCCTAAATCTGAGCCAGCCTTTTTAGGTGACAAATCTGAGGAACTCTCCCAGATGGAAGTGACATTAGAGGAGGTTTTGGAGTTAATTGATAAGCTGAATAGTAACAAGTCTCCAGGACCAGACGGTATTCACCCAAGGGTTCTGAAAGAACTCAAATGTGAAATTGCGGAGTTATTAACAGTGGTTTGTAACCTATCCTTTAAATCCGCTTCGATACCCAATGACTGGAAGACGGCCAATATAACGCCAATATTTAAAAAAGGCTCTAGAGGAGACCCTGGCAATTATAGACCGATAAGTCTAACATCAGTACCAGGCAAATTAGTAGAAACAATAGTAAAGAATAAAATTGCAAGACACATAGAAGAGCACGAATTGTTGGGCAAAAGTCAGCATGGTTTCTGCAGAGGGAAGTTGTGTCTAACTAATCTATTAGAATTCTTTGAAGGGGTTAATAAACATGCGGACAAGGGGCACCCAGTGGACATAATATACCTAGATTTCCAGAAAGCCTTTGACACGGTCCCACACCAAAGGCTTTTATGTAAATTAGGCGGTCACGGGATAGGAGGAAAGATCCTTTCATGGATCGGGAATTGGTTAAAAGACAGAAAACAAAGGGTGGGAATAAATGGTAAATTTTCACAATGGAGGAGGGTAACTAGTGGTGTTCCCCAGGGGTCAGTCCTGGGACCGATCCTGTTCAACTTGTTCATCAATGATCTAGAAAATGAGGTAAGCAGTGAGGTGGCAAAGTTTGCAGATGACACCAAGTTGTTCAGGACAGTCAAAACCAAAAGGGATTGTGAAGAACTACAAAAAGATCTCAGCAAACTGAGTGATTGGGCAGCAAAATGGCAAATGAAATTTAATGTGGGTAAGTGTAAGGTAATGCACATTGGAAAAAATAACCCAAATTACACGTACAACATGATGGGGTCAAATTTAGCTACGACAGATCAGGAAAGGGATCTTGGAGTTATAGTGGATAGTTCTCTGAAGACATCCACGCAGTGTGCAGCAGCAGTTAGTAAAGCAAATAGGATGTTAGGAATTATTAAAAAAGGGATAGATAATAAGACAAAAGATATCATACTTCCCCTATATAAAACTATGGTACGCCCACATCTTGAGTACTGTGTGCAGATGTGGTCTCCTCACCTCAAAAAAGATATACTGGCATTAGAAAAGGTTCAGAAAAGGGCGACTAAGATGATTAGGGGTTTGGAACGGGTCCCATATGGGGAGAGGCTAGAGAGACTGGGACTTTTCAGTCTGGAAAAGAGGCGATTGAGGGGTGATATGACAGAGGTATATAAAATCATGAATGGGTGTGGAGAAAGTGAACATAAAAAAAATTATTTACCTTTTCCCATAATACAAGAACTAGGGGACACCAAATGAAATTGATGAGCAGTAGGTTCAAAACTAATAAAAGGAAATTTTTCTTCACACAGTGCACAGTCAACCTGTGGAACTCCTTGCCAGAGGAGGCTGTGAAGGCCAGCACTCTATTAGGGTTTAAAAAAGAGCTCGATAAATTTTTGCAGGTTAGGTCCATAAATGGCTATTAGCCAGGGGTAAAGTATGGTGCCCTAGCCTTCAGTACAAGGGCAGGAGATGGATGGCAGGAGATAAATCACTTGATCATTGTCTTCTGTTCTCCTTCTCTGGGGCACCTGGCATTGGCCACTGTCCGCAGACGGGATACTGGGCTGGATGGACCTTTGGTCTGACCCAGTACGGCCATTCTTATGTTCTTATGGATCTTCAGCAATTCTTAATTAACTGCTTTTGCTTTTTAAGAACTAATACATTTCTTTTAGGGCTTGTCTACACTACCTCCCTACTTCAAAGGGAGGATGGTAAACAGGGTGTTGGATGTTTATTAACGAAGTGCTGCACTGCATATGAAGCACTTCATTAAGTAAATTCCTCCCCACAGCAACTCCGAAGTTTTAAACTTCGAAATGCTGACTTGCGTGTAGCCGCAGCTCACCTGCCGGTTTCTTTGAAGTGCCAGGGCAACTTTGAAGGCCCTTTACTCCTCAAAATTTTGAAGCAGGGAGGTACTGTAGACAGAGCCTTTTAGAGATCCCCCCACTTTCAAAAACCTGCTGTAAAATGAGTACATTTGTATTTTACCTCATTTTTTTTGTGCACAAGCTAGCAAAATGAGTAAAAGTCAAAAAGAGGTAGCTGCAACTTTTAGTCACACAGATACACGTGACAATACACTCACCTCCATACAGTAAGACAGTCTCTTACACATATACAATGCACACATGCACGCACACTTTTCTAAGGTATGCCTAAATCACCCAATCCGAATGAGGGTGGGCTGGAGAGGAAAAGATGGATCATTGGGGTGTGGGGAGGATACGGAGTAGAGGAGGCCAAGAACACAAGCAGGATGGGAGTGAGAGTGGATGACGCATGGAGGATGGATGGGAATGCAGAGGGTAGATTACAGCTACAGCTGTATGAGGAGGTGGGGAGCAGGAGTACAGCAGTGGGTGGAAGTAAATGGGGTGCAAGAACGTAGGGGAAAAGGATATGGGGATACGGCTCTGGGAGGTGGAGAAGATGGGTGGGAAATGGGTAAAAGGGGCACACGGTTGGGACAAGCAGGAGTGGGAGGAAGGACAGGATGTAATGGGGGAGGGATGCAGTGAAGGGTATGGGTAGAGCCAGCCCTACCAATAAGCAAGCTACACAGCTGTGTGGGGCCACGGGGCATTTGGGGTTACCACACAGGTGGCAGCTGGCCAGGAAGGGACAGCATTCCAAGCACTCCCAGCATGGAGGTAACAAGGTGGAGCCAGGGAGTGGAGCTCAATGCACTGGCCAGACGGAGTACCTAGGTAGGGGCTGGGGTTAGGGGTGTGACCAACCCACCAATGTGAATCTGTCGCTCCCCTAATGCCTTGGCCAAGAGAAGAGCTCCATCTCACTCTGTGGAATGAAGCGAGAGGGGCCAGCAGGCAGACAGCTCCCTGCAGAACAACCTATCCTTATCTTTTTGCCTGCCTCTTGTGCCCTGTTGTTCTCTCCCCGCAGCCACCCCCTCCCCACCTGCAAACTGGAGATTAGCCCTGGCTCACCGCCCTCCCCAACACATGCTCCCAGTCCCTTCCAGCACTGAGCAGCCAGCAGGGTAGGGAATGCAGGTGCTCAGTGCCTTTCCTCAGCAGCCAGACAGCCTGAGTGCTCCTGGTCAGTCCATGCACCCTGGGGTTGCTGCAGAGCAAGGCATGGGCAGGGAGCTCCCCTCCATCCCTCTCAAGTGGAGCCCAACCCCACAATCCCTCCCCCAATGCTGAGCAACAGCACCACCACCCCCAGAGTGGACAGATTTCCCGCCTCCCTCACAAGATGAGCAACGAACCCAATGAATTTTAAATGCATAGGTTATTTGTGATTATATTTTCTATTATTCAACCAGCTCTATTAAGGTTGAACAGTATTTCTGCAAGTAACATTCCACATTTTTTCAGTCAATTTAATATCTTTGTTTTTCAGCTTAAGCTGGAGAAGACACAGCATCTGCGAAATGGATGTGATCTCAGATCAAGGGGTAAGAACATAACTTGAGGAGAAAGAATGTGTGCGCATCAAAACAGGAGATAAGAATTTATTTATTTTAGTGATCACATTTTTTCTAGAAGATAAACATTGCAGAATAAAGAGAGAAAGAAGTTCAAAGGGATTTCACATACAATACAGTATTTTACTCCCCAAAACTTTTAAAAGAAAATTTCAGCTATACTGATTTTGTCCATGCCAACCTAACAGGCTACAGTCATTTCTTGTGCGTCTCTTTGAAAGTTGGAGGAAAGACTACCAAAGGAAAAAGAACTAAGGGAGACAGGGAAGAAATAAAAGAACCAAGGGAAAGAGAAAGATTGATGGGGGGACCCAGAGGCATGAGAATGGTGATTGATGAGTAAGTGGTAAGTCAATGAGTGCAATAAGTCAGAGTAGAAAAATGGACAAAAAGAAAACACAAAAGTTAAAAGTGAGGTAGAAGGGACAAGAGACAGGAAAAACAAAAACAAAAAAAAAAAATCACACATGAAAGAGTACAGAGTTCAGTGAAAAAAAATATTGGAGGGAACGCCAACTAACAAACAATTAATTGGGTCAGAAGACACTCTATAGACTAAAAATCAAGTACAGATAGAACAAGGAAAGAAAATTATGGAGACAAACTGAGATGTTTATTTTACAGAAAGTTTACTTTATTTTACATATTGATTCTACGATTTAATGGTGGTTTGGCTGTTTCTAGTAAAAACAGCTATAAATTTGCCTTTCTATATTCTGTGGAGACATACACATGGTAGAGAAAGGTAGACATACACCATTTCAAAGTCACCAAGCAAAGGTATTTAACCCTCCACATTCTACACATTTAAAGTTAACAGAAATATTCCTCTGTCTGTCTAATACATTAAGTTTGGATTTTAAATTAAATTTACTCAATGCAACAAGCACCAAGACATCACACTATAGCCTGTGTATTAACAGTGTAATGAACTATGATGTAAAATGTTATGAGACCATTTGAAATGTTTTTGAAAGCACTCCCCCCCACTGAAAAGGGCTAGGCTGACCATCCCTCCCGTATTGGGTGGAACGGTCCCATATTTGGGATGCCAAAAAAGCACCCTGACTTTTTTTTTTTTTTTTAAGTGGGACTGATTGTCCCCTATTTGGACCCTCCCACCAGCTGACCTTTTCCACCAGCACTGCTGGTGGGAGTTCTCAAAGAGTTCACCAGGAATTTTCAGCTGCAGCTCCCCCAGTGCTGCAGGGGGGAGGGTGGGATGCCAGAAGCTGCAGCTTCCCTGGGGCTCCCAGTTCCCCAGAGCTGGGGTGGGGGCAGTAGCAGCAGCTGCTGCTGCTGCTTTCCCAAGGTTCAGGGAGTGTGGGCAGCTGCAGCTTCCCCATGGCTGGGGGGTTGTGGCAGCAGCAGCTGCTGCTTTCCTGGGTCTTGGGGAGCACCAGCAGCTACTGCTTCCCCAGGGCTGGGAGTGGGGGCAGCAGCTGCTACTTCTGTAGGGCTCCCAGGGAGCAATATGGGCTGCTGCTGCTTCCCCAGGCTCCCAAGGAGGGCTGACAGCTGCCGCCTCCTTCCCAACTCCCTGGGGCTTGGTGGAGCCACACCTCCCCACTTATCTTCCCATCCCATATTTGGGACAGTGAGAGATGGTCGCCCTAAAAAAAAAAGCTCTGCTGAAAATGGCACATAATTGGATTGTTTTAAAGTGAATCCATCAAACCAATTCAGAACTTGTTTTAAACCAACTACATTAAAAATAAAACAAAATAAAATGAAAGGATGGGAATGACCATCAAAAACATCACACTTAGTCATTAAAAAATGTGTCTGTTTAAGTTATCAAGCTTTCTTGTTGGCTTGAAAAGGACAGAAAAAGCAAAACAAAATCAACATGGTAACTGGATATTACCTCGGAAGCTGCACCCATATTCCCTTTCTAGGTTTGCTGCTTCTGTCTCAGTGCTTTTAAGAGAAATTTTAATCCACAACTGGGCATTTACTAATGTTTAATTTTCTCACTGTCCTTGTAATTTTCCGCAGTAAAAATGACAGCACAGTTCTACTTAAACTGGGATTTCCTAACATTCTGAGGGTTTGCCTTCCATGCTTGATTTTATTTTATTTTTCAATTTTGTTCTTGCTGGCTCCACTGGACACTTATGCATCCAAGTATAAACTAATCCCACCCAGTGGCCCCTGCCACAGCACCGTATTAATGTTAAGTTTTTGGGGGAGACTCACAGGTTAAAACTACAGAGGTTTTAGGAAGGAGAAGAGGACCCATAGTGGTAGTAATGAATTAATGAATGTTACCAAGGGGGAAAGATGAATGCTCCTTTTTATTCCATAATATACTAGAAAGATGACATTAGATTAAAAGTAAAGCAATGACAGTTTGCAAATTAAGTTACTGAGCACCAAGTCCCCTGAATTCAATTCCTGCCATGCACTCCCTAGATGTACATTACTTTGTCCAAGCCACGTAAGGTGAAAATTCAAAAGCATTGACCTAACTGTTCCCATTAAAGTCAACAGAAGACTACACATATTTTGGCATACCTCAGTTCTCTGTCAGTACACAGGGTTAATAATACTTTTTCTGCTATTCTTTGGATACCTTGTCTATTTTGACTGTAAGCTTTGTCCCTTGTTATCTATATGCACAGGACCTAGTACAGTAGGGCCCTATTCTGAGATGGATTCTTCAGGAGCTACTGCAATCAAAATAAATATAAATTACAAGGACATATTTACTGTAAAATAGATTAACTAAATGCATCTTCTAACATATTTATCTAAGATATGGAACTTAATATGGCATGATATTTTGAAAATTACTTTCATGGTTTCAAAAAAGCATTATTTCCAGCGGCAAAAACAAAATATAGTGAAAGTTATAATTAATGGTTAAGGTAAGGACATATTTTCAAGAGTGCAAGACTAGGTTCTATCTCCTTCTCCTCCAATGGAACTTGATGGGGGGCACTGGGGGACCTCTTTTCCCCCACAATGTATTGTGTAGGTAGTTGCTCAAGCACTACCTTATTGTAATAGAAGCAACATAAATAAGAAAAGAAGATGAAACATATTTGGAGTTTAATTTCCTTTTTTACTCAAACTAGTTTTGTGCATTAATTCAATGTGACATAGAACAGAACACAGTACTTTAACTTGGTAAAAACAAGCACTTGGAGTTACATTATTTCTACATGTGTCATAAATTAAACAAGAATATTGTAAGTTAGTGAAAGTTTCCATTTCTTGTCTCCTCTCCTTAGTAATGAGAAAAAGGGAGGATACCCTGAGAATGGGAGGCTGCACTTGGAGAAAATTAAAGATTCCTCAAGGAATGCTCTCAGTGAATTTAAGAAAAATGTTTGATTCAACTGACTGGGAGTTGTTAGGGGAGAGGAAAGTAAATGGAGTAACTGGCAAATGAATTTGCATATGCAAGACACTGCAAGAATTGCTTTTTACAAAACATATGATTTATTATTAAAACCTTTGTAAGTGGGTTACTTGCCGGTTAACGTGCCAAGTGTAGGCATTTAGTGAGAACTTGCTACTCAACCATATGCATACAATCCTCTAGTCTATAAAGGTAAGAGGCTGGAGTCTTTCAAACTGGCAGTTGACTAGAATGTGGCTCTCCTTCCCTCTCAGGTTCTCTCTTCTCTGGTTTCAGAAGCTCAAACATAGCACAGGAGAACACTGGATCACACGTAAGCTATTTACCAAAAAACACAGGTCTCGGTCTCGGTCTCTCTCTCTCACACACACACACACACACTTTAAAAAACAAATATGCAATGTGACTTGAGAGTCTACAATAGCTATATAAATATTAGAAGCTAGTGAGGTCACATACAAGACCACCAGACCAAAAGCTATTGCAAGAGAAGGCGAAAACTTCTGTTGCTCAAGGAGGAGGAAGAGGAGCCACAATAACCCCATTCCAAAATGTACCAGACAGATGTTGCCAGGAGAGTATAAACAGAACTACCTTCGTGGACAGAGAGCGGCCAGTGCAAATGGAAAGGGGCAGCTCCAGATGCAATGTGGGAGACCCTTTGGGTTGACTGATGAGTAATAGAAGCCCCACAAATCAGAGAGATGTTATACGTCCTTCATATGGGCATGACGCCACCGATTCAGGTAAAGCCTCCCTAGAAGCCTAGTAATTTTAGACTTTTTTTATGCCTGAAGTCTAGTTTTCTACTATTCTTCTCAGATATGTTCATTCAGTAAAATAGTGCAATTGTCCATTAACTAATCAGAATTGTGCAGCGTTGTTCGAGAGCTCCTGTAGGGAAGTGTACTCCATGAACATGACACTGCTTTCATTCAAATCAAATCCAGTGATTTAGGTCACATTTTCAAGTTACGCTTGTCAGCCTCAGCTAGGCTCCTTTTCAGTCACCCCGGTGTGGAAGAGGCTTACTTTTCATTATTCGCTCTACCACCCGCCTGAGTAAAAGTAAAATGTTTCTTGAAGAGAAATACTACATTAAGTAATAGTCAAGGTGAACTGGAAGTACAATAACTGCTTTAACATAAGAGTTTCATTCAAGCTATATGATGCAGAGTCCTGAACTGCAAGGATCAGTTCAACAGAGATCTGCCACTTAAATCAGCTCCCATAAGCTACTGACAGACCATAGATATCACCAATAAAACACAAAAAAGAAATATTACATTACTGCAGCATATTTCCATTGACTGTTCAATGACCCTGAAGTTACAATACCATTCCCCCACAACTTCTGAGAATTGACTTTTATAGATTAACCTATTTGTTTCAGCAACATATCCCATGGGAATAACAAACATCCTAATTCTGAAATGGCTTCTATCTTTTCACGTCTAAAATTCTATTTTTAACATTTTAATATTAAAAAGTGTGATTGTTACATGACATGCAGATAATTTTAACCAGTGATGCAGTTATTTATTCTGTAACTGTAAAACTGAATAGAAAAAACTTTACAAAATTTATGGTGACGGGGAGATCAGTGTAGTGCCAATGTACATGGGGTACATATACATTGTATACATTGGTCTAACATACACATTGTTTAAAGGAATACTCCATAATTGAATTTAATTTGCTCAGTTAATAGGGAATATGCATCCGAAACCAAATTCAGGGAGTTTAAATAGCATGACAAAACCAGTTCACTTACTGGAGGAAAAAGTTCAAGCCAATGAAAGAATAAATATTTTTAAGACTCCATCTTATACCACCTAAATGATTTTTGTACATATTACATTATGTACTTTAAAAAAAGAACCAAAAAACTTCTGAGGAACTCTTACCTTGCATTGTTGTTTTTGTGGGTTCTGAAAACAGAGGAATGAGCAAAAGGTAGATGAGGTAGACAAAAGAGAGCCCATTGTAACGGAACACACATGCTGCAAAGGAAAAAGAAAAAAAGAGTGTATGTTTATTAATCTGGCCAACCTCTCTGGGAATACTCAAGCTTAAAAGACAAATTGCATTTGTCATGAGCTGTGTATTTGACAAATACTTACAACTACTACAGAAGAAAGTTAATGGTATCATCATTCATGGTATATGTTTTACAGAATTAGTAAAGGATCAATTAAAGAAAGCAATATAGTGATTCAAAACATGCCTGCAGTATCACATATTTCATTCTAGAGGAAGGGTGGTCTTGTGGTTAAGGCAGAAGACAGAGTCAGAAGACCTGGGTTGTTCTTCCAGCTGCACCACAGACTTCCTATTTGACCTTGCATGAGAGTTACTTGCGTGCCCTCATTTTCCTCATCTGTAAAATTAGGATAATGTTACCTACCCCAAAGGAATACAGCAATACTTAAATTAATATCTGAGATTCTCAGGTAGAAGGCACTAAAAATTATTACTACTGGGGAAGACAGACTAAATTCATAAAGTTATTCAATCTCCAGATTAAACCTCTCTGCTCTGGGAGTCTCTGGTCTGGCAATAGCTGTGGTCTGGCAGTATGTCTCAGGGACTAGGAGCCCTTTCAGCCAAAGCAGGGCCAGCCCAGAGTGTCCTGACCTCCCCTGGTCTGGCAAAATCCCTCCCTTGGGACCACTTGGCTCCCAAGGGTGCCAGATCAGAGAGGTCCAATCTGTAGTGAAATTAAAACCTCTCTCTCCATGTTCCCCTGTTATTTGTGGTTATGCAGAATGTAACATTCATATTTTATTTTTAACCACAAAAATTCTGGAATCAATACTTCACAGCTAGCTTTTATCCTGTGCTCATTCCAGGACTCTTATTAAGACCCAAGGTAAACTCCCAAGGGTAAAGCTGAACAAAAGACCCTGTAGTGAGAAAACAGAGTCCCCATATCAATTCTCCATGCCAGTGGTATTTTCAAATTTCATACTGACAGAATTAGTACCAGGAATTCTGCAAAGGAGGCAAATAGTTTATTAACTGTTTTTATTCATATGTTCAGAATTACTGTATTTTCAACTGAAAAAGATCCTTTCAGGAAATATTTGTTTAAGAAGCAACACCATGAAAAACAGCGTTTGCTCCGTCAGAGTTGTAAAAGCAGACTATGTTGCAAATCAAGTATGTGAACTCCTTTATTAAAAGAACCACAGCAGGACGTGATCCACCTGTTTAGAATCACAGAACTGGATGGAACTTCAAAAGGTCCTCAAGTCCAGTCCCCTGTACTCATGGCAGGGCCAAACACCATCTATCCCATCCCTGACAGGATTCCACAGCCTCCCTAGGCCGTTTACTCCAGCAGTTAACACACCCCGACAGTTGACAAGTTTTCCCTAATGGCCAGCCTAATGCTCCCTTGCTACAATTTAAGCAATTGCTTCTTCTCCCATGATCAGAGGTTAAGAAGTGTGACAGACTACTGGCCACAAAGCCTGAACCAGAGCTCTCTTATGCCACCCTGACCTGAGGAGGTAAGGGGAGCTGGCTGAGCAAACCATGGTCCTGATGGCTGGCAGCTGTGAGCCCCTGGAGCAAAAGGCTATAGAAGACAGCTGGTGGAGCGTACAAAGGGGAAGTTCAGGAATGCTAGAGAGAGGAAGGGGCGGAGCAAGGGCCTGGAGGGCTCTGCTCCCCTGTAGCTAGGTAACCAGCGGGGTTACTATCATCAACTATCAAAACAAAAAAGCAGTCAAGTAGCACTTTAAAGACTAACAAAATAATTCATTAGGCGTATACAGACTAGCACGGCTTTCTCTCTGTTACTTAGCAACTATGGTTGTGAGACTTCCACACATCATAAAAGCAGAGGTGCCTGGAACAGCATTAGACTCTCTTTCATCTGTGGAATGAGCAGGGGCCTGGGGTCCAGGACCATGAGAGGCCCCACTACAGGGGAAAAAAACCCCACACAATTTCTATCCTCCTTTTAACAAATTTCTAAGTAACTGAAAGCTCTTATGTCCCATCTTGGCCTTCTCTGTTTACAGATTAAACAAATCTAATTATTTCACTCTTCTCTCATGGGTCATATATTTATTTAGATACTTAATTATTTTCATTGCTCTTCTCTGGACTTTCTCCAGTTTGTCCACATCTCTCCTGAAATGTGGTGCCCACAACCAGACACGATATTCCAACTGGTCACAACACTCCTGCTAATAAAACCTAGGATGATGGAGGTTCCCCCCACCCTTTCTTTTTTTTGAGTTGTATTTAGCTCGTGGTCCACTATGACCTCCCAGATCGTCGCTTTCTACAGTATTCCTTCCCAGACCTGCCTCCCATTTTGCCTTTGTGCAACTGATTTTTTTTCTACCTTGTTGAGTACTTGTTGCACTAGTCCTTATTGAATTTCATCCTGTTTATCTCAGACCATTTCTCCTGTTTGTCCAGGTCATTTTGAATTATAACCCCATCCTACAAATCACATGCAAACCATTCCAGCTTGGTATCACCTGCAAGGTTTAAAAGTGAACTCTCTAGACCATTAACTAAATTATTTATGGAGATATCAAACAGAATCAGTCCCAAAACTGATCCCTGTGAAACCGTATTCGTTATGCTCTTCCAGCATGACTGTGAACTATTGATGATTACTCTCTGGGCATGGCTGTGTAACTAGTTATTCATCCACCTTATAGTACCTCCATGTAAGTTGTATTTCCCTAGTTTGTTAACAAACAAACAAAAAAAAAAAAAACAAAACCATGAGAGACTTAGCCAATGTCTTACTAAAGTCTACATATACAGAAAGGTATCCAAGTACACGAACCCAGAGTACGTGAACCCGTTCTTACGCAGCTGACCCCGATTCCCACAGTAAACCCTGGAAATGCACGATTTCCACTTGCGCTTAACTCTCTCCCTCCCCCCAGCCCTGATTCAACCCCACCAGCTCTGCAGAGCCCCAGTCCAGCCCCTTACTGCCCCTCAGCTCTGATCACCACCTGCGCATAGATCCTGCTCACCCCACTTCCCTGCCTCTGGCTCTAGTTCACCACCCCTTAGGTGCAACTCTGGCTCAACCTCCCCGGCCCCAGTTCAACCCTGCTGCCGGTACAGCCCCATGCCTGTCTCCAGTTCAACCTCGTCTCCCCGCAGTTTAAAGCCGCCACTGCCCTGCCCGCATGCGAGGATCCAGTTCAAAATGCCTGACTTGGTTCATCCTCCTCTGTGCTCCAGTTTACCCCCCCCACACACACACACACCCAAATCCCATTTGCCTACCCTGACTTCTGTACCCCCTGCTTCTTATCCTGTGCCCCTACGAGAACCCAAGCAATGCCAGGTACATCTGCTAGAATCGTATACGCATGTGTGTACACAAAACAGCTTGTGAAAAGAATGATGATGTATTTTGGAATGGGAAAATATTCCTTCAGGTGGGGAACCTGGAGTGTCACAGGCTGACCTGCCCCTCTGGTGACAGAAGCCATGGCATGACCTGCTACCCCCTACCCTCCGGGAAAGTTCTGACCAGGCCCTCCCAGCTGGGAGCTGTGGCCTGACCTGGCCCCACTCCCTCAGAGCAGGCAGGGAGGTCAGGAGCCATGGTCTGACACAGCCCCCACTCTCCGTGACAGGCAGGGGGCTGGGGGTAGCAGCCTCACCCCTGCCCCCCACACAAATGCCCCTTGAAGGCACACGAGAGGCTGGGAGTTGCAGCCTAAACTGCTCTTCCGCCCTTAGGACAGGTGAGGGGCTGGAAGCTGAGGCCTGAAACATCCCCCCTCCCACTCCCAGAGGATATGTGAAAGGCAGAGGGACAGAATCCAAGGCCCAACCAACCATTGCCCTACCCAAGACAATCCCAGTGCCAGGAACTGTCAACTCATCCCTCCTGGAGAAGATGTCAGAGCCAGAAATCAAGCCACGGCGTATCCCCATTGGCCCTACCCCGAAGGAGACATGAGGGCCCTGGCATCTTCTTGCCACCAAAAACAACAGTCCAGGCTCTCCCCCACAGACCAATGACACCTTTGCTACCATGGGAGTCCCTAGCAAGCTCCCCTATAACTCCCAGCCATGTGGCCAGCTCCCCTACTTCTGCACCATCACATACATAGCCCTACCAGCTTCCCCACCCTCCGCCCTCAATCTTGCACCCTCCACCATCTGACCTCAGCCCCCCGCCCCACCCTCTCCTAGCTACTGCTTTCACTCCTGTACCCCTACTCCCTGGCCACAGCCCCACACACTCCTAGCCCCCTCTCCTGCGCTCCCTCCCCCAATAAGCAACCTCCTTGCTGTGACTCCTGCACCTTACACTCCGTGCTCTGAGGCCTCCCACCCAACCTCCTGCCCTGCACTTTCCACTCCCTTCCCTGAGCCCCACCATTTAAATAAAGCATGTATATTTTCCTTTTAATTAAAGAAATCCTTCAGTTAAGAATCTGACCAACACCAAATACATCTGCTATAATCAAAAAAAACAAGCCCTTCACTGAACTGCTCATCTGTACAAAACAATTTCAAAACACTTTTCTTTTTAGACCCAAAGGTGAGAAATGCTGTGCCGGTTACCAGAAGCAGCACAGACACTTATTCCCAACAAATCAATTAACAATTTCACACCTTTATCCCAGAGCAATCAGAAGCAACCTATTGCTGGAACATAACATGAGCTGCGTAATATTTTACACCATCCTGCTAAAATGCACAATACAACCAAAATTAGATATGTAGGATATTTCAGTTTTATAAAAAACAAGCTGAAGAACTATAGTTAAGAAGAAATGAGATTTAGCCTTATACTGAACTGGCTGAGCACTGCTGTCTATGTACACTGAAAGAATGATACACATTCTGCTCTGAGCCCATTTGTTATCAGCTGAGTTTCAGTGAAGTAACAGTGCAGAATTTGGACAGAAAATCTAAAATGTGCAGCACAAACATACCTTTTTAAAATAGTTTATAACTGAGATTTTATTAAAAGTTAACACAAAATGATTGCATAGATAATATTTGACTACCTACAGTACAAGCATTATCATCTGACATCCCCAGTTTCCCTGGGAACTAAGATACCAGATGATAAAATGTGCTGGTTATTTGGGTTGGGGACAGATAAGCAGCCCCATTCTACACCCCCAGCCAGGCAGCTGACCCTACAGCATGCGGGTTAACTGAATGTGCTAATTATTCGGGTGCCAGATAACCAGGCTTTTACTGCATATAAAAATTATCTATAATATGGCAACCTAGACTGGTGAGCGGGCCACAAGATTGTCCTAACCAGAATGATCTCCCTAGATATGTTTGTTTTAATGGCTGTACTCATGTATCTAGAATTTACAGGATATGCTGACTGAACTGTAGGACCGCTTTGTCCGGCTGCAGAGAGAGTGCCCAGCGCCCTCAGAATGTTGTATACAACCAGCAGGCACCCACTTCACATGCCCTTGCTTCACAAGTGTGTCACTTTAATAATACTGGTAGGAATAGAAACCAGAGTAATCTGGCATTCCATGTTGCAAAACGTCCTGTGGGCCACACATCCACCACCAGATTAGAGACTAGTTTCAGTGTGAGACCACACCACAAATCTCAAGTTTTCAATATTCATAATCACCGTAACAAATATTTATGATCTGAAATTAAATTAAAAAAATAAGCAAAACCCAGCAGTAATATGAGAGTGAATAACGCTTTTAGCATAGCAGTAGGACATGTACATTATGCTTCGGTTGCAACAAACTATTATATTCTGGCTACTGTCTAAGAACAATTCTCTCTAGATCTCTTTGCACAGGCAGGAGCCTTTTTACAGTACCTTTTTTGTTAAATTAAGGGCAGTGACTAAAATTATGTTTAGGATTAGGGCCATCAAGCAGTTAAAAAAATCATTATAAAATAGTAGCTCATTTTATTTTTGGATGCTTTCTACATTTTCTAATACTTTGATTTAGAAGATAAAGTGTACCATATTCATTTTTTTGCAGTGCAAGTATTTGTAAATTGAAAATTTTTATTTTTTGATTACCTCATACACCTACTGTAGTGAAAACACTATCATGAAAGTTGAACTTACTAACATAATTCTGCACAAAAAAAGTGCTTTCAAAAATAAAACCATATAAAACTTCAGAGCTTACAAGTCCATTCAAACCTACTTCTTGTTCACACAGTCAAGTTTGGTTACTATCTTCCAATTCCAGCAACAAAAGTGCCATGTAAATACCTGTTTTCACTTTCTGCTGAATAGTAACAGAGAGGGAGCTGTGCTAGTCTATACACTATCAAAACAAAAAGCAGTCAAGTAGCACTTTAAAGACTAGCAAAACAGTTTATTAGGTGAGTTTTCGTGGGACAGACCCACTTCTTCAGCTGACATTGTAAATAAGAAGCAGGATCTCCCATCAGTGTACACAAAATTGTTTGTCTTAGTGACTGGCAGAATAGGAAATAGGAATGACGTACAGGTTCCAAAGTGGGGGTCAGCAACCCCCAGCATGGATGCCAAGGGTAGCATATCAGCTGACTTTCATTGGCACACAAGGTGGGAGTTCAGCCTCACTCCTCCTCCTCTTGATCAAAGCCATGCTGCTTGTGGATTAGCAAAACACCAGCTAATGCTACCAACCACCACCTACACAGTATTAACAAAGCTGTCGTAAGAAAGATTATTAATGACTTTAAAAGGTCTCGCCAGTACTTGAACTGTACATAGAGATCAAAAGGTCAAATTTCAGCACTCTGCCTCCAAAAAGGTTGCTGACTCCTGTTCTAAAGTTTTAGATTTTTTTTTTAAACTTTGGAGTGCAGTTATGTAGCCAAAAAACAACCTACATTTGTACATTACACTTTAACAGTAAAGAGATTGCACCTCAGCACTTGTAGGAGGTGAAATATACTATTTTTCTTTCTCACATTTTTACGGTGCATATATTTGTAATCAAAAATAATAAAGTGAGTGTGTACACTTGGTATTCTGTGTTGTAATTTAAATCAATATTGAAAATGTGGAAAAACCCATCCTCAAATATTAAATTTCAGTTGGTATTCTATTTACCAGAGTGATTAACTCAAAAGAATTAAATACGACTAAAAGTTTATCACAAGTTAAGTGTAAGTGACAGCCCTACTTAGGCTCTTAAAGATTAACACTTCTCACGTTATTTTGATATCATTTTAGGACAGCTACTGCAATTCATTGTAAGAAGTTAAATTCTGAACTTTTTTCCCCATCTAATTACTTTTTAAAAAGTACTTCAATTTCTTTACCAGAAAGCATACATATGTTATACAGAATTTTACAAAGACATTTTAAAACAAAACACATTTTGGGATGTTAGCTTGTGGTACACTCTTGCTTCATATTTTAAATATTAAATATTGGATATATTTAATAGTGTGTAATGGAAAAAGTGCCAAGAGGCCCTAACAAGAGAGGCCCAAGGCTGCTTGTGCCAGGTGCTTTATATACACAAGATGACAAGACCTGCCTGCAAATAAATGACAGTTTGACAGCAAGGCATGAGGAAATGTGCACTGTAGAAAATGGAGGCTGTTCTAATGGTTGCAATTTACTGCCACGTCCCATTAACAAAAATTTATTTTTATATGAAATATTAATAGCCACTAGCAAGATTTTTGTACAAACATTTCTAAAACCAACATTTAATTTCACGCTTGTCTAAACTTAACACTACTGCAGCACCACTGTACCATGTCAGCTTAGACATCAACTACACTAACAACAAAGATCTGTCCAGTGGCACCTTAGAGTCTAACAAGTTTATTAGGATATTAGCTTTCATGAGATACAAGTCGCAGTCCCAGATGCTTAAAGTGAAAGAAAAGCTTTTGTAATTCCCCCCCTTTCACTTGAAGCATCTGAAGCAGAGAGAGTTGTATCTTGTGAAAACATGTCCTAATAAATTTGTTAGTCTCTGAGGTATCACTGGACTCCTTCATGTATTTTCTCAGACTAACATGGCTACCTCTCTGAAAACTGGTGGTAGGGATTTTCCTGTTGGCATAGATAATGCACCTCCCTAAGAGGCAGTAAATAGGTCAATGCAAGAACTTTCATTCCATGTCTGTACCAGGGGTTAGGGTGGCGTAACTAAGCCATTGAGGGGGTGAGGATTTTTCACACCCTGTGACCAACACATTTAAACCTAACTAATTTTCACATGTAGACCAGGGCTTAATAGCTAGAAAGAGGAGTGCATTATACAGCATCAGTCAGAAGAGAGAGACATTCCACACATAATTGATTTACAACTAAACAGGAAAGCCAAGCAAAATTGCATCTCCATATCCTTCAGTCATTACTTCATTTTCAGTCTATGTCTACACTAGAGCACTACAAAGTAGCAGCATA
Source organism: Carettochelys insculpta (assembly GCF_033958435.1). NCBI lineage: Eukaryota > Metazoa > Chordata > Testudines > Carettochelyidae > Carettochelys > Carettochelys insculpta. The sequence continues at coordinate 98,131,555 of NC_134138.1, forward strand.
TTTTGAAGTAACGACATTGACGTGTAGCGTCTACGCACCCTCCAGGCCAGGCGCCACTGACGTTCAACTTTGAAGTAGCAATGTGCTACATCAAAAGGGGCTACCCCAGATGCAGAAGGGAGCATCCACACACACAAGCAGCCTCTTATAAAGCAAGGGGCCAGGAAAGACCGTGGATGGGGTCACAGGGTGAACTAGCCCTTCCAGGATAAGAGCAAGCCGCTCCTTCAAAGGCCCTTCCCAAACGCACTCAGCCTGCACAGCATGAGTCCTGCATTGGCAACACAAGCCTTGCACACTCCGTGCCCGCAGATATGGACACCCAGCAGCAGCAGCTGGAAGCCCTCCAAGCCACAGCCCAGCACCTCCTGGCAGGGGACCCTTCCCTGGCAGAAGAAGGGAATGCCCCAGACTATCAGGCCCACCTGCTCCCCCTCCCCCCACCAGCTGGGTGCTCCACCAGCTCCAAGTGGGGAGGGGGGGAAATCACCTGATTATGGGGGAGTGGGATGACGACCAGTGGCTGTGGAACTTCTGCATGCAGCAGCAGACCTTCCTGGAGCTCTGCCAGTGGCTCACTCCCAACCTGAGGCACCAGGACACCTGCATATGGTGCACACTCACCGTCAAGAAAAGGGTTGTGATTGCCATCTGGAAGCTGGCCACTCCAGACAGCTATCGTTCCATGGGCCATCAGTTTGGCATGGGCAAGGCCACAGTTGGGGCCATCATGATGGAGGTAAGGAGAACTGGGCATGCACCCCTGAGGGTCAGGGGCTGGGGAAGGAGGGGCCCAAGTGGGGGGCAGGACACACCCTGCACGTGTTCATGTCCCATCCCCACAGATGGTGCATGAGCTCAACACCCTGCTGCTCCAGAAGGTCATCCGAGTCAGAGACCTGGATGCGGCCGTCATGGGATTCGCCACCGTGGGGTTCCTGAATTGCTTCGGGGCCCTCGATGGGACCAGCATACCCCATCTACACCCCGGACCATAGTTGTGGACAGGAAGAGTGTTTATAGACAACATGTTCTGTAAACTGCACATGGAAACACTTTGTAACTCCCAGATTGTTCGCTAATTCATCTGGATCACGCATTGATTGCTCATTGATTATGCTCATTTCCTTACTGTCTGCTTCTATTCTTGCCTCTGACTATCAGCTCTCTATATAACCAATCACAACTTGGCACCTGTCAGTGTATTCTGAAACTCGACCAAGTTCAGAATCACTCCGCCAGCTGGTTGTAATAAACTTTTGTTGCTTCACATACAGTATCCAGACTTTATTCCAACAGGCTACCACTTGGTGCTCCTGCAGGCCATGGTGGACAGCCGGGGCCACTTCCAGAACGCTGGCCCAGCTGCACCCATGACACCTGAATGTTCTGCAATTCAGGCCTGCACCACTGGCTGGAGGCTGGGACCTACATCCCCCAGAGGGAGATCCCATTGGGGGGGACAGCTCCGTGCTCCTCTACCTCTTGGCAGATGCAGCCTACCCTCCCCAGTTCTGGCTTATGCGGCCGTACACAGGCCACCTCAACACCAGTCAGGAGCACTACAACACCCGGTTGACCCACGCCCGGCAGGTAGTCGAGCGAGCCTTTGGACGCCTGAAGGGCCAGTGGCACTGCCTCGTGGCCCACCTGGATGTGGGTCTCCCAAACATCCCTCAGGTTGTGGGTGCCTACTGCATGCTCCACAACCTGGTGAAAAACAAGGGGGAGGCCTTCGTGCAGCAGTGGGAGGTCAAGGCCAGAATGGGCTATCCCCAGCTAGCTGCCACCTCTAGCCCCCAAGCCCACCAGGAGGGAGTCCAGGTCTGGGAGGCCATGAGGGAGCACTTTAATTGGGGGGGGCCCAGTGAACGCTGCACCCTGGGCCCAGGCCCCCTGCACCCTGCCCCCACTACCCACACCCTAACCCCACCAAAAGCACACGTACCACAGGAGTTTGGGAAAAATAAAACTGAATTCTTGTTAAGTAATTGAAACGCTTACCTATGATCTTGGAACAATAAATAAATATCAAAACTACGTACATGGGGGGATAACTAATATACACGAGAGGAGCACATGGACCGGCCGGCTGCCGGTCCATAATTCCAGCACGGGGTGGACAGGCGCGACCCCCACCGCATCTAAGTCGCTGGCCCCCCCTTGTCCAGAGTCCCTGGAGAGGCTGGCTGGGGGCCAGGAGGATGGGGAGGTATGGCCGGGGTGGGTCTTCAGCCCAGTCATCAGCTCCAGTGGGCTCCTGCCCTTGGGGCGCTGGCAGGCAGGGCATCAGGAAGGGCAGGCGGCCACCAGCCCCTCAAAAGGAGGCAGCCACCCTGTTGAAGGCGGCCATAAAATTCCTCCAGGCCTCCCGGCAACAGGAGGCCTACTGCTCCTCAAAGTGGAGCCTCCACTCCATTATGTCCACCTGGTGCTGGAGGGCGGAGGCCACCTCGCAGTTCAGGGAGGCATGCCTCTGGCCCCAGCAGGGGGAAGCGCATCCCAGCACCGATGGTGCCCCCACGGCGGTCATGGTCCAGGGATCCGGGGGGTCGGGGGAGGTCCTGGCCCTCTGATGGCATGGCTGCGGAAATGGGGGAAAAGAGAGGGAGGCTGTGAGTACCCAGATCTGCCCTGTGGCCCATGTCCCCCATCCCCCCATGGTTGTCTGGCCACCATCCCATCCCCCATCAGTGTGGGTGGTGGCCCTGTGGGCAGCCCCTTTATGTGGTCCACCCCCGCTCCTCCCAGGGACTGGGCATGACACTGTCGGAGGGCGCGAATGCTGACGGGTACTGGTGACTATGGCGCTGTCCCAGGGCCATGGTCTGCCTGAGTCCTAGAGGGCTGGGGTCTGCTAGAGGACATGGGGGGCCCTGGTCACATGGTGCCCCAGCCCCATGCCCTAGGGGGGTGTGTCCTGTGGGGTACGTACCTGACAATCCGTCACCATAGTCAGGGGAGGTCCGTCAGGCAGATGGCTGGCTAGAGCTGTGAGAGGGGACATCCAGCACCAGCTCCCCCTCCTCACTGGGCCACTCCGACGGCGGGGAGGACGGTCCCGGCTCTGGCCCTGGGGGCATGGGGCTGGCTCCCGGTCCCGACTCCGGCTCCATGTCCTGCTGGGGTTCCTTGGTCATGGTGTTGAGGACGTCCAGGTTGAGGTGTCCTGGGGGCCCAGGATGGCCCTGAGCTCCCAGTCATAGGAGCAAGCAGCAGGGGCGGCCCCAGACTGGCTGGCCAAGTCCCACAGTCAGGCATAACCCTGCCACAACTCCTTGATTTTACTCCTGACATGTTCAGGAGCGCGGGCCGGGTGACCCCGGGCGTCAGGCCTTCGGCCAGCTGGGCAAATGCTTCTGCATTCTGCCACTTGCTCCCCATTATGCGGAGCACCTCCTCCTCACCCCAGAGCCCCAGCAGGTTGCAGAGCTCAGAGTCAGACCAGGAAGAACCCCCACCTCCTGTCCCACTGGCTGGAGACCTGGGAGCCCTGGGATGACCCAGAGGGGGGTTCCCTGATGGTGCTCAGGGGGCTGGCTGGCTGCCATCTTGTGTCTCTGAGCCATGCAGTGGCACGGCTGCTGCTTGCATGGTCTCAGCTTCCTGCTACGTGGTTTCCGGGTCCATGCAGCTTTAAGAGCTGGTGGGCACACAGATCTTAGATCCTCATAGGGGCTGGACAGCATGTCTCCGCCTAACAGCTGATTGCTGATATGGCCGTCTCCACTATTTCAAAGTCGTGGGACGCAGCACATGAACACATGTTCTACAAATCGATGTTAGACGTCAATGTAGGGTGCTATTCCCATCTTCTGGCAGGAATAGTGGTTTCAATGTCTCCACGCCTACCGTCGACCTCAACTTCAAGGTAGCGTGCAGCGTGTGTAGACGTGGCACGCATTATTTCAAAGTTGTGCCTGGTACTTCGAAGTAGTGCTCTCGTGTAGATTCACCTTTAATGTTCAAAACAATTCTTCAAACACTATAAAGGTAGCTATATTTAAGGAATTTGTTCTGCAATTTAAAATGTTTTCTGTTGCTTCTTTGCAGGAACCTTTGGATTTGGAATACAAAATCAGTTCACCTTTTTCACAAGCATTAGGACAATACTGAAAGCAGGTAGAACTTCTGATCTGAAGATTTGTGCATTCTTTAATCTTGAGACATCACACAGCAGTCTTTCTGGACAAGTCTAGTGCCTTCACCAGCTAAATTAAGAAAATCTGGACGACAAACAAGATTTATATAGCAGAGTGGGAGAAATGGTAATGAATGCATAACTCCTTGGTCTTTTGAAATAATACCATCACTTAAGCAAGAAAAATATTATACTTCTAATCTGATTTGTCGAAAAAGGTTGATAACCTTCACAACCTGAGCTCCTCCTCACCGCTAAAATACTTGAAATTCAAAGTGTACTTTGGCACTCCAGATGTTTACTACATCCCTATTTATCACAATGTGTGGCAAAAACTAAGATGGTAGCGAGAGAAAAAAAAAACGGTGAAGGACATAGACAGCATAATACGAAATTAGCTGTCTACTCAAATTGTTTTCATATTTACATTACCTTAACAGCAGTGGCTTTTTAATAATGGAATTAATTTACTGCCTGCTATTGCTTCCTTCTTTTCAAGAACTATGTAAAAATAGATTTTTTGTAAGCTTTTACTGTAGGCTCAGTAGATTATGTATTATTCTTGGCAACATCCTCTCTAGGCTGATGTGTGCATTATCATGAAGAGGAACTGATCCAGCCAACTATAATGAAGTCATATTTCTTCCATCTGCAGCAGGATATTGCATAGCGCTTGCACCTTGTTTAACAACTTTACAGTTCAAAGTTTATTACGAAGACTCAGCAAAGATATTCTTCAAGGAAGTTTGTTACCTGTTGACTTCATTTTTGGTTCAATTTTTATGCTATTTTGCCAGCAACACACAGACATTGGATAAAAATCTTCACTTGAGGAAGTGCTGCTGGCAAAATGTTTAACATGCAGCAAAACGATTTTTTTGGCTGAAAGACAAATTTGAGGCTGTTCACACCTTAAAACACTCAACCAATCCCAAAGACTTTTTGGTTTTTTTTTTTTAAAAAAGAACCAAACATTGAGCTAGGATTTCCACAAGAACTTAAAGGAGTGAGGTTGCCCAACTCTCACCAAAAGCTAGAGGAATTAGGCACCTACCTCTAGTCAAAATCCCAGTCTATAGCTACACTCTTTTCATTGTTACCCCAAAAAAAGAAAGTTACTCAAAAATGACAACCAGCTGTGCAAAACAAACTCCCTAGAAAACATGAAACTCAGATGTTCTAACTATTCCACATTTGCAATTCTTTAAAATCCAGCCTAGCATACATAAACTAGAGTTGGAGCGAAAAGAGACATATGTGACACTTAATCGAGAACACGTAACTTGTGTACCACATGTTCTAACTATGTTGGGAGGAACTTGAATGTGTTATTACAACAGTGTGAAGTTACTTCATAGTGAAAAGAGCATTCACAGCTAATTGTGCAAGGAAAGCCAGATAAGATCCATTCTTGCAGGCTCAAGGCAAATTACCCACAATGACAGGATGGATGATGGTAACCAAACAAGCAGCTACTCAAGATTTCATTGTGTCCCTATTGTTTGATGTGTGGCCCTCATCTTATTTACTGTACTCTATCAAAACATGTTCTGAAGACAATTATTTGTTTGCTTTTCTATAGCACTCATTATTTTATGTTTACACTACTGTGTGGTGAGGAAGTAGTCTTAGGCCCTTTTCACAGATGGGGAAGTGAGACAGAGATTAAGCTTAGATGTCTCCTCTAACTTCGGATGTCCGATTTGAGGTAACTAGAACGCAACTAGAGTATTTAATATATTTAAGCACACCAATTCCAGTCACAGCTGTAAGCGCTCAGCCTTTCTGCAAATCAACTCCCAGGATCTTTTATCAGGGCATCCAGAAAAGGAGAAACACTTAATTTGTGACCATTTGGTTTAAAATTCTTCCCCAGAGTCACACAGGAATTCAGTTTCAAAGGCAGGTACAGAAGCCAATAGAAACTAAGCAAAGAAGTGAAAAATAAATATTTAAGTTAAGTTATGTCCAAAAACACAGGATTACATGGATGAGAATGGCATGTTTCTAAACCAGCTGCAAAATTCCTGGAAGCAATGTGACTACTTAACATCTCAAGGTTTCCTACACTAGGAAACTTAGAAAGGGGTCAGTTCCGTTCTATCACGGCAGTCCCCAGAGGACAAAGCACAGCTAAGAAACTACCAGATTTTCCAAAACTACTCACCATTGGCCTAATTCATGCCTGGTTGAAATCCATGGGAGGTTATACTGTGTGTTTGAAAATCTTACAATACTTGTGGAAAATTAGAGAAGACAGGTCAGTTGGATGGAATGAAAAATCTGCCTGTAGTAGGCTAGTGCAAAATGTTGCCTAGATTCGACGAATATTGTAGCTAGTATCTTTGTGTACCAATCCACAGTGCATCTACAAAGTCAATTTCATACCTATAGCACCATTAAATAATATATGCAAAAGCATGAAACTAAAGACTTTCCATTTATACAGCAGAAGGGAAAAATGAGCAAACCTCTGAAGAATTGAAACAAATAAAATTTTCCTAGAACAGAAATTTCAGGTTTCAGTTGATTGTACTGAAATCTACTGCATTTATGAACAAGTGACAATGGGAACAGTGATAAAGGTGCCATTCACATGCTTAAAGTTAAATACACATTTAACACTTTTCTGGACTGAGGCTTTGTTGTACAAGAACTAATGTTGCAATATTGCAGGTGTGATACATGGAGACCTGTACCCATATGGTCCCCATTGAAGTCAGCGTAGATCCATATAAGAAAAGAACTTGTAGGACACTGGACTAGGATTTACCCATTGGGTGAAGAAAGGGCTACTGAAGCCTGGCACCATGCAGAGCCGGATAATCTACTTCTTAGGGTTTTTTTTTGTTTTTGTTATTAAACACTGCAAATACAGCATATCTTTTAATTATGACCAAGTGTTAATAAGATGGCTTGAAACACTGCTTATATCTTCCATAGCTGAATCATTGCCATGGTCAAATGCACTGTTAGAGGAATGTAAGAACTCAAAACCATGGCAGTTTAAAAACAAAATGGGAGTGGTTGTGTTTAGCAGCTGCAGAGAAAGACACTACAAAATTCTTTTGATAAAACTAAATCAATAAAAAAAAACTGACAAAAGCAAAGTCACAAAGACACATTCACAGTTGTCCCCTCTTTTCACGCATCATGTCCGTATTGGGAAATCCATGACCAACAGCATGACCAATGCATTGTGGGTAAGTATCCCAATTGTCTGGCAACACTCTCACTTGGTGTCGTGGGAACACAGAATGGTGGTGCACAACGCATCCCAGAACCATGCAAAAATACCCCACCAGGTGCTGCTTTGTGCCCCAGCCCAGTAGCAGTTTCCAGCCTCCACTCAAGCCATTTTGCCAACTGTCATTTTTGGCTGTGCACTCCAGCATCTGCAGTGAGATCGGGGTGAATCCCGCCCTTCTTGCCCGTATTCTGTTAAGTGTCGTGAGGACATTACACATGGCAGCCCCATTGATCTTGAAGTTACTGACAGAGCAAGACTTGCAACTCTGCAATGTTCTGAATACTATGGCCATTTTTGGGGTGGGTAAAGCAGCAGTGATTGGAGGGAATCACATCAACATGCAGATGTCGGACAAAGAGCAGTTGCTACAGCACTCTAGAAAGTGCAAAGCGACCTTCCTGGGGCCGAGTGCTGAGCCAGCACTGGATTTGCAATCCAGAGCTGCAGAATGAAAGTTGCCCTCTCACTAGAGAAGCATGTGGCAATTGCTGTCTGGATGCTGGCAATTCCAGATTGCTAATGGCCAGCTTCAAATTCAATTTGGAATGGAAAAGTCTACCAACAGGGCAGTTTCACTGCAAAATGTACAGAGCAATAAATCCCATTCTGCTAGGTAGAGCCATGACTTTGGGAAATGTGTGTAAACACAGTGAATGGCTTTGCAGAGAGATAGGCTTCCCTGCCCTGGAGCAGCAACAGATGGAACATGTATTCCAATTTTAGTGCCAGGCCACCTTGCAACAGGGCATATCAACAGGAAGGGATACTTCTCTATGGTGTTGCAAGCATTTGGGGATCACTGTGGGCATTTCATATACATCAGTGCAACGGTGGTCTAGAAACATGCATGAATCTTTAGGAACATGAGCCTGTACAAGAAGCTGAAGGCAGGGACTCTCTTTCCAGACCACAATATTGCAGTGATGGATATAGAAATGCCTTTTGTCATCTTGGGAGACTCGGCTTACCCACTGCAGCCCTCATTCATGAAGCCTTATACAGGGTGCCTAAATGGCAATAAGGAGTCTTTTAACAACAAGCTGAGCAGGTGCCACATGGTAGTGCAATGTGCCTTTGGCAGACTGAAGATGAGATAGAGGTATCTCTGTGGCAGGCTAGACTTTGAGGATAATATTCCCCTGGTTATAGCCATGTTCTGTACTCTGCATGGATTTAATCTGCATGGATCTGAGTGAAATGTTTGCTCGGAGGTGGAGCACTGAGGCACAGCACTTGATTGCAGAGACTGAGCAGGCAGACATTAGGGCTCTCAGGGAGCCCAAACACAGGCTTAGAGGAAACAGTTTGATGAAGAGGGGCACTAACAGGAGGCCTACCTCTGAACCAAAGTGATCAGTATGTGAATTGATGGAACACAAAATAAAAACATACCTTTATAAAACTTTGCCTTTATTGATCAAGATAAAAGTATAGTGAAACCCACCAAAGCACACATTTGCTGGTGAAGGAGGGGTTTGGAAAGGGTAAAACCTCACAACTGTGTGTAAGTCTGCTATCATTGTCAGAGTTGCGAGAGGGGGATGCAGTGTAGAGGAAACTGAGGAGTCCCACACAGTGAAAAGGAATGTCTGGCCAAGGGGCAGTGGGTTTTCTGGACAAAAAATTGTCCATGTGCTGCATGTAAGGTTGAGCCTGAATCTGCTCACTGTGCAGCATTACTAAAGATGAGCATCTTGGTTTGCTCTTCCACTTTTTTTTATCACCTGGTCAGTGATGGCCTGAGGAAATGCTTAATTTTCCTTTCTGTCCTGTCTTTTCATTTCTCAGCGAGCCTCTCCTCTTCTTGATCCTTTGGAGGATTGTCTCATCCCCCCTGCAACCCACCACCACCACACTACTCCCAACCATATACTTTCTGAATCACCTTGACCTCTTCTTGAGCCTTTTGGCTCAAGATCTCTGCTGTAGAGCACAATGCACTAAGGAGATTAAATGTTCAGCTGGAATATAACCAACAGTTCACCGACCAGCACCTTTCACATATCTAATCACTGTGTCACTGAGCAGGTATACATCCCTGAAAACCCCTTAGGCACAGTGAGTTAGGGAGCTGACTGGGTGTGCATACAGACAAAAGAAAAACACAGTTTTTGCATGCCTTGTAGAGCAGCTTCGCGGGGAACTCATTTTAAAATTATACCACACTTTTCCACCACCAAGTATCATTCTGGAAGAAGCTGGGGATAAACAGGGCAACTATGGTGCACCTACTGCATGAATGAGGCTTTCTCCCTGCTCCATATGTAGCCCACCTATGAGTCACTTTGATCCCTTCTCAAATTATTGCAGAATGACACTGGACAATGTCCTACAATGAGGGAGGAAACAGTGGCACTTTCACAGAACCTGCAGCAGAGGATCAACAGGCACCCGTGGAAGACATCCCCCTGAAGGATTTCATTAATATCTTAGCAGGGTGTTAGTACGTACCATTGCCGTGCAGGACAATGGGCAGCTCCCAGAAACACAGCTAGAGGGCCCCCTTACCCCGCCTCCACACACACAGTGCGCTCCACCAATCACAGCCACTTACTCCACATCTCGTCTCTTACTTCCTGCTGCCTGGCGAGCAGTTGCTATGAACACACCTCATGGAGCTTCACATACTCATCTAGCTCAACCTCTATTATTTCCATCTTCCAGGTTAGGTCCTCAGTCTGCAGTCTCCAGGCCTTCTGAAGTATCCATGGGGCTTGTGGCAGTGGAGGCAGAGTGACCACCTAGGACAGCATGAGGCTCCTTATAGAAACGTCAGCTCTTAGGTGCAGCACCAGAGCAATGATATGCCTCCCTTAGCTTATGGTATTCCTGCCTCACACTCTCTTGTCTTTGCTCTGCACTGCAGTGTGTCTGGGTCAGAACCCTTTCACACAAGCCTCAACAAATCTGCCCATATGTGTTCCAGTTCCTACAGGTTGCTCACAGATGGGACTGAACACACTTATCTCCCCATATACTGATCGGATCCAACAGCTCCGCAGTGGTCCAAGTGGGAGAACATTTGGAGAGACAGCCAGCCATGGTGACCCAGCAAGATGCTATGTGACCTCGCCATGCTGAGCCAGAAAGCAGGAAATTGAATTTAAAATTCTCTGGGCTTGCAAGCAGGAGATTTGGATTGCTGTTTACCAGGAGGCAGGGCAGCAGAGTTGAAGGTGCTGACCAGAGTGGCAACATGGGGATTGTGATACACTTTCTAAAGGCTAATAAAAGTGAAAAATGGCTCATGACATCTACACTGTATGTTGGTTGACAATAAAGGGACAGAAAAAAAAATCTCTTGGAATGGAAGTTTTTTGTCACTGAATGTGGGTATTTTCCACAAGAACACTCACATTGCACTGTGTACACTCTCGCTGTTTTGTCATCCAAAGGCAGTTTTAGGTGAGAAAACCTTGTAGTACATATGATATCTAATATGTCATCAAGTCATCCTGTTGAATTTTTTTTCTTAAATACCAAGCAGCCAATGTGCATTTTCAACAGGAACAGGACACAAAGACTGCTGAAGCAAACATATTTTGCAGTGTTTAGACATGGTTACATTTATTACACTTTTCCCACCAAAAATGCATACTTGGGTTGATCAATATATTGTGATTTTGTATCAAAATTTGTCAAATTTTCTTGGCTGAAAACAGTTTCAGAAAGTCAAAGCATTTTGTTTCAACTTTTTCAAAACGAAATGTTTTGATTTTCATTTTTAAAAGGACTTCCAATTTTGCTTCAACTTCATTTTTAAAGACAAAATACCCCAAATATTAAACCATTTTTACTGCTATTATAATGTAAGCTTTTAGATTAAGGCACAAATTTAACCACATTTCATTTCAGGGTGACCTGAAACAAACATTTGAGCTTTTTTTCACTTTTTGGTGAAAATTCAGTTAATCCAGAGCTCTAGCAGTGATGTGTAAATGATCGTAGTACATACTTTGCAAGTAACATTCCTGTTTAACGCTAAGTTTCAAGAGTGAATGAGAATAAAAATGCAGACCTTTCCTCCATATACATGTGCACTTCATTATCCCTTTTAAAAATACCTAACCCATTAGGCAAATTTTGCGTTCTGATGCTTGCCTATAGCTTCCATTGCCTTTCATGACATGCTACAGGTATGCAATGGAAAGGAACATTGCCTACCATTCTATACTATTTGCTCCTCAGTTTGAGGAGTCTTATGTTGACTAAAGCATAATAAAATAGCAAGGAAAACAAAAGGGTTTGTCTACATTACTTTGGACTTTAAGAAAAACTTCCTAACTGTTGGGTGAGTAAGTTGGGTGAGTAAGTAAAATAATCTAGGAAGGTTGTGGAATCTCCATAACTGGATATTTTAAAGAATAAGCTAGTCATCTCTCTCTTAGGGATAATCTAGATGGTATTTGGTCCTGACCTGAGTGCAGGGGACTGGACTTTATGACTTCTCGAGGTTCCTTCCAATTCCAGTATTCTATCATTACAGGAACTACGTAGGCATACCTCCATAGTGGAGATTCAGCCTACACTAGCATAAGCGTTTCTCCATCAATGGATTAACATCATCTCCCCATTCTATGACAGCTGTATTAACAGTTGTACTCTTGTGTCAACATAGCTGCACCTGTACAGGGGGTTCGGTTGATGTAGATATGCTGGTCCAGGGAGTGAAAAATCAAGTCTTCCTTGTCACTGCTGGGAGAATACAATCCATTTAGTTGGGGGGAGGGGGAACTCTTCAGATAAAAGAGTTTAAAAACTCCACTAGTCTGTAGCACCCTGGGTCAAATTCTACTTGTTAAGCCACACAGGATCAATTTCTGTTCAACAGTGACAGAGATAGCAGTGTTAGTCTGTATTCTATCAAAACAAAAAAGCAGGCATGTAGAACTAATTTATTAGCCGATAAGCTTTTGGGGGACAGACCCCCTTCTTCAGATCTGAAGAAATGGATCTGTCCTATGAAAGCTCATCACCTTATAAAACTTATTTTGTTAGCCTTTAAAGTGCTACATGACTGCTTTTTTGTTTTGATAGAATTTGTGTTCTGTTACACTAGTACAGCCCTAAAAAGGGTATTGAGGCTGTCTAGGTAAGAGAGCAGGAATGGCCCTCATCAGAATAGCCAAATGTTAGGGCAAAGTTACCTTTCAGCATGACCTTCCCCTTTCATTACCAGTTCCTGCTATTTTTCAATATAAAACACCAGATAACCAGAAAGTAAACTTTTATGCAAAAAATAACTGGGCGTGCTATGCTAAATCATTATCCCAGTATATTATTTTACAATTCTCCCTTCTCCCATGTTTTTAAACCTTTTGTTTTTGTCACAAGGAACTACTCCCCTGAGGCTTCCTACGGCAGAGAGATAAACTGTGCTATATAATGGATGGTAAATGTGCTGTAAATATATTGTGTTCAGAACTGTCTTCTGGGGAAAAAGAGGGCTTTGCCCTTTTGAAATGACATACTGTGAACGTCGAGAACTGAATTCCAGTTCAGAACTGCATTCAAGTCAATGGTAAAAGGTAGGTGAGTTTGTTATCAGACATAATGGTCAAAAAAAGTCTTATCTAAAAATCTGAACAAACATCAGGTTATTCTGGGCTACTCTTTGGTCTACCTTTCCAGGCTCAGTTCATGGCAACTTCCAGGCTAATTTTAACTCCTTCCTTGCTCTTTTCTACAGCACTGACTCCCAGGTTGTCTTCCCTGGAATTCCTCTTGCAATCTACCATTCACTCAAGCTCCCTGCTTTCAGTCCTACGTTGGCAAGGTTTACAAGTATTCTTTTAGCAAAGCACTGCTTTCCAGGGCACTTGCCCTGAAGGCCCTTTTCCTCAGCAGGTTCCCTCCCGGTTCAATTGCCTACCTGCTTCCTATCTCTGGGCCTCCCAGAGAAACCCAACCAGCTTCCTGCAGTTCCCCAACCTTTCCCTGAGCCTCTCAGCTATTTTTGGAGCCCCAGGTGTTCATCGGGCTAACACCTGAATCCACCTCCTCAGGTCAGAAGACAGCTAATTATGATACAGGCAGTACAAACCAATGCATTAAGTTTTGGATTCTCAGGCAGAGATTTATGTGCACTGCTAGGGGAAGTTTGCTGGCTCTCTTCCCTGTAACAGGGTTCAGAACCCCCTCCTTCAGCTTTGCATGAAATCCAACATCAGTAAATTCTGTTGGCTTGACATGCTACACAAGCATTTCCAGAGTTAAATGCAGTACAATTAAGAATACTTATGATGGGATTCACAGTAGTAATGGACCATTTAGCATTATTGCTCATTTCCAATTCAATGGCAGGATGCCACGTATCGTGAGACTATTTTTGCTATCTCCTTTATTTGTCCCAGAGTTTTGCGGCATATTTTTTATTGGAGATCTCTGACCATGCCAGTAAGTTTCAGGAACCAAACTACCTTTTGTTCCTTCTCACTGACTGAAGGAGTTTAAAAAAAAAAAAGCAAGCTTCTCTCCTGTATCTTTTGTCCCCAGACGTCATCATCTCTAGTTTATAATCACAGACCCTATATTTGGTGAGGATCTAACAGCTCGTCTACATATTTACGTTAATTTGGATTAAGGTAAGAGGTGAATTTTAAGTGGATTAACTATTCCTGATAAACTTCATATGCGGACACACTTAGTTCAGTGTGGTATAATGTGGCACTCCAAATGGGCAGTCAGACAGTATTAACTATTCCAGAATACTTCCATGTTTAGACAACGCCATCTGATGCTGTAGTTCTTGTACATACAATTGCCGCTAAAGTAGTCAGCCTGTTCCTTGAACCAGTTACTGGGAATAACAGAGTAAAAAAACCTGGATTTCTGGCTGTCTTTGGGCATCGAAGGGTCCAGTTGTATGAATGTAAGTGGTCAAACAAACCTAAAACAATGTATATCATTGCAAATTTAACATTCTGGGTTTAGTTCACATGAGTTTCATACAACCCAAACCAGAAGATTCTACACAGGGCTACTGCTAATTAGGATGCCAACTGGTGACAAGGTGTGGTGATTTTGTGATGTGGATACTATCACAGGGAAACGGGCTACGACAATCAACTCACCACATTTAGCCACTAAGCAGCCATCAGATGGCTGCAATTTTTAGTGAGTTTATGTAGCCTAGATGTGAAGGATCCTATATCCATTACTAACCCACTCAGCCATCCAAACACTCCATGGCTAATCACGTTTTCAATAATCATTTCATATAAGATTTGGAAAGGAACAAGAAACCGTCATTTGTTTGTGGTGGTGGTCATTATGGTAAAAAAGTATTCCTAAAAGTCAACTGAAGAATGTGGCAAAAATTAATCTAGAAAAAATATTTTTGATGAAATACAAGTACAAATGCCTGTCATACACTAACACGAAGAAATATGAACACAGTAAACTTTCCATTTAGTGGACTAATGGGGGGAGGGTTGTCCGTTAATCCCAAAAGTCCGTTAAAGCTGAGGATTTACTACCCATCCACTGCCAGGGGCTCCCTCCAGACCCAGTGCTCTTCCCTAACAAACTGCGCCCCCTCACCCCCACCAACAAAAACAGGGACTCACCAGACTGTGGCCGCTGGAGCCGGAACTGCTGGAGCCGCCATCAACGCACGAGCTGCCACACGCTCTTCTCACTAGGGGTGGGGCACATACAGGGGCAGAGTGGTGGGAGGAGTGCATGGAGGGGCACCTCCAGGTGCACACAGTGAGGTCCCTTCAGGCCTCCAGGCAGCAGTGGTAAGTCCCTTAACTTCTTTTTGACGGGGAGGGGGAAATTGGTGAATAGGAATTTACAGACCCCAGTGGGCTTCAGGAACAATGGGGTTCTCCATCGTTTCCACAGTCCTTTAAATTGGGGCCCATAAAAAAAATAGAGTGTTTACTTTCTTCTTATCAAGGTTATAAATATTAATACAACTACAACTTTAAATCTCCCACCATTATTTCAGTTATAGAAAAGAAACAAAGGGCCAGTTTCATCTCTGGGCACATTAGAGCTAAAACAAGCCCAGAATGTGCAAACCTGCAAATGATTGGTGAAATGGCAAGCTAAACAATATTACAAAGACTGTTAGAAAAAAGAAAACTGATTAAAGCAAAGAATCACAGTGATTGCCAGGTAATTTCTCTGTCTATAAGAGATGGTGGTCTTTAATTCTCATACTCCAGTATTATCCCCATTCTGAGATGATCGTTGTTGTACAAACAGTAATAAATAATTCATTTTATATGAAAGGATAAACAGGAGAAATAGTAATTATTCATACCTGCTTAAAATATAGTGAATTATTAATTTATTGCAAAACAGTTTCTCTTTTGCTATTATGCTGTCTGTCCAAATGGGGACTTTTATTCCTTAAAAGTTTCATGGAAAAAAAGGCACATAAATATGATACATCTGTTCTATGAAGGGTGCCAGTAAAACACATCACTAAGTATAACACCATATTTACAACGTACACTGGCAGCTTTCGATAGATGAAGCAGACAAGTCAAGAAAAAAGAGCAAGATTTCTACATCCCCACCCTAGACCCCAAAGTAGTGAAGACATCACAGATCTAACTTTTGGACACGCACCTAACAGCTGTAAATGGATTCAAACACAGTATCTTAAGTAGTATCTTATCATGAAACAAAACTACTTACAGAGATGAGGTAAAAAAAAAAATTATAAAAGCTTTTGTATAGCTGCAGCCTGCCGTAACCCTGTCCTGGACTTGTTTCAGGCCCAAGAAAGAAGACAGGAAACACAGACAGCTTGAATAGCATCCAGGATATCTCATGTCTATGTTTCCAGGAGGACTTTTTCTATAGCACACCTCTTCCCAGTCCTGGCAAGCTCTCCAGATGCAGACCTCATATCCGACAACTCTCTTAACAGTGGAGAGACCCCTTTGATCCAATTGCCTAGAGCAGTGGTTCTTAACCCGGGGTGCACACACTCCCTGGGGGTGCAAGATATGCCAGATTTTTTTTTTAGAAGGTAAGTCATCAAAAAACACAAATTAAGCACAGGCATGTAAGTACAACTACTTGGTTTCATCACCTATGTATTTAACAACATTATACTTTAACTATCACAGTAATATACAAACAAAACATTTATTTTCAAATTTTTAAGCTAGTTGTGGTGAAATTATCTTGCTACAAAAACAGCATACCACCACGTTGCAGGGTATATCTTGATGCACGTGCAGGTGATGTGGCAGCGCAGGAGCTTTGTTTGAATTCAGTTAGCTGCTAACTGTCAGTGTGACGGTTACAGTTTCCTTCCGCAGTAAAACCCCCTAACATCTCTGGGTAGTACTTGCATATTTTTGTATGCCAACTGGACTGTTATTTGTGGTGAGTAATACCAAAACTATTTTCATGTATTTAATATGCATTTAAAAAAAGTGTATCGGCCTCTCCATTTCTGATTTTGATAAGGAGTGCAGGAACGTATTTTGAGAACTAAAGGGGTGCAGGCTGCAGTGAAGGTTAAGAACCACTGGCCTAGAGCCTGAAACTCTCGTGTTCTCCAAGAAGCTGTGCTTTTTCCTCAGGATTATACCAAGGTGTGAACCTTTTCATTTACAGTTTATCTTTTGAGGGGCATGCAGTAGTGAAAGCCAGACCCTCCAGACAGACTGCAATTTGAACTGTATTTGTACAATCTTGGACTAATCTCTGAATAGTCTTACGTAGCCACATATTGAGCACATAGGTAAAGCCATAGATGTGGTTGGTGCACTAATGAAACAGCTTGTAAAACAGAAAATGCCCTGAGCTGAGACTAACAGTCCTGGGGGGGGTGGGGAGAGACATACAAATGAGTTTACCTGGTAAAAACTACCACAGGTAAACAGAATGTGGTGTTTGCTAGTATCTTCCTTTCCCCTCCGTTCTTATGCACAGGACTTCTCATCTAGTCCCTGTCATCTTTCCTCCCTTCCCTCCCATGCTTTCACAAAACCGCTCCTGAGAACCCCTCTTAATAAAAGGGCTACTGCCCCATTTTTAGGTGACCTCCTAAGCACCTTTATCTTTGAGCACAAGCTACCAACAGTTGCTGAATTTATGTAGCCTTTTACGTAATCTGATCAAGACATCACATATTCTGTTCCTCAAAGATGACAATCTATGCCTTGTGCTGGCTTTAAATTGGCAACTATTTTGTGCTCTGAAGATGCTTTCTTCCACATACTAATTCTTCATTCTATAGCATCTTTAAGAATGCTCTGTTTTCTTTGAAACTTCAAATTTTAACAGCAAGACTGGACATCCAAAATGATTTAATGCCTCCTCTATGTTTACATAACAAACCATTGTGTTCTTGTCCAAGAGTATTAGAATGTGGGAATTTAAAGAAAGTCTAATTTGGAAAAAAAACTTCCCACGCAGTTGTTAATTCTAATCTGTTTACATCTAGCCTCAATATAAAATCTGATTACGTATTACTTTGGAGCTAAGCCATTGTAGTGAAAATGCTCTATGAATCTCTGTAGCATTGATACAATAGAATTTTAATTGGTTCGCGGAAAATAAGATTTGATTCTCAGTACATAAAGGTTTGCATCTGACGCAGTTATCTAAAGGCGACAGATTTCTTGCTTATCATAGGAAAAAGAATGAACTTTTTTCATTAGACAAATATTGAGTATGTGAAGGCTGGTAAAAGTAAAGTTAAGGGGAAAATGACCAAAAACACAGTTCTAACATCACATTGTGAAATTTCCTTCTTCAAATGAAACAGTGCATCTGTGCAATTAAAACAAACTATCCCTCTGTAATTAGAAACTCATTTCTGGAGAAATGACTCTACCAAGAATTTCAGAAGACCTCTTGCTTGAGAAAGAGCCAAAATATACATCCTGAAGGATTAAAATTAAGTGAAGAGTGCATTAAACTTGACTTGGAGATTTTATAAAAAAAGATAAACATCCAACCATTTTCCAAACAAAAACTGTTCTTTCCTCAGTGACCTTAATAGAGAAGCCACTAATCCCTCATGGACACTTTAGAAGTAAAGATATACAACTCCCCGCCCCCTGCTTATTTTACTCATGTTAGCAGTCCCAGAGAACTAAACTTTCATTTGGTATCAACCTAGTTTTATTTATGTCAATGCAACTGCAACAGTCCTTGCCCATTGAGGCCCTAGTCCATCAACTCCAAAGTCTTCACCCATAAAGTGGGGAAAATATAACCCAGGGTGATATCTGCAACTACAGGAAAGGTGCAGTTAATGTAAAAAAATTATATATTTTATATATAATTAAAATAAATAAAATCATGTAAAATATAATGTAAAAATATATGTAAATATATAACCCTTAAATATTGAGTCTGTTCTGGTATGGCTATGGTCTGAAGAAGTGGGTCTGTCCCACAAAAGCTCACCTAATAAATTATTTTGTTAGTCTTTAAAGTGCTACGTGACTGCTTTTTTGTTTTAATGTAAATGTATTAGTGTTTCTTTACATAAGGGAAGTTCCCTCCCTCAACCACCAGAGGGTTCTGTAGCAGTCCATCTGGATTACAAAATATGCTCTAGAAAGATAATTGCCTGTAGGCTTTATCACGTAAAGCAGAACGGCAGAGGTGGGAGTGGGGATGGAAGGGAAAGAAAGGAAAAAAAAAATATGGAAAGTAAGAGAAGAAGTCTCATACAACCCCTCTCTCACTCGCTGTTACAGACCCCAGACTACATGCCAGTAACTAACTTAGCAGGTCCTCTCTCTTTCAGTTCTTTTACCTGAGAAATGGAGGGTTAGAGGGTAGGGAAGAGGGACAGGGAGAATGAAAAGGTGATTTCACATGCTAAACAATAATTCTTAATTCTGAAAGGTGCTCAGAGAGTGATAGTGAATAGGATAGAAAAGCCTGAGCAGAATGGAATGTAGAAATGCAGACTCATTCTCCTCTGCATGAAGAAATAAGTTATATTCTTCATGCTGAAAGCTATGCAAAAAACAGTAATATCTACTTGTTTACTTGAGGAGCATTCTTAAAAAAAAATTTAGAGTTTAAGTTTACCTAGGAGTATAGTTTTATCACGTCTGGCATCTCTAATAACTGTAGTAAAAAACAGTTAATTTCCAGGGAAACTGGATGAAATGAGAGTGAGACTCTGCTCTCCCTTATATCCCCTGTGCCTCTAGAATGCCTTCTTTTGCAAGCAAAAAAGATTGTCTTCTGGTTAAAACTCTAGACTTACAATTCCATGCTATGCTGAAAGCTTTCCATGCAAGCTCAGGCAAGGCACTTAAGTCCCTTTGGGTCTCAGTTCCCCATTTTTCCCAAAGTTACCCATCTTAGGTCTGCCTCATTTTACATCATAGGTGGGGAACCTTACTAAGCTTCATTCTATACCATACAGCAACTAGTGATAGAGGGTGTTGCCAAGCACTGTGGGATACATACCCAACAATGCATCTCTCACACCGTCAATGATGGCGCTACCAATGTGGACATGACCTGTCAGAGGAGCAAGTATAAATACACTTCAGCTTTTTGCTCGTCAGTTTAATTGATAAAACTTTGAGAAACACTGGTCTATTCTACAATTTTTTTTTAAATAAAGTACCCCTTTTGAAAAAGATTATAAGTGCCCTCAGACTTTTCTCACATAGCCCTAAGGGTACATGCACCACCCATTGAGAAACATGGTCCTGAGGTCTTGAAACAAGTGCCATTCAACCTTTCCAGATTATTGGACCCTTTTAAGGAGTCAGATTTGTTTTGCGTACCACCAACTTACAAAAACATGCAAAAATATCACAGAAGATGACTACTGTACACTTGTTGCCTTTCTACCATCTTATCAAATAAATGAATTGTAATAGAAATATTGTATTTACATTTCATCGTAAGTCATATGAAGCATCTGAATGAACTTTTAGATTGTACAGGCTACATAAAAAAGCACTGTTGTAAACACAGGCAAATATCTAGATGAACTGATGTACCCCCTCAGTGTACCCTCAAGGGTACACATACCCTGGTTGAGAAACTCTGGCGCAGACACACCTTAAATTTAAAGAGACTATTACAGAAATAACCACCTGGAAATTAAACAATGGTGAAAATAGAGCTCACACAGAGAGTGAATCTGAGAGGATGAGTAAGGGAACAACTAGGAAGCTATTAATTGCGTGATATTGTGTTAGGCTTGGTCTACAATATACACCTTTTAGCAACACAGCCATGTTGCTAGAAGTTGGGTTGTGTAAACATTCTTTTACCAACAAAATAGTTCGCTCCCCCTACACCAGGGGTTCATGTTGTCAGCAGGACAGCACCCCTGCAAGTAACAAGCCATTTACACGGTCACTTGAATGGCAAAACTTCTGTCTTTCAGGGATGAAGAGATTTAAGCAGCTGTAAATGGCAAAAGTTTTGTCTGCTCTGCCAACTGAATGACAAAAGTATAAATCTGTAAAAGTTCATTCTTCCTCCCAGCATCAACCTAGGAACAAAGGGAAAGCTAAGCAATTAAGGATTCTGGGCCTAGGGTAGAAAATAGAGATTTGGGGCAGGGGGAGATTGTTAACAGCTGCCTAGAATCATCTGATGAAGTGAGTCTGTGCTCACGAAAGCTCATGCTCAAAACTTTTCTGTTAGTCTATAAGGTGCCACAGGACATTTCGTTGCTGTTACAGATCCAGACTAACACGGCTATCCCTCCGATAACAGGCAGCTGTGTTAGTCTATAAGGTGCCACACGATGACTTCTTGTTCTCGAAGATACAGACTAATAGACATTTTGGAGAATAAGCTTTCGTCGGCAAAGACCCGCTTCATCAGATGTGTGAGAGATGCTGACAGAAAAGATAAAGGTTTAGGCCAGGGCGGGGTTGTGGGGGGCGGTATATAGTCCTTGAATGCTTTTTATGCTATAACACCTTTCAGAGAATAAATAATACTTTGTTTTGAGGACGCTAGTTCTGGGTTACTTTAACCCACCTGGATCAGTTGTGTTAACATGCTTGGTAACTAGGGGCTATACCCCAGAGACTCACTTCCCAAATGGAAGGACCATGTTCTACCCAGAGGGATGAAGGTAGCAAAACCCACTGGCCTAAAAGCATATCTTACCCCCTAATAAATATTTTATTAAAATTGAAAAAATGTTCACAGAAAACGTATTTACTAACACTATGTATTTTTGAAGATACCATACAATGAACCTAATACTGATACCCAAATCTCTTCTCTCATTTACCCTAAACGTGTAATGTTTTTAAATCAAGTGTTGATTTCTGTAATAACGATTAAAATCCCTTGCGCTGGCTGCACCAGAAGCAAACACCATGTGGTCTCACTCACTAGGGAAAATAGGTCTCTTCCTTTTCAGGACAGTCATAGATATTAAACTAAAAGATTCATTATAATCTCAATCTTATATGTTTGGCTAACATTTAGGGTAAACAAGGAGTCTGTAACAGCAGTACAAAAAGGATTCTTAAGCCCTTCCCAAAACCAGAGGTTCATTTCTTCTCTTTGAACCAGCTTTTCTAAGGGGCTTTACTGATCTTGTCCCTTATCTTATTCAAGATCCTACAGCAAAATAACTCTTGCTGATCACAGAGAAAGTCCCACAGATTGACATGTAAACTTCCATTCAAAAGAATCTGTAGCCAGGAAATTATGAGCAAAGAACTGTGACAACCTACACAAAAGTTACTGGTTAAGACACACAGAGGCTCCCCTCTTGGCTCGTCTGGACTGTGAGGAAATAATAGGAACAATGAGGAAGTCAAAGTTATGGGGCAATTATCCGATTTCACCACTCACACTGACTTCATCTGGAGTTGTGTGCGCTCAAGTACTGCTGTATTGCTCTTCAAAATTTAACCACCAGCTCATGGCGATTTGTATTTGCATGCCCAGAAGTGAGTTTAACTGGTGCTTGTTAAAAACAGTCACATCAGAACTCCTTCACATGAGAGCTACATCCTGCATTGTACCTATCAACAAGGGTTCCTTTGTTCAAAGTGATATGGAACATAGATAATTAATTGGCTTTTATGTATGCCATATATAGTTACAAAGATCCACACATTTACAATACTTGCATTATATCAAAACAGCTTGGCGTACCCTTCCTACCAAATTCCCCAATTCATCTTCTTACTTAATGTTAACCCTTTAAAGAGCAAAAGCCATTTCTTATCCTTTAGCAGAGAAAGAGCCTAAGAGCCCTTTTAAAAAAAAAAAGTTAAAATGATGATTGAAGTGAGTATGAATGAGTTGATTTTTTTGGTGTTCCAGTATGGGGAGCACATCCTGTTTTGTGGTCAAATAAAGTTGGCAATACTGATCTGAACCCCACCCCCACCCTATTTTGTATGACTCTTGCATAATAAATCTAGCATTTAGAAGAAAGCTCCCATTCTCCTCAAAAAGCTTTAAAGCCTCGTTTAGAGAGAGAGTAAAAATGGGTCCTCCATTCCTTCATTCAATGGTCCTCATGGTTTCCAAAAATACTCTGCCCAGAATTTCAGTTTACTTGCAGGCAGCAGATTCAGAAGACTCCAAATTAGATTCAGATGCTGTAAGTGAGGCAGAAATCACCTTCTTCCAAATTCAACACCATTTAAGAGTTGTTCTTGTTTTTATGATTATTAGAAGGATTTTATAAGCAAGGAACTAAACAACTGAATTTTCAATCAATAAATCTTCCTGTCAAGATCTAGAGGCTCTGGATTCACAAAGGAACCCTTACCTCAGTCAAGCTTGGAATCTGTCATTCTACTATATCCAACTTCCTGGGCTTCTTAAATCATGTAAGATGACACACTAGAGGCTAGTGACTCAGAAAATGTGAAAAAAGTAGAAAATCCCAAAGCACAAGGATTTAAAAAAAATGCTAAAAATCTTAAATGCTTCCAGACTAATTGCATCGGTTGCCAAAAGAACTCTTCCTGCCACTTCCTGCCTTTGCAGCTGCAACTTGAATTTGATAACCAGTAGCTGACTTAGAGAGGTGCAAAAATATGTTGGCTACCGTTTGTGCTTTCTAGACCAGTTTCAATGCTGCCATACATTAATGTCAGAGCAGCGTTCAACAAGGCTGGAACACAAGGAGTGCCTTCAATGTGGGAACATTTTCACCTCAGGAAAAGGAGGCATTGTGGTCCAGATGTCTGCCACTTTCCAGTGCAAGTATGTCCAGAGCACACAAAAATACAATTGTAGTGGATTTGCAAATATCTGGACACTTCCATTAGACTGACTTATGCCCAGGAAATTTGGAATATTTTATTTGAAATTAAAAATCCTCACCTGAAGCATAATGCCTCTACTCAAGCAAGTGTCCATTGACTCAAATAAGGACTGAGAGCCAAATTAACATATACCATCAAAACAAAAAGCAGTCAAGTAGCACTTTAAAGACTCTCTGTTACTATTTAACATATACCAGTATAAATCTGAAGTAATGTAAGTCTATCAATTTTATCTACATTTACAACTTTACACCAGAGCCAAATTTGTTTCTCAGGAAATCTGGGATAGGGACCTATTGCAAAAATAATTTTAATAACAAATGCTGGATCAGTTGAGACTGTATTATACTAACAACAAAAGAGGAAAATAAACATGTTAGATAACACTCCTGTGTTGTTCTTGAATCAATCTATTTCATTCACTCCCACTACGCTTCCATTTCAGAGTAGCACTGAAAAAAAGGAAAGTTTGTGTTTTAAAATAATGCCAAGACAGAGAAGTGCTAAGGAAATACTAAAAAGGACAGATTTTAAAAATGTATTAATGTTAAAAATGTATATAATGCACAGGTTAAGGAAAAGGAGCATCTGCACATCTGAACATAATGCTTAGATTATCCACAAATACATGTTGAATAGTGACAGAGATACCTGTGTTAGTCTGTAGTCTATCAAAACAAAAAAAAGTGGTCATGTAGCACTTTAAAAGACTAACAATCATTTATTAGGTGATGAGTTTCTGTGGGACAGAATCACTTCCTCAGATCATAGCCATTTTTGGACCTCTGTGCTTTATAGATTGAGCCTCTGTTCTGGTATGGCTATGATCTGAAGAATTGAGTCTGTCCCATGAAAGCTCATCACCTAATTATTTTGTTCGTCTTTGAAGTGCTACTGGACTGCTTTTTTGTTTTCATAAATACAAAGTTCGTTTTAAAAGGCAAAAGACACTTAGTATATAAGTCATCAAACCACATTTAGATGAATACATTTAACAATACATTTTAAATATTAGTTATGTATGGTGGTACATCACTCATGAAAAAAATATGTTACATAGAGAGTTTGTTGTGGAAAGAAAGTTAATCAATGAGCAAAGACTGTTGCTGAGTGATTGGAGAACTTAGGGCAGATTTGTCCATTAGGAAAATGTAGTCCATTGGGAAAGTATTTCAGTTACCTTCCCAGCTGGTCTTCTCACTGGCACACCAGTTCATACCTCCTGATATTGCTGATGTCCAGCGATGTGTTCCAGATAAATGTCCCTTGATACTGTGTGTTGCCACATCAGCTGAGCATAACATTGATCAATTCCACATTCTCTCACCATTCACTTGTTAGTTACTGGGATCCTGTGCACATAGGGCTTTGACAACCAGCATGAGTTTGAAATCTGTAGCTCTCAAGACACCAGCCAGAAGAGGGGATTTCTCAGGCCTCCCATACTGGGTACTGTGGAAAACCTACTCTTGAAGGGCACATCTCTCTTTGGTCCTCACTGGCAACAATGATGTCCAATTGCAGCTGGCTGACCATTCCAAGGATGGCTGAGTTCATGACAACCTTCCCCCATGGTGGCAGGAAGGCTCTGACTAGCCCATCTTTGATGGCTTTGTATCACAGCTTCAAGTTCTCCAGCTACACAAGATATGGGGTAGCCTCTCCTGGCCAGAGCCACACTTCCTCCAATGCTCATCCCAATTCTCATGTCAGATGGCTCATGTCGAGGACAATCAGCCCTTAGTGCCACACAGACCACGGTGAACCCCCTCCCCCTCAACGCCACATAGGGCAGCATTCAGGGAACAATTCACAGGGGCCCACGTCTCCAGCCACCATCTCTGCCACAGTAGCACAGCAGCTCGGAGTTCTGGGCCCCTTTGAATTACTGGGCCCCAAGGCCGCTTTCCCCTTTTCCCCAGTCCCCATTAGTGGGCCTGTTTGGGGCACAAGAATTCCCAGCTCCTGGTGTTCCTCACATCATATCCAGTAGCAATCAATACACTTCTCCAGAAATTGCATAGCATTTTGGGCATGAGTCCAATGAACAGCGCGCACGCACACACACACACACGCACACACACACACCCCACCTTTGAAATTTGCCTTCCAGGGAGTAACTCAAGTAGTTGGCGACATCTTGGTTGGAGTAGACCCTGGTGATTCACTTCTCAAGGAATTTTTCTGAACAGCATCCTGCAGACCCCTCTCGTTAACATTGCCCACCATGGTCAGAAACTGGAAGGCTTGAATGATTCTGGCAATATGCACAGCTTGCCAATTCAAGGTATGTTGGTGCCCCTTGCCTGGGGTGGATGTACACCAGTTCATTGCTGGCCTGCTGGGGAAGAAACATCCATTCCCTCATCAGCTGCCTGAGGATGTTGTCCACCTGGTTGAAAGGTACCTTTGCCATGGCAGATCCTTTCAAGGCAAATACATACAGGGGATCTGGAAAGTGTCCAAGGCATTGATCTTTTGCCAGGGTGCCACACGGGAGGAAATCAACCCTTGCCACATCATCGTGTAGGATCTCCATAATGGTATTCTTAGGTGTCTGCTGGATGTGAAGACTATGGGAATGCCAAGATGTTGGTAAGCTTGCCTGTCCTCAAAGATGATCATGGATTCACCCTGGATCTGAAACCACACCATTTGGACCGAGTCCTTTTTATCACCAACGATATTCAGGTACACACACTTCCTAGTGTTGAAGCAGAGTCCCATCCAACTGGAAGCTTAGCTGGTGACATTGAGCATTTGATGGAGTATCTCAGGATTGTCTGCAGGAAAGATCAGACTGTCCACGTAGGCTAGGATATTACTTTTGTGGTCATACAGGTCAAAACTGCCTAGATCACTAGATACTGCTCAAATGAACGGCTCCATGGCTAGGTTGAAAACGGTGGAACTACGGGAAGCCTTAGCATTCAGGCATCTCTCCTTCCATGGAGCTGATGGTGGTGGTACAGCCTTCATAAAGCTCCTGGAGCTACTTGAGAAAAAGTTTTCAGGCATCCTGAATTCTTGCAGCATTTTGAAAGCATGCCAGTGGAGCATTGATACAAAAGCATTAGCCAAGTCAAGCCACACTATAGCACACTGCCTCCAGTCCATCGTCCATATGGCCAGGAGGGCACAAGGATGAAATTGTGTTTGTAGCACCTTTGCACAACATAAAGCCCTTCTGCATGGACCTGATGGCACCTCTGGTCATCGAATCTGTAATCCTAGCTCTGAAACAATTGACATACAATTTGTATATGGTGAAACAGGCAGATGAGTCTCCATTTGCTGGCATCCTCTCCTTAGTCTTTCTTGTAGATGAGCACCATCATGGTGTTCTCCCTGGTGCCGGGAGTCCAGAAGAACTGTTTGCAATTGATGAAAATGGCAGTTAACACCAAGCAGGTGGGGTCTCCTTTTTCAGGACATTGTAGAAAACACCACCTGTTCCTGAGACTGTGTTTTGAACTCGATAAGTCTAGTTGCTATTTCCTGTGATGTGAAGTATTGTTCCAGGTCAGTCTGGGGTAAATGATGAAGTGACTCAGGACACTGCAAGTCATTCTGGGATACGTGGTCAAACACACTCTTCAAGTGTGAAAATCTCTTGGATGGAATCTAACATAATTTTGGGCCAAAACTGGCTCACTGTAATCACACAAACTTACCTATGTTCATAGAATGATCACAGAATATAGCTCCTATGGGTCTACTTTTACTTTTTTTGATGTGTATGTTCAATATGCAGTGCACTTCACTCAGTTCAAACTCTGGACTTTCTCCTGCCCTCAGACATGGGCACATGCTCCACATTGCCACAAACAATATCTTGCAAACTCAGCTACTATGTAAATAAGCACTGGAAATGGAGATGAGTCCAAGGACCTGAAGGAAGTTTAGACCCCAGAGCTTTACTACTGATGGATCTCCTGGACCTTGTGTATAAGCATTTATCTAGTTTATGAAGAAGAATTTAAAACTAAAAACATTAAGAGTTCTGGTTTCTTAAGTATTAAAAGAATGCAGAACAATGTTAAATTAGGCAGAAATCAGTCCTGCACTTTAGAAAAAAAATCCAGGAATAAAGTATGGCTGGTTATGAAAAAGAAAAAAGAAATCTTTCCACACTATAGAATTTGCCTTGAATAAAGATTTAAAATAATGAATTTCCTCACACACATACACAGTGGTAAACCGTAGGATAAACTGTATCTTGCATACCACATGAATGTTACAAATACTCAGAAAACGTACTTAAATACCACACCAGGATGAATCAAGTTTAATCAACAGCTAGAATTGCTTGAGCTTCTAACATATTTCAAACTGAACTTATTCCCTAAATAACAAAAATGTCATTTTTTTTCTGAGCAGCAGGTGGATAGAAATTTTGCAGTGCAACAGTTCAGGAATGTCAACTGACTTCATCCTCCCTAAAGCAAGGGAGCTTTTCTTGTGTTATGTGGTAATAATTTTAGAAAACTGTGACAGCCCTTAAAGCTAACTTCTGCACATTTTTAGCAAAAACTAATCAGTCATTGTTTACCTCTTTTCTTCACTATATAGGCACTATTTTCCTGGCTATCACAATTACTGGAGCCTTTGATTTGGCACCTGATAAAACAGACTTTTTTCTTCACAGTATGAGCTACACACCACTCAATCATCACACAAAAACATGCATGTTAAGAATCAATCCATAAAATACTGTGTTGTGGAATTTACACTCCATGCATTCTCCAGTACTAGAGGATATACATGTGACCTAGTAAGAACAACATACTTTTTTAAAATCATATTATTCAGATTCAGGTCATTTCTGTTTGCACCAACATTCCTTTAGAAAGAGTTCAATAATCCTAATATATACAGTAACAGAGAGGTAGCCATGTTAGTCTGTACACCAACAAAACAAAGCAGGAGAAATGTAGCATTTTAATATATGAGGTTCATGTGCAACTGCCTCAGGAATACAGAATTCAGCTGTTGGCATTAAGGTGACAGAAAGCTAATGAAAAGATGAAGACAGTGCAGAGGAGAGCCAGAAAAATTGGCAGGGATGGACGATTGGGGTGGCAAGAACTGTATCGTTTGGCTAAGCAACCACTAAGGCAAAGATAAAGAGTGTATCTATTAAGATATTTGGAGAGCATAAACACCAAGCAGTGAAAGGAATTTAGTGCAATACATGTGGGCATAACCAAAAGAAATAGAGTGAGGTTAAGAAAGGGAAAAATTGACTGAGCAACAGAGAAAGGATTGCTAAAAGTGAGACATATTACTAGTGGAAGCTGTATCCCTTGAGGACCTTAAAATTAGACTGGACAAAGAACTACTGTAGAGAACAATATTGCATTGGCAGGAAGGTGGCCTGGATGACCTAAAAGGCTTTTCTATGTCTGCCTCCACAGCTACGAAATCTTACAATGATTTATAGTGATGCATGCCAGTGTGTCATTTAATGATGAATGGGGTAATCCCTGCAGCCAATGAAGTCACAATTGCAAAATAACACAGCTTCAAGTCATACAGTTTTTATGATCCATTTGGCTCGGTTTGTTGTGTACACCATTAAATGAAGAAAAACATGAATTTAAGCATTTTTAAAGAGTTTTACAAGCAAGATTAATAGCCTCCATCATTACTCCACAATGAATGAGCTCTCCTGCCATCTGTTGATGAACTGGGGGAAGACTTCAGGAGCAGACTGTACTTGCTCAGACACACCTACTTTGCCAAGACAGATGTTCAGCAGAATAATCTGTTCTGCTAAGGCGACCAACTTTGACTGTTTGAGGTTAAAATTCACTTTAATCCTGGATGCAGGGGAAATGAAATGTTGTCATCTTTAGTCTATGACTAAAGGACAGAACTTCACTTAGTACACCTTAATGGGGGGGCGGGGCAGGGGGTATCACCCTACCTATAACTTCATTCTCACAGCCGTGACACCAAATCAAAGAAGTTGGAGGGTGGATAGGCATTCTGGACACTTAAAAAAAGCCTCAGATACAATCTGACAAACTTCCTTTGATGCTTAAAGACACAACTGATCAGACTCAATTCAGTGTCCTTGTTTCTACTACCGATCACTACAGGTAAGTTGGTTCAGGGGGCTGAACCTTTGACTGCGGAGCAGGGGGGAGAGGGACAGTGATTCAGTGAACGAAACACATAGTACTGCTGCAGTGAGGTTCCCTACTACCCAGTCAAGTGACCAAGAGCTGAGCTAAGTTGTGGAACCTCAGAACATGGCATTGCAGCTGAAGCAGTGGCGACAGTAAGCAGAGATGAGCAAGGGCAGCAGCAGAGACATTGCCCAATTCTACACGTTCGGATACAGAAGGTGAACCCACATGATCACCACCCTGAATTCTTGGGCTTCACTGACTTCAAACACCCAACTGTGAATGGGTGCTCTGGAGAGAAAGGGGAAAGTTGGGACTTTCAAACAACAAGGTGAGAAACTGAGGCAATGGACTGCCTCCTAAGATGTGCAGGGTTAGTGTTTACTACTTATTTGCATACTTTTGAATAATGGTTGTGCCACTTTTCCTAAAGTGTGGCCTAAATTGAATGTTTCAACTGACTTCATTTTATATCATTTACATGCAATATAAAGTTGCATTTGTTAACAATAACGTTGAAGTTAGTTTGAAACAAGGTAATGTGAACACAACTATCTGGTAAATATGCTGGAATAGCAGAGTGTAGTCAAAGATGAAACAAGGACTCATTTTAAGTGTGATGATTTATATTAAAAAAAAAAAAAAAAAAAAAAAAAATCAAGAAAATCCATTATTGCCTAACTCAAAGTTTGAATCCACTCTAACCTGCATACACATTACAATAAAATCTTCAACATTTATCAGCTGTTTTTTTAAAATATTATTTCAAAGACATTTTGTTAATGACATTCTGCATATGTTCATTTTATGATGTTCCAAAATGCAGGATACTTTTCTTGAGAAGTCTCAGAAATCCAAAGACTTGAGCATCTGTGCCTCAACAGATGTGCATTCTAGACCTGGAATACTAACAGAAAAAAATGGATAGCCAAGATATTACTAAAATGCAACACTCTACTGATTAAAAGAGAAAGTCATACACTTATTTACAAGATTCCCAATTTGATTCAACTATTTTAAAGTTGAAGGCATAAGCTAGACAGGAAATACCAAGAATTTCAACCATCATGCTCTTGTAAGCTAATGTGAAACAGAGGTCAAGAATAAGCAGAACAGAACATTTCCCAACTAAATCCAATATCTTCAAAAACCATTTTAATTTGTTAAATTATAGAAACAACCTGTAAGAAACAGATTTAAAAACAAGTTTTGAACAATCCCAGTAAATATTAAAATGTGCAAGACTGAGTTGCTAGTTTGCCAATTTCATAAATCAGATTTTTTGGACAGGTAGGGGAATTCCTCCCCTTCTTATAGGCTAAATTTTGCCACAAGGTATTTTACTTGATTAAAGATACAGATAATGAAACTCAAAGATCAACTTCAGATTGGCCTCAAGGACTCCCAGATCATTTTGCCAGATATTCATTCCAAATTTCAAGTTTCCCAAAAAGTGCAAAATACCTATTTACATCTGGGATGAGCTTTGTGCTGCCATGTGACAGACCCAAAGTCAAGGCCCACAAGAGGTTTTGAAGACAAGCTGTTCTCATATTTGTAAATTCAGAATGGAGTGTGGATCTCACTTAGTGTCTTCTAAAGGTCTGCCTATGATGCCATTAAGGCGTGTGTGGAAGGGCTCCATCTTCCCAGGGAAGGAGACTGGATGCTACAATGTAAATACAAAATGCGAACAGCAATGATTAGGAATTAAAAAGTGGGAGAGGGAGAGAGAGAGAGAGACCTGGAAGAAAGGGGTGCTTTGAAAGGAGCAAGACTCCACAGGATTCCATTGAGCTGAGTGCTTTCCTGTCTAACACAATGAGAAAGAATAGCTTTTAAAGAAAACCCAGAACAAAAGTAACTCAACTGGGGGTAAAGGAAGCCTAAAAATTACACATGGTGTCACTTAGGTTATAGTCTTGGAAACATGGACTTTCCTTCATACTGCCTTTCCCATAAAAAAGGTGGGCTCATTATCAAGATTGCAAGTCAAGAATCTGAAGAGAATGAGGATCTCAGTATTTTCAGCCCATCCGTTCTTTTCAGCCGTTTCAGGCACACCACTAATTAAGCTTGGCCACTTCTCCTAACCCTCTGGTTACAACTGCACCAGCTCTGTGAAGCAGAAGTATTCATTATGGGCTAGGCTGCGGGCTTTCAAACATTCACAGCCCTAAGTACAGGGATGGGAGGCTTTTTGCCTCTACACTAAAAATCAGAAGGTACAGCTCCAGCTAGCTACACACATAGGAACTGGGTATATACTTGAGTGGCCACACTCCCATTTTCAGTGGGCTGGGTCTATCAGAGCTAGCTCAGGTGTGCCTACACCACTGCAATCCCACCTTCCAACTCTATCCTGAGAGAGAGAGACAGACAGACAGACAGACAGACAGACAGACAGACAGACAGACAGACAGACAGACAACCCCAGCACCTAGCTCTGCAGCACGTAAGGGTGATGGCACAGTCTGCTCTCCTCCACTGATGTGATGTTCCATACCCCAGGATGCACAGAGAAAGCAGCTCTTCCACATTCCCCTTTCCTTCCATTCTTCCTGCAAAAGGGCCATGGGCAACCTGTGTAATTGGGAGGGCACACAAGCTTGCAATCCTGCTTTGCAATGCAGTTAAAAATCTATGCCTGATGTGGATACGGAGAATATCAGCACTGGGAGATTCCCAGCCACCAATGGCTCAAGGAGAAACACCGGAACAAATCAAAACAACGACTCTACCCCAAAAATACCCACTTCAAGCTGAGATTTTTATCCTGAGAAAAAGAAAGATGTACACTAGAAACACCCACAAAAGTCCACTAAGGGAGCGTCTGCACTCTGATAAAGCCCCTACGGCACTGATACGGGACGGATGGTCACCCTATCTATGTTTTACAAATTAGACTGAATAGCATATGCTAAAATAAACAGGAAACTCACATATGACTTGAGCTCAAACTAACATTACTTGCTACTCATGTAGGCATAAGTGAACAGAACAGTGTGAACTATGCACAAATCAATTTTCTGGAAGGCATTTAATTTTTCTTTCTTTAAAGAAAAATAACTGAAGAGAAGATCATGCAAAATTCAGCTCTTCATATCATCTCGGTATTAAAATAAAAAAGCAAAACACACACACACACACCCCATTCCTTAACCTTTCGATTTCCTCCTTTAAAAAAAAAAACATATATACACTGATGGGCACAGTGGATCACAGCACTATAGACATGGAATCAGACAGTGCTAAGTGAAGTTAATCATTTAGTGATAAGTGCACTACATTACTGCAGCAGGACATTTTCCTGAAGTACAATTTTCTGGAGAGGTCATTAGAAGACATGGCAATAACCACAAAGTTTGGACTTGCAGGTATTTTTAAAGTCAGTTGGGCTCATTTACTTGTAATACATGTAAAACAACATCAAGTGAAAAACTAGTTTTATTAGTCTGAGCCATTTCATAGGCACACCCACTTGATATGTTAAAAACAACATTAAGCAAAAGTAAGGTTGCAATTTGTTAAGCGGACAAGATTATTGAAACTAACTTTTTCCCTTGAAAAGTTTTGGTTTCAATAATCAGCACCTTTTATCTCCAAGACATTTGGTCAAAAATTTCCCAAAGAAGTCTAAGTAACTCTAGATTTAATGTCAAGAAATCCCATTATCCAGCAACTCTAGACATGCAATATTGACTGACTTCATTGGAATAAACGGGTTCCCTACGATTGGCCAATGTACCTTTTAAACCTGAACCCCACTGAGCCAGATTTCTCTGATGCTGTCTGGAGTGCTTCACAACCATAACTACCAGCCTCAGGGCAGGTTGTTAAAAAGCAGGGCAGACACCCCAACCAGATAGTATGTTCTATAATTAAATTTCACCAAACAATAACCAGCCTGAACTCCTAAAGCATTAGCTCAGCCTTAGCATGGAGTCACACACAAGTCCTCTTGGCCATTCCAGTCTCTCTTGATACTCAGGCAAGTTGGACTTGGGCTGCATATACACTAGGAGATAAAAATAGAATTCATCATCAATTTTGTAACTCTGGAATTTATAAATTCAATTTTGACTCTCCTCACCTTCCCACCTGCTTCTCAGAGTCGACTTATTGCTGCCACTGTCAATTGACAAACATCAACTGTTGTAGTATAACAAAAAGTCTTGTGGCACTTTATAGACTAACAGATATTTTGGAGCATAAGCTTTCGTGGGCAAAGACCCGCTTTGTCAGATGTTGCAGTAGTGCACTGTGGAGAACGTATCCCACAGTTCCCTCATTGCCGTATCATTCTGGGTATGCTTGCTAGTCTGACATCTTCCCACACTACATTTTCCTCATTCCCCTCCCATGCTATGCAAAGGTCCTTTTTTCATGTTGCAAAGAAGGAAAAAGTAGGACAATCCACAGAGCTAGCAAAAAAGTTAACAGAATTCCTTTAGATAACTGAATTCTCAAGTGGCCATCTCGCCCCTCCCATGATTGCAGCCAATCCCTGAAAACACAGGGACCATTAAAAGCTTGAAGAAAGAGGATGAGATTTCACTGCCATTCCCCGTGTTGGCAATGTCTGTGTAGTGCAGAGGGAAGACAAAGACCTTTTTTCCTAGACTCTTCTGGTTGTGGGTGTGTGATGTCACCTTCCCACATTGCTTTTTATGGTAAGGGAATGAGGTCTACAATCTCTGAGCACAGCCACTAACAGAGACCAGTTCATAGTCAGACAGAAGTAACCCCTGTCTAAAAGTTGCAAAATGTTGAAATAGGACTAGATTCTGCTAACACTGGAGGGACTTCTCACAACCATGACACTAAACATGTGCACTGAAGTCTTTATAGGACTGGAATTCCCAAGTCATTCTGCTGTGCTCCAAGCCTAGGAACTGAGTTATTCATAGGCCAGAAGGGACCACTGTGATTATCTTTTCTGACCTTCTTTGCAACATGTCACAGGCCAGAGGACTTCACCAAAATAAAAACTATCCAATTTTGATTCAAAATTAACCAAATGTAATGGAGACACCACCACCACCCACGTCATTGTTCCAACGGCTAATTACTCATTACATTTTCTTGCCCTAGCTCCAATCTGAATTTGTCTCCAACATTCAGTCATTGGATTGTGTTCTCTCTCTCTGTGATCTAAACCATCACCAAATTTATTGCATTCTTCTTGAATTCTGGGCACTGGAACTGGACACAGTATTCTAGCAGCAGTCATGCCAGTGCAAATTCTGGAAGTAAAAATACAACAGACCCCTGACTTATGTGGGGGGTTGCATTCTCACAATCCCTGCATAAGTCAAATTTCTTATGCAACTCAGGGCATCAGTCCTGGTCAGTTGCCTGGCTCCAGCAAATGGAGGGGAGCTGGAGATCAGGTGGCAGCCTGGCTCCCCTCCACTGGCGGGAGCTGGGAAACTAACCAGCACGTGGCTCATCAGTTTTCTGGCTCCTGCCAGCAATGGGGAGCCAGGAACCAGACGGCCTGCTCCCTGCCACTGAGCAAGCCAGGCACAGAGATTCTCCCTGGCTTCCCTGCCCAGCTTCCTCCAGTGGGAGAAGCTGCACCAGGCAGGCAGCCACAGCGCAGCTTCAAGTTGCACTTAGGTTGCATTAACACAAGTAAAGCACAACTTGAAATCGTGCGTTTTTGGGGGTTTACTGTAATTTCTGCACACCTCTTCAAGGATTTCCCTACTTATTTATTCTGGGATCACATTGGTTTTTTGACATAACCTCACACTGGGAGCTCATGTTTAACTGAGTTTCCACCACAGCCCAGAAATCTTTTACAGAGGCATTGCTTTCCAAGACTGAGTTCCCCTCCAGCAGGGGTGGTCAATAATTTTTGATGGGGAGCCACTTCAAAGATTTGTTAAGTAGTCACAGGCCCCACTCCTCCATGATATAAATGGAGGAGACACGGAGTCTGGGCAATGGAGGTTGGATTCAGAAGGGAGCTGGGGGGAAGGGGAGCAAGGTGCAGAAGCAGGCATGGGGTCTGGGAGGGAGTTTGGGTGAATGAGTTAGTTGTGACTGGGGGGTAAGGGACTGGTGTGTAAAAGGGTTGAGGTATGTGGGGTAGGGTGTGCTGGAGTGAGGATGGAAGGGCTGGTGTGCCAGAGGCAGGCTTTGGACAGAAGAATTACCTGGGTGACTCCTGGCCAGCAAGTTTCTCAAGCAGCTCCCTGTCTGCCCGACCATGTGCATCTGTGAATAGCTACAAGCCTGAGGGGAGGGCAAGGGGTGCTTCCTGCACTGCATCTGTATCAAACAGGCAACTCCACTGGCCAGAAGCCAGCCAAAGTGACTGTGCTGGGGGTGAGGGCAGTGCATGAAGCCTCTCTCCACTTCCCTGGGCTCACAGCTGTTGAAAGACTAGGCCCTGAAGCCACTTTTCTGAGTGTTGCACAGGCTGGATCTGGTGGTTTGGTGGGCCGGATCCAGCCCCAAGGCCATATTTTTCCCAGCCCTGGCTTACAGCCTTTGCCCCTAGAGATATGCTTTTACCTTTAGCCATCTTAAGATGTACATTGTGAATTGCTTCGTAAGTTGAGTGCAAGCTAACATCTCTCAATCAGTAACGTATCCTCTTAATTTTCTATCAGTCCACCAATTTTTATGTTGTTATCGACAGGCTCCTCTCTAGGATAAGATGCAAGGATGTCTAGCTATGGAGAAAGACAGTCTGGCTAACAATTAAATAAAGAGATATCACAAAAAAAAAAAAAAAAAAAAAGACCTAGCCTTTTCTAGCTACCACTGGTGGCAGGCAGGAGCCATCTAGCCACCACTCTTGCTCAAGCAAACCCACCTAATCGGAGTTCAAATGTTCATTCCCAGGCACAGATCCTTTTATGATCCTTCAAACTACTCACTCATCAGCTCCAATGTCAACTGCGTGATCTGACTAAGCAGTTAGAGATTTTTACTGGCCTGTTTTTCCCCATTAGAATCTTAGTACACAACCTAAGTGGAGAAGTGAGAAACTCATTCACAAATCTCTTGGCTCTCTGAATTGAGAAATAAATGTAGCACAAGTCTCTGTGTTCTTCTATTACAATAAATTAAACTTACATTTGGACTCTGAAAAGGCCCCCTGTGAACATTTGTTCTTATACCACATGCATATACAAGTATGTATGTTGCACTTTTGGTATCTGTTTTACTTGTCTCTGTATGCATCATGTTTGACAACAGATGCAAAAACAGTAATACTACATGAGCCAAAACAGTCTGGAAAAAAAAAAATCAGTTGAGTGTTGTAAATTAATTCTACGTATTTGTAATGTAAAAATGTAAATTAAAGAAATGAGTAAGACCTCATGCCTTAAAAAATTAAACCTATAAATACAGGAAATTTTAAGAAAAAAAGTGATACAAGCAGAAAATCTCTAGGGTCTTTTTTCAGCATCTAATCCAGCTACAAATATGCCTCAGAAATCCACACAACACTCCAAACATTGTATGTTTTTCCTACACAACAGCCTGACTTATTCTGAGGAAAGATCAGGTACTCAGACACGATGGTGGTGAATACTAGCACAGAAACAGAGTGCCTTTTTTCAGCCTCTAAAGTACGAGAACCTAGACAGATGTCACAGGAACCTAAATAGAGGTCACTGTAAAAAATGTCAATACCCTTATTTATTGTGGGGGCAAAGCAAATAAACCAACCCCGTCCTTCTGTTCATTTCTGATGTTCCTGCATATATAGCTCTTCATTCATTTGAACTCACCATTCAGAGCCTTGACAGAAAGAAACGTTCTGGATATGTGCACCATAAGTGGCTTGTTACAAGCAGATAAATCCTTAAGCTATTCTAGTTCCTTTTCACCAGGAGGCATAACACCTCTGTCAATGGAGATCTGTCAACAGAAAGCTGGTCTGGACATTACAGGGGCCTTCTGTCAACGGACACTGGTTCCGGGACCCTGGGCAGCCCTGTCTGCTGTGCTTCTGGTTGGCCATTTTGTCTAAAGAGTGGCCAGGCAGTCCAGCCTCTCTGTCGATGGAGCAGACTGCTATTGCAATCCATTTGGCAGTCTGGCCACGATCTGTCAAGAGAAATTTTGTCAGAAGAGCTCTTCTGCCAAACTTCTGTTGACAGATCACTGTATATAGACATATCCTAAATGCTGGAGCATGTAGAAGCTAATAAGCAATAAAAGGTGCACAGATCCAGCAACAACAAAAGAGTGCAGTGGCAGAATTCAGCTACGGCCTCTTAAAACATTCTTGTCTAAGACCTAGCCAAGCTGGGGAGGAAACAGCCCATCCTTGGACCTCTTCCTTAACCCCTTCCTGCCCGTACTGTAGCCAGAGGACAGGAGGTGTCTGGGTTATGACAGTGGCCTTCAGCAGCTTGGAGAAGTTACCTGCATTTCTACATTGGACAGACAGGCAGAGACACACTGCTTCTAGCTGCAGAGGAATGGGTGAGGGAGACAAAGGAGGAGGGAAGAGAGGACTTCTGGAAAACACAGGGCAAGTCATTCCTACCTCCATCCCGCCGAACCCCTCCACTGGAAGCAGCTCCCATCTCTTCTCTCCTGCAAAGTCTCAGAAGGTTGCTGTTTGCTACACACTGCTGTGAACCCTAACAAAAATCTGGGGAGGGGGTACTGTGACCCTGCATACCTCCAACATGCTGCCTTCAGAAGATTCTGCACTTGGTACCAGGAGAGGCTGCTCCATCGCAGGGGCACAGAGGATGAAGAGCACTTGGTACAGAGGGTTGGGACAGGTTGGTCAGTAACTCCCATCCCCATGTGGAAAAGGTGGGAGTCACCTATCATTGTGCAAACCACAAAGGAGTTAAATAAAAAGGCTCCTGCTATGCAGTCTCTCTTTCACAGGGGCTCAGCCAATGTGATGTTAATCTGAACATTGTACTGCATAATTCTGACTGAGAGCCATTGAAATTGCTTGAATACAAGTAATTTAAGCAAGTGTCCAATATTCAGCAGAGGGAAATATGGTCACCCTTAAGGTAACAATGTCACCATTTCGTATTTGTGCAGAAAGAGAAAGAAATGCAGATGCAGAATCACATTATTGGTGGCATGTTCGTTTGCTGCAGCATGTGCCGCGCAGTCTTATTTTAAAATTAGTCTTCTACATTGGTAGAAGCCCTAAAAACCATACAGTAATCAGAAGTCCAGTCAGAAACATTGTCACCACACAACTCTGAAATAAAACAGTACAAGATACTAGGTTTTTTTTGCTATTGCTAGTGAGAAAGATAACTAAATACAAATAAACACACAAAGTAAAAAGTTAGTTATTCAGGAAAGGAACAATCCTTATTCACCCTTTGGAAAAAGAAAATATCAGTAAAAGTCATTGCTTCTCTCTCTACATGATGGGAGGTTAAGTTCTCAATATGTCATATAGTCTCAAGATTATTCTCAGAAATACTATACGAACATATGAAAGCATATTAGGAAAAAAAGTTACTGTATTATTTGCATCCGCAAATTCCAGCAAAGTTGTATGATGAATGTGAACACAAGATGATTTAGCTTTATAAACAAACCACAACTATTGGGGAAAATTGTCTCGAAATTCAAAAACTAGGCCTGATAATTTATTTTTAAAAATTTGAATGAATAACAAGATTTAAAACACCGGATGTAGGTTTTATTTTTGTTTAATTATAATTGGGTTGGAAACAAACCCAAAATTTTAAAAAAGGTTCACATTTTCAAGTATTCTTCAAATGTATGTGACCAAAAGTTACATTTTAAAGTTTGTACATGAAACTTGCAAAAATGTATCCACATTGAAATTGAAATTCATCCACATCCACTTGAAATTAGCAAAATGTGTGCAAGCAAATCAGTTTTGTTAATTATTGCACACATTTTCATGTGCAATTTAAAGTAAAAAAATTAATTTGTATAATTGTATTATTTCAATTATGATAGTGTTAATTAAACAAAACCCCAGCATTGTCCCCAAGGTTAACTACAAACAGGAGCTCCACGGTTACCCAAAATGGAGTCCCTGCTAGAATCCATTTTAATATAAAGTCCAGAAATTGCAGAGAGTCATTGTCCCCTCAGAGAAAAGGGCATGAATCCCAAGACAGGAAAAATAGGTCATGTGATCGGAGATCTGCCCTGAGACAGGAAGTTGTATAAGGAGGTGGAACACTCCACTCCTGGCTTCCACACTCTGACCCATCTGTCAGGCAGGCAGGATTAGAGGAGGCCCCAGGTGGCTAGAGCAAAGCACTGCTGCTACTCTGTGAGACTTTACAGGCCAGGTGTCCAGTAGCAAGGGCAATGCCAGTGTGTGAGGTGCTGCACTGTGAGGCTTCATTGGTCAGCAACCTGAGGGCTAGGGTAATCAGTCAGCACAGTGTGGAGGCTTAGTAGGCCAGGAGTTTTGTTTGCTTTTAGCTGACAAGACTGGACAGGGGACTGATCCACTCGCGCACACACTACCATTTTCTCCAGGCATTTCTCCACGCAGAATGGTGAGGCAAGCAGGGAAGAACGGAAGAAAGGCGATGAGGGTTTCCATCTGGTCATGATCCTGAGAGCGGCATTCCTGAGAGGCAGCTCCAACAGCCTCCTCCCCAACACAGCAGTCCAACTTACCTGGTGATTGCAGCTCGCTCCAGGACTGCAGTAGGGTGTGATCTGGGAGGGAGGGATGACTCTACTTACCTGAAAGTAGTTATAAGTTTTGACAACTGGAGGTTTTGCTTGATTACCATTTGTCTGTTAAGTAAATGGACTCTTTGTTCATCTTTAATTTGTGAGGTATTCAATAAGTGTGGTGATAGATACATCCAGGGGTCCAAGCTTGCAAAAGCAGGGTGCTGTTAAACCTGCATGCTGTTTGGGTGTAACCATACCATCTCTAATTACAGGATCACATACTATTCTTACCATAGATCCATCTCATTTGACACATAGGCTAGATGGCATTCTGGGGATGAACACAATTGCATCACAATGCAGATACAGAAAGAGTTGAATCAAGATTCCACAGACAACCGTAATTCTGGCATTTCCCTAACTGTGGACTGCTTGATTACACAACCTTAATAGGTCTATCAACATAGTGAATTGTTTTGGATATAATTACACGTATTTTATGGCCTTAAGACATGACATCACACTGGTAACACTACAATTGGCTTCAACAGTTATCTGGGTATCAGTGACAAAACAAAATAAAAATGTATGGACAATAAGCCACTACCAGCTAGTGACAAAGAAAGATAGTTGTTCACTGATTCCAAGACCATAAGGAACTACTGTGATCATCTAGTCTGATCTCACGTATAAACAAAGGGCACCTATTTTCCCCAGAATAATTCCTGAAACACGTATTTTAGAAAAAAGTTTCCAATCTTGATTTTAAAATAGCCAAGTGATGGTGAATCCAGTATAATGCAAACAAACTGTTCCAATGGTTAATTTCATGCATTGTTAAAAAATTATGCCTTATTTCCAGTCTGAATGTGTCTAATCTCAACTGCCAGCTATTGGATCATTAAACATTTCCCTACTAGGCTGAA
The DNA here is from genome assembly GCF_033958435.1 of Carettochelys insculpta. NCBI lineage: Eukaryota > Metazoa > Chordata > Testudines > Carettochelyidae > Carettochelys > Carettochelys insculpta. Next base: position 98,172,849 of record NC_134138.1, read on the forward strand.
GAACTTGTTATCAATATCTGTTTCCCATGCAGGTACTTATAAAACTAATTAGTTCTTCCCTTTCATTTGTTAAGCTAAGTAAATTGAGCTCCTGGAGTTTAACGCTAAAAGGCATTTAAAAAAAAAATTATTCTTTCTGGGGACTCTTCTCTGAATCTCCTCCAATGTATCAATATGAACTGTAAGTGAGAGAGCTTGACATACTATTCCAGCAGAAGTTGCAGTATTTCCACCCACGTGCTATCAAATGCAGGATCTGAACTGTAATGTGACATTAGCAGTAAGCTGTACTTCATGACTGTCATGTCATTACCATGGACTGAGTCTTAAGCATTAAAATTGTAGTACAGGTTGAACCTCTCTAGTCCAAACACTTGTTCCACAACATTCATAATTTGGCATGATTTTAGTTAGCTGGCTGGTCACTTATTATGGGTGTGGCCAAATTTCCCATGGTCCCATAAAGTTTGTCTACAGCCAACAGTCCTGGCTCTGTGTTCAGCTCTAATTTACCCCTAAACATTTAAGAGCCCAGTAAGCACTGGAAGTGTTCGTAACACAGCTGGACATTATTGCCCTCCCATGTTCCAGCAAATTCTCTCGTTCGACACTGGTCAGGTTCTCAGGGTTCCAGACTAGAGAGGTTCAACCTGTACATAAATTAACTAATAATCTGTATTCTACCTAGTGAAATTACCACTGATGCCACAATTTCATACAATTTTACTGAATTCTCCCATTTGAGAAATGAAGCAGGAGAGATGAGCTTTGACTGTAACAACTTCTGCTGGCAAAAGAAAGAAAATCTACCCAAATACACAAAGCTCTCGTTGGGAAAGTTATTCAGACCCTGACTACACTATGACATACTTCAGTACAATGAATTTTCACAGGTAATACCCACATCTTCAGATTGGAGTAGACAATTAGAACCCAGAGTTAATATAACGGGGTGGGGGGAGAAGGGCAGGGAGGAAGTGGGATGTTCACCTGTCACTAATAGGAGCAGTGGAAGAATTAAGTTAAGTGGGATGGGCATCATTCCTGCAAATATCCAAGGTGAGGAAACTGCCCTTGTAATGTGGAAGATAATATTCCATGAGGATGGACTACAAGCTATCAGGAACACCATTCCCAATGATGCCGTGGCACATCTGGTGGCTGAGCTATGTGACTTTTCTAGATATTTTAATATTAAAGTGGCTATTTACCTGTTTTAGAAAGCTTTGCCACATACCAAACCTCTGTCTCCTTTCCTGAGTTTCCTGCAGGCGCAGGACCCAGCCCATGCTGAATGCTCCCAAAAGCCAATAAACTTTTGACCTTTTGTTTCTTCTTCTTTCCCTCCCTGAGCACTCCTAGGTATTGCTTCAACCTCCCAGTCTTCAAGAGAACCTACCTCCTCCTTCCTTCTCTCCATTGGAATGGGTCTTGCAATGAACCTTCTCCAGGGACACCTGCTGAACCATCAACCTGGGTCTAGGAAGACTATAAAGGTGCTGGGCTTAATCCCAGAAGACCAAATATTTTGAGTTGCCCTCTAGCCATCCCCACAGGTTGACTTGGAAGCAACACAGTTGATTTCTATAGGAGAAACCCATCCAAGAGAAAATTTAACACTGGCTAAGATGAGGGTGAAATTTAAGGATAAAATTACACAACCCCACATCAAACCAGAGATGAACAATTTAATCATGGTAAATGGATAGCGTAACTAGGAGAAGACAGACAACTGTCAGCAGAACACGTTATTTTCCTTCTGCTTTTCACATGCCTCCTATCTGCACCTCCTATTCCTTAATAGGATAAGCACACTGTTAGCAAAATCAGCACGTACAGCTGCAGGTGTCACCTTAGTTCTTTTGCCACCTTGGAAATGACACGTCAAACACCACAATGGGTTAGTAATGACAGTGAGTAAACAGGCTGCATTATGTACAAACTACACACCTGATAACTCCGATTATTGTTACTGCTCCTCAGTGCCACAGAGCAATGTATTTTATTACTATTTTATCACCAGCATGATAATTAGGTAAGAAGAAAGTATCTCTGGCCAAAAAAAACATGAGACAGGACTGAATTAGCTGTAGCTTACCAAATGAATATGCAATTTTTAAAAAGTCAAAGTTCTGGGGAACATTAGCATTTACTTAGCCTGGGAAGGAAAAACAAGTTATATTACTAAATATTTGCAAAGAATTATTTCATTTCAAATACAACGAAGCAACCAAACCTTATATCTGCTGAAAATGTTTCCCCTATTGCCCATTTTGGCTAATGATAACAAAGAGAACGTTCATTTTAGGCAACTTGTACAAATATCCTGCCTTTGGCTGAGTCTCCATTAATTATAAACAACGAAGCCTCCATTGTCCATGTTGCTAAACACCTTACACGCATAGCCCCATTCTGACTCCTAGTTCCAGACTATCACTCCTAAACTGGAAGTGGTCCCAAAGGAGGGAATTCAGTTGTAGTGAACAGTGTTTTAGTTTAGTAAACAGAGTTTGCTGGTGCTGATGTGAAGGATATGAGATTACAGGGCATGAGAAGTAAATGAAAGCAGACCTCAGTGATAACCAGGCAGAGGAGTCCACAATAAATAGCAAGGTAGGTTTAAAGCTGGATCCAAAGTCAGTTAATTGCCATCGACTTCAAAGGGCTCTGGATCAGGCCTTATCTAAAATTCTGCTTCAAGTCCTAAAATACTGGGGGAGCGGGGGGGGGAACAACCCAGCATAAAACCAGAAGCATACGCAACCTCATCTCTATAGAAGCATTAGACTTTGCTCATATCACTGGGTATTTCTACACTGCAGCTGGCAGCAATATACCCGTATTCCACAGAAAAGCTCTTGTGCCGGGGGCTGCTGCTGGCGAGCTAAAAATAGCTATGTGAATATTCTGGCAACATCAGAGGTGAAAAGTATCCACTGAAGCAAAGACCCAGGGAACAGGGTCAACTTGAGCTCAGGTAGCTGGCCCAAGCCACTACCAATATAACAACGTTCACACAGCTATTTTTAGTTCATTAGCACAAGCCCTACAAGTCCAAGTCTGTTACCTGTGCTACAAGGCCCACTCCCAGCTGCAACACAGATGTACACACAGACACCTAAATTCGACAACCCAGATAACCATGTGTTTATATGGCTCATTGAACAGCTGGTTGCTGAAATATGAGCCTCGACTGAAACAAGGAAGTGAAGCAAAAATGTATGTTTCTGACCCTATATGCAGGAAGTAGCCCACTTCACATAGCAGTTCAAGTACATGGATTACATGAGTCCTAGTATATAACAAGAATACTAAAGGCTCCTTCCATAAAATTAGCCGAGTTACAGGATCACATTTTTGTACAACATTTAGTAAGTTTCTAAAATCTGGGAAGTTTCCAGGCACAATCAGAAGACATACTAGTTAACTGAACTGGGGTCTCAATCTGGATACCAAGTCAAGTATTTACTGGAGACGAGTTATTATGCAAGTGATACAGTGAGAATTGCCTTAACCTAATTATCTCCTCCTGACCAAGTCAGGGGCCTTTCTAGCCTTGTAATAAAAAGAAAAGAATCTGTAATGTTGATTCACTCTCAGGTCTCAGAGGCTATGTCTACATTACCTGGATTTGTCATTTTTTTTTTTTATCTGAAGCTAACAAAAACTTCTCTGGATGGATCACAACCAAACTACCAAGAAAACCACACTAGTGATCTGCTCTGTCAGAGCACGTCCAGGCTGCTCTATCGGCAAAACAGCCGACCAGAAGCACAACAGACAGGGCTGCCTGATGTCCCAGAAGCCCTGTCTGTCAGAGGGCCCTGCAGAATGTCCAGATCAGCTTTCTATCAGAAGAATTACTCCTCGTAGAGAGCAAGGTACAGCCATTGACAAAAGTGTCATGTTCTGTCAACAGAACACCTTTGGAATTTGGATGCTCCATGGGTTTTGTTAGCAAAACAGCCATTTTGCTGACAAAACTCTCTAATGTAGGCATAGCCTGAGAGTAAGTATGTTATGGGGATACATCACAACAATCCTCTAGCTGCTGCCATTAGTCTCCTGGCCTCCAGACAGATCAATTTTTTGAAAACTTTTCGTGTAGTGCAAAAGTTAAGACATGCAGAAGACAGATTGCCATTGATGAAAGACCAGCAACAATTTCAATGGACTCTAGCATGTAAAATGTTTACAATCCTGTCCTGGGTTTGTAGTGAAAGCCCAAAAACCTCTCTGGTTTCAGTTTACAGAAAAGCAGTGGGTGATCAACTTGAGCAATATTTGAAATCTGTTAGCTTTACAGTTCTCAATTCTGGAGTCTTCAGAACAAGGTTCCATATAAAATACCATATTTTCACTTGAGAGTTCAGGGACAGAATTCAGAAGCATTGAGTAACATGATCCCATTCTGTTCAACAAGCACATGAAGGCACCAGAAGAGAGAGAGCCTATAGTGTCATCAATATAATGATACTTAGACCAATATAAATTATTCAATACATGTGGCCAGCTAAATAAAAAAAAAAAAAGATACCTTTTGTCCTTTCAGTAAAATGTGTTACGGGTCTGATGTTTCAGCACCCAAACAATAAATAGTTTCTTACTCTATTTGTACAAAATTATCACACAGTCTGTTCACAATACTCTGGTTTGCAGTAGTTCCTGGCATTTCATGCATTTTTCATAGCTACTTGTTAATACATATTGTGCTCCTTGGAAAGCTTGCAAAAAGTGATGCACTTAGTTGTAAACCGTATACTGCAAAATGAGTTTAAGCATAACAGAAGCAGCAACAATACACACGGCCTCCTGAAAATTTTACAAGGCCGTAGTTTCCTCAGTTTCCCCCACTTAGGAGAAACAGCGTCACTTAAGTAAGTTTTTCCACCAAGTCAAGTCAATGTGACAAAAAGGTAAAAACACTCTCTCCTGATCACTATGTGATCTGATTACATGAGCCAACATTTCTAGATGGCCTCCATTCTCATGCACGCCTCCCATTTTTTGTATTTCCATATCAGTTCCAGATTTCTGCAAGCAAAATTAGTTATGCACAAAACCGCTGATCTGCAAGAGTAGTTGGCCATTTGGTCCACAAACCTCTGGCATTTACAAAGGTGAAGCTGTGCATAAACAAACTAATATGGCCACAAACATTGAGGCTGCAATTTCATATAGCTCATACTTTGAGCTTCCCCACGTCCACCTCTTCATATCTGGTTCAGAATGGTCTGAAGAAGTGGGTCTATCCCACGAAAGCTCACCACCTAATAAAATTATTTTGCTAGTCTTTAAAAAGTACTACTGGGCTGCTTTTTTGTTTTGGTATCTGGTTCAGGAAGGTTAAGAAGCCCACCTGTGTGCTATTTCAAAGCCACACTGAAGACCTAGATTTCTGTCAGTTCAAATTTTAATCCCTAAAGTCCTGAAATATTTTTCTAACTTCATCCCATTTTCACTAATCTTTTTTCTTGGTAATTTTCTTAGTAACTAGAATACTTCTGCAATGATAACTTCTTTTAAAAAAATGATTATACTGTTAGGGAATCCTAATAAAATTAATGGAAGCAAAAAGGGAAGCGCAGGATACAAGAACTAAACATTTGCAACTGCTGTTTTAGAGGCAGAAAAGCCAACATCAATCCATTCATTTACGAAATTAACAAAAGTGACTGTAAGAAATGAGATGTAAATGTTAGATTGTAAAAAAAAGTCTGAGACACCTCCAATGCTGGGCTGGCACCGTTTCCACCACAGGTTCATAAAATCACAGAGTAAGAGAGCTGGAAGGAGCCTCAAGAACTCATTAAGTTCAGTTCCCTCTCCTTGGGGCAGGGCCAATTCCCAGCTAGACCATCCCTGACAGGTGTTTGTTTAAACCTGCTCTTAATCACCAATTATGGAGATTCCACAACCTCCCTACTCAATTTATTCCAGTGCTCACTGACTATGACAGTCAGAAACATCTCCTAATGCCCAACCTAACCCTCCCATGCTGCCATTTAAGCCTACTGCTTCTTATCCAGGCATCAGAAGGTACATATTTTTTCTCCATTCTCCTTGTAGCAATTTTCTAGTATCTAAAAGGTTATGTCCCCCATCATCTCCTCTTTTCCAGATTAAACAAACCCAATCTTTCCTCTCAGGTCACGTTTTCTAGACCTTTACTCATTTTTGTCGCTCTTCTCTGGATCTTCTCCAATTTCTTTACATCTTTAGTGAAATGTGGTGCCCAGAACTGGACACAGTAGTCCAGTTGAAGCCTGATCAGTGCAGAGGAGAGCAGAAGAATTACTTCTCAGGTCTTGCTTACAACACTCCTATTAAAACATTCCAGAATGGATATTTAGCCTGTGGTCCACTATTACCCCCCGATCTCTTTCTGAAGAACTCCTTTCTTGATCGTCACTTCCCATTTTTGAGTGCAAAAGAGTGTTTTGTATTGGTCTTTATTGAATTCCATCCTATTTGCCTCAGACCATTTCTTCCATATCTCCTGATCATTTTGAATTGTAATCCCATCATCCAAAGCGTTTGCAAACCTTCCCACCTTGACATCTGCAAAACTTCATAAGCGCGCTCTCTATGCTATTACAGTAAAACCTGGAGTTACACAAGCGTTGCACTCTTGCAACCCCTGCCTAACAAATTTGCATGCAAGTCGAGGGGAGCCAGGAACCAGGCTCGCCTGGTTCCCAGCTCCCCGGGGCTTGCAGGAGCCAGAAAACTGACCAGAGTTTCAGCCCTACTGGGCTGGTCAGTTTCCAGGCTCCCAGAGTGGCGATGAGCAGGGAACCATGGGAAAACTGATTCCTTTTTGCTTTTTACATCATTCAAGATATCCTGGTTAAGCCAGGGACATCTCGTGCCATGCTTCCAGTCCTTCCTATAGAGCAGAATTGTTTGTTTTTGTGCTCTTAATATTTTCCTCTCTTGGAAGAAAAAAAAAAAACCACACACACAAATGCCTTCAATATTTTTTCCTAATGGGATCTTAGCCTCCAAATCCCTGAGTTTGCTAATGTCGGCCTGCCTGAAATCCATGGTCTTTATTTTGGGGTTCTCACTCCTACCATTCCTTAGAATCATGAACTATCATTTCATGATCACTTTCACCCAAACTATCCTCCACTTACAAATTCTCAGACAGTCCTTCCACTTGTTAAAAGTCAAACCTAGGAAACCATCCCCTCAGTATCTTTTTTTCCCACCATCTGAAATAAAAAAAATTCTGTAATACGTTCCAAGAACTTTTTGAAATATGAATTATCTTCTCAACAGATGTCTGAACAGTTGAAATCCCCCATCAAAAAAGCTTCATCCACCTCTTCTTCCCCATTTGGTTGTCTATAGCAGACTCCCTACCATTACATAATTCTGGGGGGGTTTTGCCCTTTTACCCTTACCCAGAGATTCTCAACATATCTGCATCCTATTTCCATCTCAAATTTGGGCCAAGTTACACATTTTTAATGTATAAAGCAACACCTCATCCCTTTTTGCCCCATCTATCCTTTCTGAACAAGCTGTACCCTTGTATCCCAACAGTCCAATCGTGCATATTATCACACCAGGTTTCTGTGATGCCAGCTGTGACATAACTGTGCTTACTTACTAGCATTATCAGTTATTTCTGCTTATTCCCCATACTTCTCACATTAGTATACAGCAACTAAGTTACCAATTAGCTTCTACGTGCCCTATTAAGTCTCTCTAGTCTCTTTTTTATCTCTGATGTTACAGCCCATGCTCCCTGCAATTCCTGACCCTTCCCCCATGTCTCCATATTTTGACTTACCTGTGGGCTTTGGTCACTGCCCCTGTCAAATCTAGTTTAAAGCCCTCCTCACTAAGCTAACCAGTCTGAGTCCAAATAAGCTCTTCCCTACTCCTCAACAGGCGGTTCCCATCTCAACTTAGCAGTCCTTCTTCCCAGAACAGCATCCCATGGTGAAGGAAAAGAAAGCCCATCTTCAAAGCCAAACATTCACATCCAGATGCATTGGTCTCTGCCTGGGACCCAACCCTTGACCTGTACTCCCAAAGCCTTATAGCCACTTCTGATCTGCTGAGGGTCAAACATCATACTATCATTATTGCCCAACTGAATAAGTAGCTTAGAGTAATAGTCAGGGGGTAGGATAATCCTTAACAAGCCCCCCCCCCATAACAACTTCTCAGACATGAGTCCCTGGCAGGCAGCATATCTTCCCAGGTGCCATGTAATGGCTACTCATGGGTTCCTCTGTGCCCCTCAGATCAGTCTCTCCAAGCACCATGGTCACTTCTGGATGGGGAAGAAAATCAAATTTCATGTCAACATAAGCCAGATTTAGCTTCCTGTGATCAACAGGTTGGGGGGGGGTGGGTGGAGAAGAGTATGAGGCACCACCTTACATCATGGGGGAGAGGGGTGCTTAGGTAGCAGTTTTGTTGGAGTCCTTATGGCTAGACAGCCAAGCAGCCTCTCCTTGTGAGACCCACACTGAGATTTCCTATACTTGCAGAGCTGGGAAGTTTCCAGTGTGCAGCGTCTCCCTCCTACTCACTCACTCCTTATGATTTCTTCTGTGTGCACTGCTACTTTCTCTTTTTAAAGCTCTTTTCCTTGCTATACTTGACTGACAGACAAGGCTACTTGAGCACAGAGAGTCTTCCAAACCCTGTCAATGTGGGGTTTATAGACCTAATCACATATACAGGAAATTGTTACTGACCTATCATTTATGCACTGACACAATATAAAATGCAGTATAACAGTTCCATGTATTCCTTCAGTCACTATACAGTTACATACAGGAGCACTTAATTAGTTTAAAATATGTTCTGGAAGGGGAAAATGAAAGAGCTCACTGACATACTAATACTAACAGGTCATACCCTTATGAAAAGTTAGATGACTAACAGATAATATATTAGTCAGAACAATAAAATTTCCTGAATAGTGCAGAAAGGCAATTTATGAAGATGTCTCTAAGCAGCACATGGCATTTTATGCTTTTTAAAAGTAGTTATAAGCCATGAGAGAATAGGTATCTCACGGCAAACATAAAATATTACCAGATTCACAAAAACAGGGATATCAAACAGAATGTCTGCCAAACAAGCTGATTGCTGAATGGCTTACTCGTTAGTTGATAAAAGCTATTAAACATTCATCGAGGTAGCCAATTGGAAACTAAATTTATAATAGACTATATTTTAACACACGATAAATGCCTAGTCTACTCCCACATTGTATTCAATGGGATGTAAACCATGTGAGATGTAGCTAAATCATATGCAGAAGTAGAGCTTGGTGCTGTTACCAAGTAACAGTAGTACTCCTCTAAGCTCTACTGGTGGGGCACATAACTTGAAGCCAAAACCACTAGATTCGCTTTTTGCTCACTGCCTAGGGAAAAAACAAAAAATGTGTATGCTGGGGGTGGAGGAAAAAGGGAAATCGTCTAGTGATGGAGGTTATGTAGGTTTGTAAAATTCAAAGCAATCCTCAGAGTACTAAGGGGTGGTAACGTCTCTGTGCTTTAACAGACTGAACACCATGCAGCTGGACTGAGGCAATCCAAGGCCCTAGAATCAGTAAAAATTACTCTTCAGCACAACATTCAGTGTCCCACCCTCTTGAGTACCATCACCTATAGAATCTCCTCACGCTCTAATAGTGGGGCCAGTATGCATTCCTGGATGCCTCTTTTCACACAGATATCAGCCCACTGAGATGGAGAGGAGAGGCCAATCAAACCTGCCAATAGCCCCATTACTTTGGGTTTGCAATATCAGTCAGTCTCAAGGAAGCAAGGTTCCTGCCAATATCCGTGAACATGTGGCAACAAGAGCAAGTTCCTTCTCCCTTTATTGTTCCTTTCTCAGCATTGCTCTCCTTCCCCTACAACGTAATGGTTCTCTTTTGAAGGAGAAGATCAAACTCCTACCACTTGCAGCTGCATATTCGGCAATTCACGACAGGCAGTGAAAATGGAGTCTGCTCCTAACAAAGGTAAGTAGGGAACAGAAAACTGGAACTCTAAGCATCTTCGATTTCTGCATGGGACAGAAGGTGTCAGTCCGTAAGGAGATAGGAACCATGCGATTGAGAGAAGAAGAGCAGAGGTGGAAGCAGCAGCCATCTCGGGAAGCAGGTAAATTCTTCCACTTTGAGGTCCATACAGACCAGTCTCAATACTGTAGCATAAAACACTCTTCCTTTTCAATGGAACTGAAAGGCCTTTGATTAAATATGCTCACCTCTGATTTGTCAATGCTCACAACAGGCCTTGTCTAAGATCAGTCCATGTAAGGATAGTCACAAGGAGTAGAATATTTTACCGCCTCAGCAACCACCAGATTAAATAAGTAAATCCACATCAGCCATTTGCTGCAACAGAAGTAAACTCACAGAAATATCACCACCACAAGAGCAGTCTGCCTGGCTTTGAAAATAAATATTTTAAGGTTTGCTTCTGTATTTTCACAGCCAGAAATTGCTGAACCCAATAATTCCCAATTTTACTGTCCCAATTCCCTCCATTCACCCCACCAAACATCTCTGACTCCCTGGAACCACTTCTTGGTTGCCCAGTCACCATCTCAAGCTAAATCTCTCAAAAAACACATCTTTTCTCATGATCTCTCTTCTCTCCCGAGCTGACAATGGTTACTTTTCCTGCCACTTAGGCTTTTAATCTTAGTGCAGTTTACAATGCTTCTCTCATCTTCTACCTTTCACCATATCCAATCTCTCACTGAAGAATGATAATTTCTTCTTCTAACTTCTCCAGAATCCACACATTCTGCAGAATCTGCAGTCCTAAAGCCACTGAAGCTGTCATCATCTCTTGCCTGTACTACTGTTCTCATACCTGCTTTGGCTGCCAACCTCCTGTCCACCTTCCAGTTTTGCTGCAAATACTGATACACTTACCTTACTATCCCAACATCTCCAAAACCACATCACTTCTCTATAAATCCCTCCAGTGTTCCTGTCTCTTTCTATAACAAATTTAAGTTCCTCCTCCTCAAGGACCTTCTTGTCTCTCTTTACACCTCTGTCCTATTGCCATTATTCCTACTCCCCTGCTCTCTTATTTTCGCTATTTCACTCGCTATTTGCCTCCTCTACCCTTTCTCAGTTTTCCACACATTACTTCCTATATTCAGGATAGTAGCTCTGTCTTTATCTGCCTCAATTCCTTCTTATCCCTCTTTTAAACTCACCTATAAAATGGGGTTAAGACACTGGTTGAAACCAGTGTTCTTATCAGCACATCATCCTAACTTCTTCAGACAATTACTGACCCCTAGACATTATGCCATTGATCTTCTGTATTAAATTGTGTTTGTTAGCCAATTAAGTCTGGAAAAAAACACAAACCACTTATTAGTACACTGTTTACATGCAATGTTTGAACCAAAGTTGACTTCTGGGCCCAATTCTAATGTCAGATATATTGATCTAAAACCAAAGTAATGACAATGAAGTTACTGGAATTATACTACCATAATATGATTGTACATGACTACATTGTCAGGATCTGCTCATCTTCTACTGCCTCTGCACCTATCTGTTGAAATCAACTTGGATGCTGGCTTTTAAAAAAACTACTTAGGAATGCACAGGAATGTTCATGAGCTTTTCAATTTTAGAATCATTTTTAGAGTACATTTTCTTCCTTGAGATCATGATTTTTAATTCATAGGTCATGAGTAAGTCCCACTGAAATTGATGGGAATTACTCATATCCTCCGGGGAAGGGAGAAACAAGCCCATTTGCATGGAAGTGGAGAAATCTGGCGCCATATGATGAAATGTAACCTCACATAACCCAGTGCAAGCTGCCTCTTGAATGACAGTAGGGATGGAATTCTCTGAGTATCTAAATCAGTAGAAGCTGTTAGTCAGACTATTAGCTTAAACACAAAACACTCACCCACAGTCGTAGATATTGGATTTACCCACAAAAACATGGGCTTGCCACCAGAGTTCCCGCCATTTTTTCCATGGGCGGAATAAATTTTGTTATGGGCACCAAGGCATGTGCAGATGTGCACCACCAATAGAAATACATGCTGCCAGCTGTGGGCACTCTGCTAGTTAGCTGGCCAGCATCTGAATCTCTCTGGAGCAGCTACCAAAGCGCTCATCTTACAGAGAACATAGCTTACCATATAACATACCAAATTCACATTCCATCCATCTACTTACATGGATTTACATTTAAAATGGGCTCTTCACATATTGACAGCATCAGACAGTTTACTGAAAACCTTCTGAAGGGACACAGGTATTAAAAAAACCATCATGAAAAAATATTAAAACATCACCTTCAGAGCAACCCTGAGTATTAGAGCAGTTCCTTTTTCCATTTTCTTTCCTTCTCCTAATTGAAATAATTTAATTTGGTTAAGGTGACAAATTAAAAGCCTTATATGCCATGTATTTCACACAATGAAAACCCAGTGGTCTGGAGCATATTCCCATTTGGAACTGGCAAAGCTTGGACCACTGTGTATGGGGCCATTCCTTAAAGAATGCCATCTACAACACACCACATCCACATTAAGAAGTCTGCCACTTTAAAAACAATAAAACGTTCCTTTGTACGTTAATCTGAGTCACCATTATGAACATGTTGGCCACTGAATCCTGATAAACTCAAGTCAACACACTTTGCACCACTATGTTGAATTCCTTAAGGAAATTTCTAAATATAAGTCTCTTTCAAGGGACAGATATACTCAAAAGATGTTCATAAGATCATAATGTTGACTTTGATTCACTTTAATTGCTTTGACCAATTTTAAGTTACAACTGGTTATTTTACATAGCAGATTACTATATTTTTAGCACGTAAGTCGTGTTGCCTGTGTTATTTTCTCTTTCCCACTAAGATTTCACTTCTCTGGATTACATATTTGGACAGTACGCAAGGATACCGATATCCCAAAAGACGACTCAGAGCTGTGTGAATAACTGATTTAAGCTTGGTGGCTACTCTGAAAAGACAAATCCAGATTGAATCAACTCAGAACTGAATTCTTTAATAATTTCCAGCAAATCAAAAAAGCTAGGATTGAACAACATATTTTAGAGATGTTTCAAGGGCAATTAAAATAAAAGGAAATGAAGATTTAGATTCACTAAACTGAGGAGATGAGGATCTACTAAATGTTTCTCCTGACCTGAAGCTATATTTTTGGCACAAAAAAAAAAAACAAAAAAAAAAAAGTCAGTTATCATCCAGCACAATTCAAAAAGTCTAATATGCAGAATGGCTGAGCTCCTAAAATTCCATCAGAAGTCAGAGACAGCCATTTGCTCAGCACCTCTGGGGGGAGGGGGAAGGGAAGAATCAAACCCACATTGTTCAGCATTTTTCTATTGTTCAAATCCGGGATAAAGACAAATGCATCAATTGGCACCAGAGTATCAGAAATAGTGCAAAATGTCCCTTTCATATCATTTTATACCTCATTATAAAACAGAGCTATCAATATAGATAACCAAGTTCTGAGGCAACCTTGTGTGATCTACCCTATCTGACCTACATCGGTCGGTTTAAATATTATTGCTAACCACACTCCCATTAGTATGAAAATGATCTCACAAATAAGGAGCTGCTCAGTCTGATTTGTGTGACAGACGTCCAATGTATTTTTTTTTTTTTAAATGTAAGTCAGGAGAATCACCTGGGCTGCTCAAAGTACATTACTGTTTTCTATACGTAAATTACTAATTACCTCAGGGCAGGCGAATATAAATGAACGGAAAATGGCTACTCGTACCAAATCTACACTATGTGGCTGATCAGTTATAACTATCACTCTTTCAGAAATGTACTTTTGAAAAAACATCTTCTGAGGTTCAAAAAGTGACCTTCTGACTGACAGATATAAAGCTTGACACACTGCACTTGGTTAAAGTATACCTGTTTGGTCTTTCATAGCAAATTTTTGGGATTGTTAATTCTCACTGGACTCACAGAAGATAATACTCTAAAATACTGATGTCAGTTGTTACTGAAATACAGATTTTTCAAAGGCCTGGATATTTGTAGCTGCAGCCTTAGATTAAAATAACCTTTTTGACTAACTGTTTTGCAAGCACCCCATCAGAATAATTAACAGTAAAATGGTCACGCTATTTTGGGGGAAAGCATGCAACAAGGTGGCACTTTAAAAAAAACAGACCTGAAAAGATTACTTTTAACTATTTAGAAAGCTGCCATTCACAATGATTTTCAATACAGTACGCCTATCTAAGATAATTCTATTCTGCGATCATGATTACTATGAAATAATGCCTACAATTTACTAGCTAGTTAGCCCTTTCAGAGCACTGCCTTCTGATATTTCCTGAAACTGAAAAGTAACGGCTTAGACTTCAACCTCCTCCATAAATTAATTATTCTGTTACAAGTCAGTGACAGATGCCTGTGCCAATGTACCAGAACATCATCCATTAGTAATCAACACATCCTGCTCAGAAACATTATTTCAACCTTTTCAGAGCCTTTGGCTATATACCACTGAGTGCTAAAAAGAAGGTACAGTAGTGCTGTAAAATTTAAAAAAAATGGGGATCGAGAATTAGAACATATGAAATTTGTGGTATCAGTAAGGTTAGGAAAAGATTAGAAATCATTTCTCAGTAAAGTTCCCAAGAACTACTGCTATACAACCTGGCACAAATATAGGAACCATAACTAGGATGTTTTAAAATGCATATTTAAACCAACTTGTTCCACACCATGGGACAACTTAAAAATAACAAACATTTGCTGAATGATTTAGATTTCCCATTATAATGTATTTATTATGGAGCGCTCTGAACAAAACCCCTAGGCCCAAATACCACTGAAATTGGGACACATTTTGATCTAAATCTGGATCAAAACTTCACTACTCAAGTATGACCCTGTTACTAAATCATAAAACAAGAGAGCTGGAAGAGACCTAAAAAAGCCATCGAGTCCAGCACCCTGCTCTAAGCAGGGCCAAACTCACCAGACTTCAGACATCATTATCTTTTTTTTTTTTTTTGAACACTTCTGATCTGGAATCATATGTTTTTAAAACAATGACCAAGATAATTTTAAGCAACCCTAAAAAGTTCATGTTCTCACACTTTAATGTTGAATAGTAACAGAGAGGAAGCTGTGCTAGTCTATACACTATCAAAACAAAAAGCAGTCAAGTAGCACTTTAAAAGACTAGCAAAATAGTTTATTAGGTGAGCTTTCGTGGGACAGACCCACTTCTTCAGACCATAGCCAGACCAGAACAGACTCAATATTTAAGGCACAGAGAACCAAAAACAGTAAGCAAGGAGGACAAATCAGAAAAAGATAATCAAGGTGAGCAAATCAGAGAGTGGAGGGGTGGGGGGGGGGGGAAGGTCAAGAATTAGATTGAGCCAAGTATGCAGACGAGCCCCTATAATGACTCAGAAAGTTCCTCCAAGATTGGCTCAAAAAAGCCAAGAACAGAACACCACTGGTCATCACCTACAGCCCCCAACTCAGACCACTGCAACAAATTATTAAAGACCTACAACCTATTCTTAATCAGGATACTACACTCCAGAAGGCCCTGGGTGACATGCCTGTTCTCTCCTACAGACAGTCTCCCAACCTCACGAGGATCCTTGCTAACAGCCACAGCCTATACCCCAGGAACACCAGTCCTGGAACCTTTCCCTGCAACAAAGCCCGCTGCCAGCTTTGTCCACATATCTTCTCTGGAAATACCATCACTGGACCTAACCAGGTTACTCTCAGAATCACGGGCACTTTCTCATGCTCCTCTGCTAACATCATATATGCCATCATGTGCCAACAATGCCCAGATGCTTTGTATATTGGACAGACTTCTAACTCCCTTAGACAAAAGGGTCAACGGGCACAAAACAGACATCAAAACACTCCAGATCCACAAACCAGTTAGTCAACATTTTAATGGAATGGGGCATTCTGTCAATGACCTCAAGGTATGTGTGTTACTGAAGAGAAATTATTGCACCGTTTTAGAAAGAGAAGTGGACGAGCTGACTTTTATATTCAAATTCGGCACATTAACACATGGTTTAAATCGTGATGGGAACTTTCTGAGTCACTACAGGGGCTCGTCTGCATACTTGGCTCAATCTAATTCTTGATCTTCCTCCCCACCCCTCCACTCTCTGATTTGCTCACCTTGATTATCTTTTTCTGATTTGTCCTCCTTGCTTACTGTTTTTGGTTCTCTGTGCCTTAAATATTGAGTCTGTTCTGGTCTGGCTATGGTCTGAAGAAGTGGGTCTGTCCCACGAAAGCTCACCTAATAAACTATTTTGCTAGTCTTTAAAGTGCTACTTGACTGCTTTTTGTTTTCACACTTGAAGTATTTTACACAAGATTTATGTCAAAGTCTACTATGTGAAATTCAACAATGGGTACATATGCTTCCAAGAACACAAGAACTGACAGGATTCAGTCACATTTCTGGTCCCTCTATTCTAGACTCCTAGTTAAAGGTAGTGGCTAATATCAGCTACTTTAAAAGAAGGTGCAATAACCCCAAAGTGACCAATTATTGAATAACTTGCCCATTGCAAATACTTCCTGAACCCCTTCAGTTTGGAGTTTATGTCCTGAAGAATGTGGGTTTAAATATATTCCAAACATCTTTTATAACCCTTCCTACTGTAACACTACATAGTCTATCAGCATCTAATTCTTTGAGAACCCTCTTGTGCTTGTAGTCTCAATGCCATCTGGCTGCAGTAAGTTCCACAAGCTCACTATTCAGACATGGTCTTTTGAAAATAAGTTGGATTATTTTGTATACTTTCTTAATTTCCCATTTATATATTAAATAGAGATGGAAAGTACAGTTTTTGAATTTATTCTGTTTCTATGCTGTTGCTTTATTTCTAAGGGACCTTGCCAATGGCAACATGGCTTCTTCGGGGCTGTATGGCCAGGATAGAGTTACTAACGCCTCCCCCCCCAACCCCCACTCCAGAAATACAGGGTAGACTTCAGATGTTACCAAGTCTTGACTGAGTTACTGTCAGTGAGTCCCTTCACCCCCATCCTTCCTAGGAGATCTTCTCCCCCAACCCTCGGGTCCTGCAGAGAACCCAGGGCCTCAGAAACTGGGTCAGCTCTTGTTCACGTTCTGTGCAGGTACCAGGGACTGAGATGGAGTCTGCTGTTGATGCTCTGAGCCTGCTATAGCACCATGCACTGTTGGGATGAGAGCTGAAGTAAGAGGTGTGACCTGGAGAAAAGCAGAAACTGGAAGAGGAGAACTTGCTCTAACCAGGGAAGGCACCTTTTCAGGCTTCCATTGGAAGGGCAGCTGAGACAAATCTCAAGGGCATTATAACTGGAACAGAATCACAACGTCACCGTCCCTCCATCAGCAGTGCTACTCAAATTTGGCCTGGCTGCCTTGTATCTGCCATGGCTGGGGATGGCTAGGCCAAATTTGAGTGACAGAGACCTCGTGTACCAAGGCCAGCTTCCAACCAGTGACACTTTGCAAAATGAAGCGTGGGAGCTCCTCTACATCCTGGACTGTAGGTCTCAGAAGCAACACTCCAGAAGCCCTACGCACCTGTTTGAAATATAGAACAACTGGCTATCCATACTAACTTACGGCCAGGCAATTGCTTATTTGAATAAGGAACATCCATTATAATATGGGACTGTCAGCAACCTTATGCCACAAGTCATGGCAGGAGTAAAGGCAAGACATATTTGGCTGTCCATGCCTGAAACTTCTAAAGATTCTTGTCCAATATGGATCCTCATGATCCATGAGCTTAGGGGCGGTGGGGGGAGGAAGGCATCCCAGCTGCTCCCAGCCAGTGTTCCGCTCCCAGCCCCATGCCTGCCCCCAGTTCTATTGGGGTCCCCTACTCTGCTCCCTGCTGGCTTTCAAACAGAACTCCTGCTATGATCTTATTTACAAAAAGTGTCTACTGCTCCTCCATAAATTAAAAACAAACAACTGATTGTATTAAATGCAGGAATACTGACCTGAATGTGCTTTGACTCTGTGAAATCAAAGAAATTATATTGGTCAAAATAAGGGATAAACCAACCAAGAATAATGGATCATTATAAGAAGAGAAGCCCCAGCAAGAAAGTGATTGGAAGCAGAGCTAAGGAAGAATCTCCAAAGCGTGGGCATAGAAGAATCAGCAGGGAAGGGGTGATCATAAGAAGCACCTTGTCAGGCACAGGCATAGCAAGTTTAAGGTGAGCATGGTAGGGTGATTATGGAGAATGTGGCCAACCGCACTGCCTAAGATCATATACAGTGCCTTGCTCATCAACATTTCCTCTGTTATGCCTGCCAAATAGCTTCCTGTTAAGGAGGATGTTCTGCAAGGATCTAGAACACCTAAACTACTGCCAGAACCCAGCAGACAAGCTGGCTTTGGATCATATAGCCCAGGCTCTGCTTTCTCAGTGTGTGGTGTGGAAGAACAATGAAGAACAAGCAATGGAAGAACTGCAATCCTCCTGCAAGCACAGGATGGGCAGTTAGGACGAAGCAGACCTGATAAGAACAGCAATTAAGTCATTAAGTAGTTTTCTCACAATAAATGGTGGAGACTTCATTTTTAGGGACATTTACAAGTGAATCCTCCCAGAGACTGGTTTAGATGGCCCAATAATTCCTTCTTCTCTCCAGCCTGTAGGGTTCTATAATGATGGCAATATGAAGTAAACAGCAGGAATTGCAATAAAAATGTGTTTGCCATTTAAGTGCAACCCTAGCATCTAGTGAGAGGGAAGGAACATCTTACCATGCAATACAAAATCACTGCATAGAGCCTGTGACCCAAGTCACTCACTCTTCATACTGTGCTATAAACATGCACATCACTTGGCAAATAAGACAGACTCTGGCCAATCTAAATTAAGGAAAGAATAAAATAAAGGCATGTTGGACACAAGAAGAGTTAAGACAATAAGGTTGCATGATAGACTAGGTGAGGAATGTGCATGTCCTATATTTAACACACTGAACCTCCCACAGAAGAACAGATGACTAGGATTTAAAAAGATTCCTTGAAGAAATGTGTTTGGGGAAAGAATTTGAAGGAACTGCATTTAAGGATCTCAAAAAAAGCACAGGCCACAAAAAAGTAGGGCTGGGAGGAGATGCAGGGAATAGTCAGATGAGCAAGTGAGTTAAGCAAGCTGGGCTTGGGTGAGTGAAGGAAGACCACAAGGAAGTTCTGGAGGACTTTGAAGACAAAAGACAGGAGCTTGAATTTGTTATAGGAGGCAATGAAGAAATTTTAAGAGGAACTGAACATGGTTGGAAAAAATGTGATAATTTTCATAGGTGAGATTCAGTTTGGAGAAAGAAGAGATGAAGATCAAGATGGTCAGAAAAAGCCTGCGATCAAAGACTAGACATGGATTTTGGTAGTGTGAATGGGGTGGAAAGACTGAATTTCAGAGATTAACGTTTTGCAGTTAAATCAGAGGTCTACCCAAAGTCAAGAGCAGATATGATTTAACATTAACATCGATTTTAACTTTTTTCAAGACAGTAACTTTAAAAACCCTGCAATTTTCTATTTAAAAGCCAAGCAATGCCATTTCATCCAAACTTTTTAAAGAAAGCTATTTCATTGATTTCTCTTCAGTTTAGAGGAAAACCATGGAAATGTTATTTATTATTTACACTGCACTTTACAGTAAATATGCATGGCTAACTTTTAACTAACAAATAAGAAAAATAGGCCTTGCCTCAGACTTTGGTCTCTTAATTAAGTAATTTGATAAGTGTTAAAGTTTGAGACAAGAGAAAGGAGAAGATTATTATTAATATCCTATAAGTGCTTTGGTTAGTTTTGCATACTCCATTACCTGTAAATTACATTTTCAGGTGTTCATATGTACACTACTTTAAGTAAAAATGTCATATGCAAATAACTGGCAAATATTGTGGGTACAAATATATTTTTATAAATCCAAATCCAGAAACAGTAGTCAGATCAAAACTACAGAACTTCTTTAAAGTTAAATATTCTGCATGTCTCATGCAGACGCTTAGATCTGAGCTACTAAAATTCTATCCTCCAGCTGAGTAGGTGGGGGGAGGGAAACCACACACTTTCCAAAAGATGCACTGCAATCCACACATCTCAGAAAAGGAGTTGAGGCACCTAGGAAAATTTAGAGCATGAATGTGTCATATGTTGCTACCCAGAAATCAGTATAGAATATGTAATTATGTTCAAGTACAGGGGCTGAATGAATGGTAGGCAATACCTTAAGTTACTGAAATATGCCAAATTGCATGTCAAATATACTGACATCCACATACATTGATCAGAAACACCTCCCAAGAGCGGTCTAAATTAAATTGCATAAAAATAGCCATAATGGGTCAGACCAAAGGTCCACCTAGCCCTCTATCTTGTCTTCCAACAGCAGCAAGTGTCCCTGAGGGAATGAACAGAACAGGTAATCACCAAGCAACACCTCCGCTATCACTCATTTCCAGCTTCTGACAAACAGAAGCTAGGGACATCATTCCTACCCATCTTGACTAATAGACATTGACAGACCTATCCTCCATAAATTTATCTAGGTCTTTCTTGAAACCTGTTAAAGCCCTGGTCCTCACAACATCTTCTGGCAGAAGTTCCAAAGGCTGACTGTGTGATGCATGATGAAATACTTCCTTTTGCTTGTTTTAAACCTGCTATCTATCAATTTCATCTGAGCCACGTCTACACTTATGAAAAATTTCAAAATGGCCATGTTAATGGCCAAAGCAAAGCATACGAATGAGGTGCTGTAAAGGCTGCAGCACTTCAGCTGATAGGAATAAGGGGATTTTGATATTTGCAGAGTCCTTTCGAAAAGGATCCCCTTGTAGGCGAGCTGCACACGAGCAAAACACGGCACTTTTGAAGTGCCATGGCTGGCAGCATGCTAATGAGGCACTGAATATTCATTTCAGCACCTCATTAAGATTCTTCAATTTGGCTATTAGCATGGCCATTTCAAAGTTTTTCCATAAGTGTGGACATAGTCCTGGTGACTCTTCGCCTGGTGTTATGGAAATAAACAAATGACTTTTCCTTTTCTCCACACCAGTCATGATTTTAGAGTCCTCTATGTGTTCTATAGCCCCTTTAGTCTCCCCTTTTCTAAGATGAGAAGTTCAAAGTCTTTATCTCTCTCCTTATATGGCAACTGTTCTAAACCCCTAATCACTTTTGTTGCCCTACTCTGAACTTCCCCCCCAATTCCAAGAAACCTGTTTTGAGATGAGGTGACCATATCTATATGCAGTATTAAGTATGTTGCATATTATGGATTTATACAAAGACAATAAGATATTCTCTCATTCTCTACCCCCTTTTTAAATAATTCCTAACATTCTATTGGGGGTGGTTTTTTTGAATGGATGTTTTCAGACAATTATCCACAAAGACTCCAGGATTATTCTCTTGAGCAGTAATAGATAGTTTAGTCTCCATCATTCTGAAAGTGTATTTGGGATTAGATTTTCCTATATGAATTACTTTCCATTTATCAACCTTAAAATTCATCTGCCGTTCTGTTGCCCAGTTACCTAATTTTGTGAGATCCTTTTGAAGGTCTTCATGCCCTGCTTTGCACTTAGCATTCCTGAGCAGTTTAGCATTATCTTCAAATCTTGCCACCTCACTCTTTACCCCTTTCTTCAGACCATTTATAATTATGTTGAATAGGATTGGTCCCCGTAAAGACCCCTGCAGGACACCAATCAGTTACCCTTCTCCAGTCTGAAAACTGAGCATTTATTCCTACTCTGGTTAATTTCTTGTAACCAGCTATCAATCCACAAGAGAACCTTACCACTTATCCCATGACAGCTTAGTTCACTTAAGAGCTTTTTGTGAGTGACCTTGTCAAAAGCTTTCTGGAAATATGTTATATGCACTGGATCCTCTGTGTCCACTACTTTTCAGCTCCCAACAAAGAATTCTAGTAGATTAGCGTGGCATGATTTCCCTTTACAGAAACCATCTTGACCTGCCCCCAAAAATTACGTGCTTCCATGTGTCTGACAATTCTCTTTACCATGGTTTAAACTAGTTTGCCTGCTACGGACATTAGATTTAGCAGTCTAATTACCAGGATTACCTTCAGAGCCCTTTTTAAAAATTAGCATCACGTTAGCTATTTTACAGTCATTTGGTGCAGAAGATGATTTAAAGCATAGATTGTAAACCATAGCTAGTAGCTCCTCAATTTCACATCTCTTGGATGAATGTCATCTTGTCCTGACAATTTATTACTGCTTAGTTTATCAGTTTATTCTAAAATCTCTTATGACACCTCAGTCTGGGATAATTCCTCAGATTTGCAACCTAAAGAGAGTGGGAATCTCCCTCACACTCTTAACTGTGAAGACCAATTAAAAGAGTTCATTTAGTTTCTCTGCAATGACGTTACCATCCTTGCGTGCTCCTTTAGCATCTTGATTGTCCAATGGCCTCGCTGGCTGTTTAGCAGACTTCCTGCTTATGATGTACTTTAAAAAAGTTGTTTTTACTTTGAGTTTTTTGGTTATCTGGTCTTCATATTCATTTTGGCCTTCTTAATTATATTTGTACAGTTCATTTCACAGAGTTTGTGCTCCTTTCTATTTTCCTGACTATGCTTTAATTTCCATTTTTTAAACAATGACTATTTTTCACTTTTTATTTGGTTACTAAGCCATGGTGGCACTTTTTTTTAAACACAGATATACATTTAAATTGGGCCTTTATCATGGTGTCTTTGAAAAGTTTCCAAGTAGCTTGCAGGGATTTTGCTTTTGTCAGTGTACTTTTTAATTTATTTGACTACCCTCCTAATTTGTGTGGTGTTCCCCTTTCTGAAATTAAATGCCACAGTGGTGGCCTGCTGTGGTTCCCCCCCCCCCGACCAGGAATGTTACATTTAATTATATTATGGTCACTGTTTCCAAAGGTCCAGCTACAGTCACTTCTTGGACCAGATCCTGTATTCCACTTAGGACCATATCAAGAATTTCCTCTCCCCTCATGGATTCCAGAACCAGCTGCTCAAAGAAGCAGTCATTTAATTGCTAACTAAAGGAGCTCTTGAGTTGGACTAACGTGAACCTAAAACCCACCACAGTTATCTGCCATTCATTAAGACAAGAAGCTGCATCCAATTTCTGTGACAACAATCCCATGATACAAGATAATCCCCTCATTTGCCCTGGGGTGACAAGCCACCCTATTTTCAGTGTATAGTAAGCTTTACCACTAAGAGTGCATAAAGTTTATAAGTGTGGAAAGGGGAAAGAACTTACTAAAGGTAGGAGCCATAATTTAAAAATGTGTTTTGAATGGTCACTGCCATCCCACTGCGGGCCCCCAAGCAGTAGCATGCCCCCTCCCCACACACCCCAAAATAAAAAGCAAATGTGCCCCCTCTCCCCGACAAATGCTTGGTCTGCTTTTGCCAAGTGCTAGCTCTGCAGAGTATATTAATTCATATCAAAAGGGTTACTGAGCTCCCAAATATGAGTTAAAATGAAGTAAGCTGCTGAATACCTGTTTGCTACAGATACACAAGAACAGACTAACAGCAGAGGTCAACAACCTTTCTAAGGAAGAGTGCTGAAATTTGACCTTTTGACCTCTACGTCCAGTCTGAGTGCCAATGCTACTTTTTAAGTCATTAACAGTCCTACTTACAACAGCTTCCATAATAAATTAAGATGCAGAGCTTTACCGTGTAGATGGTGGCTGGTAGCATTAGTTGGTCTTTTGTTAATCCACAGGCACTATGGCTTTAAGCAAGCTCCTGGCTACCTGGGGGGAGGAGTGGCAGGTCTGAACTCCAATCTTGCACACCAATGAAAATTGGCTCACACGCCGCTCATGGCACACATGCTGGGCATTGCTGACCCCCTGGACTATAGGTTGGTGTAATCACTGTTGTAGTCTGCACTTACATTTTATCAATCTGGAAATAAAACTGATTCTGAACTACTAGGAAAGTATATTAGTTCTTTAACAGTTTTCATTGCTGCCCATCTCACTTTTTGCAATCTCTTCTACATTTAACAAAAGCTAAAGAAGTATTTAAAAGATATCCAAATGCACAGCCTGAAGTTCTTTTATACACAAGAGCTATTGAAAGGAGTTCAGCTTCCAGACTGTGCATACACTTCCTCAACAATGCCTTCTTACGATGTCAGTGAGGTACTGACAGAGCTGGGCAACAGCAATTTTGGCGTTAATATAGGCTTGGAGAAGCAAGAGATAGCACCGTAGAGAAAACAGCTTACCATCTTTTTAATGGCAGCCAGAAGGAGATGCACAAACTTAGGCGTATATTTACACCAGATCCATAGTAATTCCCCCCTTTAAAAAACAGATTACACAGTGAAATACACTCATGAAACACTTTTGAAGCAAAGGACAGGATTTGATCCATAATTTAGAAGAAAAGTCATTGCGCTGTCAGACTACATAAAACAAACAACTTACAAAGAGGAGAAACAATTGGTAACGTCTACAATCTTGTGTTTTATGATTTGCCAAGAAATGTTTACAGTACCTCTCTCAGGCATTTTTTACTTTCATTTTATTTGCAACAGAAACTAATGATATCTGAATGAATTCCAAGACAGGCTGTGCTTTCTAATTTCTTCAAATGAACACTGCACGTATACTACAAGGGTCTATTTAAAAACAAATTAAAAGCATACTACCTCATACTGTGCTGCTCAGAACTGGTCAGATAAGCAGATCAAAAATTTATGGCTGTTAGTTTCTACGTTCAAACTTTAAATGATTGACTTGGCTCCTGCAAAAGTTATTCCAAATCTCTCAAGTTAAAGAAAACATTACTCCTCTGTTGATTTAAAGTGATTGTACATACTTGTCATCCAAGAAAGTACCGACTGAATCAACAAATTTTAAATGATTAGAAAGTACACCATTTTTAACACAAGATAGAGAATTAGCCTATGGAATTCAATGCTACATATTGTTGAGACATGTTGATTTAATACTAAAATAGTAATTATACTGTAACCTTAAGGTTATGATTTTTAATGCTCAAGAAAGGACATGTACAGGAAAGATCCTCAAAAAAAGCCCATTAATTCAGCCACACTACACATCTTGAATGTTTTATGATAGGTGTTTAACAGTAATGCATTGAGACACCTTTAACAAAATGAAAAATAGAAATTACATCCATGCAAAGTGACCACTTATCATTTAGCTTCTTTTCTAATTTTTGAATGCTCAAAGTTATAACCTGATTCACATGAAAAAAAACAATCCTAAGCACCATGTGTATGCCTATCACAAGAATGAAACAAGTTCAACATTGACGCAGAAATTAAAAAACTTCCCATGTCACCAGCCCTATTGTCAGCAGCACCCTGGTTCTCTTTAAAGGCTTCCTCTATCAAAGTACTGTCCAGATTTGACACTGCTTAGCTTTTGCAATTCAAAATGGTTATAGCTAGGCTTTGAAGGTTGGCTTTTTTAAAATCAGTAAGTGTCAATTTCACCAATTGATCAAGGACTATTGACCAGTAGCTAGGATATTCATCTAAGAGATAGAACTTCTGAGTTCAAATCTCTGCTCTGATTCAGGCAGAGGAGGGATTTTTCACTTAAACACAAAATTGTTCCAATCAGTAATAAAATTTACAGGAAAGAAAAATGCTGCTTCAGATCTTGGATTTTGATATTGAGTTACTTGGATGTTTTGACATAATTTGATAGTTTATATTTTAAAAAGTTATAGCTTTAACTTTTTGAATCTCCCCATCTACTGTAATTAAGTTATCATCTGACCTCCAATTTCTGAGCCCCCATACCGAGGGGAATACTCACAACTATGAAAATTTAAATAGATAAATTTTAAAAAAGCTTAACATTAGCCATTGAAATAACAAAAAAAAAATAAATAAAAATTGAAATCTGCCAAGCAGAATCTAGAAGAGTCAATGCTATAGAAAACTGGGTAAGTTGGCAGCAGATGATAAGTTAGATTATAAAATATTGAGTCACCTGCTGTAGCACCAGGGAAGAGGCACATTTTAGTGGTTGAGGAAATCATAATTTACAGAAATGCCTAAAGTCAGTGGTTTATCACATAAACCACATGTATATCCTAGATAACCTTTTCCTTTAGTTAAGGAGAAGGTTAATGTCATCCTTAGTTGTACAAATATGGGTTGTAGAAATACAGTTATCCACAAAACAAGCACAAACAATGAAATACTTAAATATCTAAAGTAGTACGTAGGTGCCTAAGTCCCCTAATCTAAAGCGAAGGACAACCCTGGGATTGACATTCACAGAACCATCACTCGAGCTGCCACCTGACCCTGAAGGTGCCTACATTTCCACTGGTAAACTGCCCTAGTCACCTAAATTTATGTTGGTGGGCACATGAAAAGCTGCCTAAGTCCTGAGCTGCTTGGTGGTTAAATCATGGCAGGATTCACAAAGTAGGCACTCCCTTGCCTTACTATCCAGCAGACACCAGCTCCATTGGAGTTCTCAGAGTACACCTACCTTGCCTAACAGACACAGTGGTGGTGGCCTAGCGTTTCAGGCGCATTTCAGGACATGGAAGTCCAGAGTTCAAATCCCTCCACTATCCAATTCAGAGCGGACATTTGAATGCAAGTCTCCCACCTAACCACATGGCTATTAACTGGGTGTTCCAGGGCTATGTCTAGACTACAGGGATTTGTCAGCAGAAGTTTGTTTTGGAAGATATCTTGAGACAAAACTTCTGTCAACAGATCGCGTCGAGACCACAGGGCAATCAAAAGACAAAACCTTTGAATCTATACATGGCCAATATGTCCTGTTGAACCTGCTCCACTCTTTATCAAATCCTTAAAAAACATCACTGAGCAAAAGAACATGATAGCCGCTGGTGAATAGCCTATCACGTCTATCTGGGAAGTAGAATTCCTCAGTTCATCTCTCTCCCCTGGCACAGGCAGAAGAGGGTTTCTTTTTATCTCAGTCTTCTACATCCATGAGTGATTTAAGGAATGCATAGGAGGAGGCACCACCATCAACTTTTCCCTACTTTTTTTCCTTGAGAAGAGACTGTCAAGAAACAGACACTTAACTCCACAAGAAAGGATTTGTGTGTATGAGCTAGGCAGGAAGAAGTGGCCCTGTCTGGCCCAAAGTTAGGCACCTGGCTCCCTGTAAGTGATAAGGCTTAGCCCATACCTCAGCATTCCTGAATAGCTAGCACAGGCAGCTTCACACTTAGCAGGCTGGCTTCCATACATCCTTCTAAGGCACCACTCATCCCATATTGTATTGGGAGCGTAGGTACATAACTCAGAATTGTCCAACTCCCCTAGATAGCAGGGCACTTAAAAGTCAGTACCCCTTACAAGCCTGCCAATAGTCCTAGGTTGCATGGGACTGATATGCTTTGACCCAGAGTCCTCCATCCTTGAAGTGAATTATTTCCACAACTTTTGGGACCTCACATTTCAGTGAGAACCCAAACTAAACTCTTACACTAGGTTGCAACCCCTCAGGTTTGACCTGTCCACCCTCCTACTATTGAGGGGCAGACAGACCAAATCTGGGTGGCACTGAACCCTCCTTTACCCGCTTGAAATGTTGGGAGCTCTGTCCTTCTGAATCCAGTCTGCAGACTACTAGTCTAGACTACTGCACACAGTTTGCCAGAGGTTAGTTCCTTCTCAATGAAAGGTTGAAAGCCAGGCATTTCAGTTTTACAAAGACATATTGTTACCATCAACGAAGGCAAAAGGAGAAACTGAAGCTCAAATATACACAACTTTATGCCTAAAAACATTTTAATATCCAACTTTTGCCACAAAGAAGGAGGATATTTTTTGAAATCCCCCCTCAGATAAGATCAAATTAACTGATACTCTCTACTAATAGTCTTTAGCACTACAAAATTTTGTTCCATATTTGTCTGCTTTTGTCAGCATTTGCTATTCATCTGCTCCAACAAATGATCCAGCCTGGCTGCCCTATGATGATTTTAGGGCTATTGAAGTTCAGATAGTTGAACTCTATCCACCAGCTGTTAATGTACCCCACCCCACCCAATAAAAAATAAAATAAAAAAGTGACTCAGACATTTGGAATTATAGCAGACACTTTAAATGATATACAGAAATAGACCCTAGCACAAGGGGTCTAACTACAACTGTATTAATGGCACTATTAAATCACTCACCACAAGAAAGTAGTGAAAAGCCATTACCAAAATACGTAAATACTTGTCCTGAGACACAGAGAATAAGAATGCATCACTAGGGTATACGATATTCCCTCGCATGAATATTTCGTCAGTTTTCTCTTAAATTTGGATTTTCATTAATCTAAAATAAAATTAAATGCAGATTTAAAGCAAATTTTCCTCTTTGTGCAGTGTTTGAGAAATAGTGCCCCAACAAGTCTTTGGACTTATACCTTTCTTCCCATTGCTAGCCTAATTCAAGGATTGAACCTTCTCCGACTGAAATCAACGACAAAACTCCCACAGCTTCATTGTGTTGAAGCTTAAACCCAAAAAAAAAAAAAATTAGCATCTTGCTTACAGTTTGGCTGAAGTAGCTTCTCAGTATCATCACTGTACAGCAGAACCCCAAAATATGCAAACTCAAGTTGCATGTATCATGGTTTAACGTGACTCAGGGTGGTGGGGAGCTGGTGCCTGGCTATCAGCTGCCCACCACTCATAGGAAACTGACCAGATCTGCTGCACTGGTCAGTTTCCTGGCTCCCCTGAGTAACCTGAAATTTGACTTACGCGGTGTTGGAAAGTAACACAACTTCAGCATAAGTCAGGGGTCTACTGTATTCCTAAATGTATTTTGCTATCTAATTAAAACTAACTCTTGGGTTTTCCCCAGCACACCCATAAAAATGTATGAAAGTGTTACAAGAAAGATATGTTAAAGATGGGGTTCCATGGAAGGTGTGTGTACATGGTCAAGCTGAGTGTTTGTATTGGTATCCATTAGACTATGTGAGCAATTTTCAACATTAAAAGAATGACACTTAGGTCTCTCTCCTCCCTGATATTCCTTGGTACATCAAAGATAATATTACCACCATTGTGTATCACTGTAATGGCAATACAATAAATACTTTTCTTAGCAACTGAATTTTTCTTTACAACAGTGGCTCTGGAATAACCAGCAGTGCTATCCTTTTCACAAATTAAAGTTCACTGTAGCTTTGCAATATCTAGCCTGATCTTCACGGATTATATCATCACTGATATCTTAACATTAAAACTATTATGCTATGAATAGTAATGCATAAGAACTGCTTTACATTAATCTTGACTTTTTAATATTATCTTCAAAGGTTTGCATTTAAATAATTTTATCTTCAAAGCATAACACTGTTGAAAATTGGATGGTACTCTAGTGAACAGCTAGAAAATAGCGTGAAGTACAATTTATAAATCAATGGCATGACTTGCCTCAATTGTGTCACAGTTTTCTAGTGATTGTTATTTTCCTTACTTCATTTAGATACCCAAAGAAGTAATAAATAGATGGTCTCACAAGGGATTGTTGTATCCTGATGCACTTTTACATACAGATTATTAAACCATTTTAGCAACTACAAGAACCATATCAATAGCCCATTAGTGACTTGTTCTGTGGGGTTTCCTTAGCTTCAGTTTGCTTTCATGTCATGGGATGAAATCCTCAAGTCTGACCAGGTGGTTTAGGACTTAAGTGCCAATTTCAATATTTCTAAGCCACTTCTGAATACAGAATTTAAGTACTTTTGAAAAAAAGGTTATCCTAGATGTTATCTTTACTTGATCAAGAGATCATCTTCAAAAGTTCAATGTGATGAGTTGCTATGGAGACTGAAAAATGTAACAAAATTTTGGAAAATAATATTAGAGAGAGGAAATTCAAAAATGCAGAGCTTAGGTTTGGATAAGCAACCAAAATAAATGCCTAACTTTAATTTTAAAAAAAAGAGTGAACTTCTTGGGTCTATGAGAAATTACAAAGATTTACAGCCAGCCATTCTTGCTTCTGGTCATGCCAATAATGTTAAAAAGAAAAAAGGCGTTTTAGCACCTTTTCGGAAACTTACACTTGTCATCCTGGAAAGAACCTAAAGTCTAGAACTGTAATTTACTGAAAGTTATTCAGACACAGCTAACACTGAGAGAGCAACAGTGAGCAAGAAAATATCCCTACCACCACAGAACAAAAAAAAGCATTCATGTAGCACTTTAAAGACTAACAAAATAATTAGGTGATGAGCTTTCATGGAGCAAACCCAGTTCTTCAGATTTGGAAGATCTGGTCTGCCTGATGAAAGCTTATCACCTAATAACTTATTTTATTAGTCTTTGAAGTGCTACTTGACTGCTTTTTTTGTTTTGTGAAGATCCAGATTAACATGGCTACCCTTCTGTGACTATTTGCCACAGAATTAGTTAAACCCAAAGAAAGCTGATCTCTTCTGGAAGATTGTTTCATGATCCCACTGGAAAACAGACTAATTAATTTTGTAGAAAATAAAATTTATGTGCAAAGCAAAAATAATTGAAGCAGAAACTGATGTAAACCACAATTTTATCTCTCTGCATCCATTTTGTGGGTTTAAGACTTTTGGATGTTTGAGAGAAATTAATTATCACAAGGTTAATTTTGCAATTACCCTCAAAAATTCTGAGCTCTTACTGCAGAGAGAGAGGGAGAAAGAAACAAACATTCTGTATGTTACAAGTTCATGTGTAATATAGAACAGTTTTATGCTGATTCCAAAAGAGTTGGCAGCAATTAACAATTATGCCTCTTCTAAGCCAATGGAACAGGTTCTTGTTTTCTTTTTTCCAATTATTACACACTGGTAACATACGATAAAGTAGGATATGCATACAGTCTAAAGAATACTGCACATAACTGTGAGGAAAAAAAAATCTCAAATCGCTACACAGAAATGTTGCAATATTTCATAGGCCTGAAGAATGGGATGGCAAATTAGCAGAGACACAGACCACTGCATCTGAGGTTCCACTGATGAAACATCTTTCATTTTCATATTTGAGTTTTTTTTAATATTTATTAGATACAAAAATCAAAGAAAAATAGAAATTAAATACTACTACATATAAATAACACTTTAAAAGAAAAAAACAGGTTCTGCTTTGCCTCAGTACACATTTGGACTTAGGTGCACACTGCAATACAATGATTTTAGCATACATTGTTCTACTTAATATACAAATGTTTACTTTAAAATATAACCACTAACAATTTGATACACTTCTGTTAGCACACTCTAAATAGATTAGGAAATGTGTTCTTGATAGTGCTTGTAATCAAACAAGTTACATATTATTCTGCTATCGTAAAATACAATAAATCCAGACTGTTAACTAAACCATACAACAGTTAAATATTGGTTAAGTGGAAAAACTGTTTTGCTTCTTTTCACCTAACTGTGATGCAAGTACTGCTCTGCTGGGACTAGCAGGCACAGCAAGTCAAAGCACAATAGCCCTTCAACTGCAGGAGCACAGGTTTAAATGTCTGTTTTAAGTCACACAAGCAAATATCATATTGGCATTAGAATTCTAGTGACAGTTGTCTAGAAGTCACCATAAGCCTCCTCATGGTTGGGGCCTTTGCTCCTGAACACCACTGGACTAGAACAGCAGGAGGAGGATGAAATGAAGTTGAGCTGAACTTGCAGATTCTCACCTTCACAAGAACTGCAGTCATACTTCATAAACCTGAAAACATGCACATAAGATAATAGCTCTAGTTAGCACACCAATCTGATATTCTGTTTAATGTACTTCCTCATCTGCAACAGATCAGGATCGAGCAGATCCAAAAAGCTGGGATCTAAAGCTTTCCAATAATCTGAAATCCAAAAGTCATGTTTTCTATTTGGGCTTTCCCCTTTGCAGTTGGAAGAGATATGTAACTATCTGAACTTCTTAAGGCAATGTCAATTCACATCCACTGAGATGCTTATACAATACTAAGAGACCTCTGCACAATAGGTAACAAAATTCATGATGGCAAAATAATTCTAGAGAAATCTATTCAGAACACACAATGCAGAGAGACAGAAGAAAGACTAACACAAACAAACATGAGAAAAGCACCTGACAGAAAGACAAATGTCATAATTTCAATGCTACAGTTCATGTTCCAATGTCAGAGTGGCTGCTCTGTGCATATACCAAATCTCCATTACATCAATTTATTTAATTTCTCTTCCATCTGTGCCTACACTTTCACTATAATTTTTTCTGTAAGTTATTTTTTATACTCCAAGGATCACATATAGACTACTTAAGCAAGCCCCTCCGCCCACTCTCTATCTCAAAGTCAATCTCTAAAGACTGTCTTATTACTCTGTGGTATGCATACATATGCATTTCTAACTATCTACAGTCAATACATAGAAAAAGCTCTCTGAGGCCACTGCCACTAAACAAGACCTAAAAAACAGGATGGGCTCTCGATGAGCACTGAAACAGAAGATTAAGCAGCTGCTCCTCCAGTGCCTTGTGCCATATGTAGACATGCAAAAGGAAATGAATGCCAAAGCCAGTTTGGTTACAGTTTACACCAACTTTTCACAGGTCTGAAGACCAACACCAATTCAATGGACAGTAGACCTGTAAGGTTTTCCATTCGTTTTAATCTCTCCAAGGGAATTAGAGACCTAAAGCTCCCATAGCTCACAGATTAGATGAAACAAATGTGGTTACCCAGCACTGGGGTGAGAAGTGAATGTTGCGCAGTTTGTGGGAGAAGTTGAAAACTTCACTACTAGCGAGGGGAAGGAAGGGGGGAATCATCCCTTGTTCTTTTGCTTTGCTTCATGGCTAGTAAAACCACATTTGCGAGTTACAAAAGAAAGGGGCGCTGCTGGCAGGCAGCTCTGCACACCCATGTCAAGGAGAAGCAGAACCGCTGGCTGAACATTTGGTTGAACAGAATAAGGCACTGGAAGCCACCACTGATCTTGCCCATCTCCTCTGGCGTGAGGTTGCTGGGCCCAGCTGGGGAGTGGCCTGAACACTTGAGGAAGCAGGCTGAGGCATGAGAGATTATTGGGGCTCACTCGCTAGGCCCTGGGGCAGTGGCTGGGACCCTGGGACTGACACAGTACCTCAGGGAAGACAGCACCTCCACCCACAGAGCAGGGAGTCTGTCAGCCCCTGGCACCCCTCACTACCGCCTGCAGGAGCAGAGGCTGCGCCCACTGGAGGGGGGTGGCAGCCAGAGAAGTGCTGACTGAGTAAAGGTGCTGCCCCCCACAAACACACACACCCGCCAGCAGCGCCAGGGGCCGGCTCGAAGCTGCTGAGGGGGTGTGAGCGACCGGGGACTAGTTACTAGCAGGTGCTTCCCGACGGACGAGAGAGTGGGGGGGGCGGGGGGTGAAGCGGCGAACCTGCCCGCACGGGACCGGCCCCGAGGCACTCGGCGGCAGGAGGGGCGGCCCCGCCCCCAGGAGCGGCGCGCGGCCGGCAGGGACGCTGCACCCGGGTCTCTCCCGCGGGCGGGCGCGTCTCACAGGCGCGTGTAGTCTCCGCGCCGGGTCCCTGCGCCCCTTGGCCACACAGAGGGGGCGTGGCCCGCGGAGCAGCGATTCCCCCCGCCTCGCTCGGGAAGAGGCGCCTACGCGCGTCCAGGGCGTCCCCGGCGGGCAGCAGCAGCCGGACCCCGCGTCCCCCCGCAGGGCAGCCCGGCTCTGCTCCGCCCGTGCCCGCAGGGCAGGGCGCCCCGCGAGCAGAAAGGTCAACCAGGCGCCGGCCGGTCAGCCTCACCCTGAACTCTAGCAAACCTGTCCCCGCCCTGCAGGGAGCCGCCGCTCTTTGCCACCGCGTGCAACTGCAGCGCGCCGGCTCCCGCCGCCTGCCACAGCATGCACAGCACCTGGGCCAGCCTGCGGCTCCCAGCTCGCCCGCCCTTACCCCGCCCAGAGCGGCGGATCCCCCCCTCTGCGAGCGGCCAAACAGGGGGAAAGCACGCAAGAGAGCCCTGCGCCTACTTCACCGCCCTGTGGTAGCAATGCCGCAGACCTCGGGGACTAAGTTCAGTCCCGCTCCTTGCCGGGGTAATACAACTGATCGCGGCATTTTAGGCAAGTGGTGGCCAATGAATTGGTCAAGGTTAAATCAATAACACGAGATGCGTCTCGTTCTTTAACTCGCGCTTCCTTTCGTCTTCGGAAAGCTCTGCTTCCTTGCCAGAGAGAACCGAACACCCATCCTCACTGTAACAACACGGACCTCGTCCAATAAACTCACGATTGTTAAGAGAAGGACGCGGGTTAACACTAATTAACATTTCCACCAACGACCGTTCGTTACAGTTCTAAATCCCAAAAATCATTCATTGAGGTAGAAGCCTATCAGAACCAACTTCATCTGCCTCTATCCCAAACAGCAATTCCTGTTCTCGTCCAAGGATATCGAACTCAACAAAAAGGAAATCCTAGCAGGATAATATTCACTTGTTCTGAGCGCTATTTCTTGCGACGACTGTTGGGGTAACAGAATATTTATACGCTATAGATTTTTTCCCCAAGTTAAATGACACGTGGTTATGTAAGGAGCTGTACAAATCAAAAAGTACTGCACAGCATTCACTTAACCAGTTCAGTGCCAGCGATTCAGCCACGATTATTACCCTCGCCTACTGCATGAAATCAAGTACACGTGCGGTATCTTGACTTCGTTGTAAACTGGCTCTAGATCACCCAGTAGGAAAATGTAGAATTAGGTGTCAATGAGGTGCAAACGTGAAACTTTGGGGGGGGGGGGGAATGAAGTTATTCCATAACCAACAACGCTCAGAAAACGGTACAGACGATTCCTGGCGCCCATGCACGGAGCATCTTAAGAAAGAAAAGAGGAAGGGATAGACGGATGGCTGCATCTCTCGAACAACGACTGCCAGAGAAACAGGGCTGCAGGTTAAAGGCCAACCGTTCACAAAAGCGAAGCAGTTTTATAACGATGTGTCTCTGGAGCAGCTACGGATAAAAAACAACGTTTTAAGGTCAACGCCCCCCCCCCCAGGAAAATGCACGTACCAGCTACTAGACATAATGGCAGTAGCAATCTGAAGATCAAGCCACACACCACTTCTGTTGCCATTGCTGGAAGGTCTGACTAGTTCGAGTCTTGCTCAGATAAATGAGGACACCGGTGGGCTGCGGTTACGGCAGGCGCCCCTCCGCAACTGGAGGCCCCCCCTGGCCCAGAAAGCGAGTGCCGTTTGGCATGGTCCTTCGCCGGATTTTCTCGACCTGCTGCAGATCCCGTAACACCTTTGGCAGAGCCCAATAAATCCCGCAGCAGCCGGATTCCGGGCGACTCCAGGACGAGACGCCCGGTTTCTTAGAGGAACTTTCCCCCTTCCTCTTACTGGAGAACCATTTTGGCGTGCCCCGCCTCAAGGAAGGCCGAGCCGCATTTTAAACCTCAATCGCCCCCGCTCGGTTCCGTAGTGACCAAAAGCTGGGCTCCCGCGTGCCCTAGGGCTGCATCCGAGGAGCCGCCAGAGTCACGAGTCACAGCTTCCGAGGCACGCTGCAGACTCCAGCCCCTTTCTTCCCGCTTCTGGCCCGGAGGACCCAGCCTGTGGCAAACCGGGCAGAACCATCCCGAGCCGCTAGGTCGCTGGCATTTTGCATCCTTCTCCCACGACGTGCATGCTCCCCTGCCCGGGGGCGGCGGGAGGTAGCCAGGCGAGGGGGGGAACAGACCGCCTCTCCCGTTCCGGCTGCGGCTGCTGTCTGCCTTGCTGCCCCTCCGCGACGCTCCCGTACGGCTGCAGCTGTGCTCTTTGCCCACACTTCTCCACCTCAATGAAAACTTGGCGAGGCCCCGCCCCTGTGGGGGCCAGGCCGGCCCGGCGAACAGGCGGCGCTGCAGGGGAGACCTCCTCCAATAGGAAGAGGCGCGTGGGGCTGGGCTAGAGGAACTGCGAAGGCAGCTTGCTGCGAGCGTCCCAGCGGCAAGCCGGGGCTCCTCTCCGCCGTCCCCCCCTTCCTCTCACCTGCTCGCCAGTGGGATGAGGCAGGCGCGATAGATGTGTCGATTCCCGTTAATAATACACGTCCGACCCAGCCACGTACTCACGTGTATTCAAGATTCCTTGAGGGAGCCGCTGGAAGACATATTAGCTGCAAGAGGCATTTCAAAAACCAAGTACGCGAGTGCCACGGGCATCAATAGTTTGGTTCATCCATGCGGGGGCTAGAGAGCATTCTTTATTCAAGCAAAAAACTATATCGACTTCTGCAGCTGTTAACCTTGAGTTAGGAAGGCGAGGTGGTGTTCTCAATAAATGTATGTTTTACTAATGTAAAGGGAGACCCGGATGCACTCAAATGTAAGAGATTTCTCTGCCTCTACATTCAACACCTTCCCAGCACCTTCGGTTGAAAAACAAATATTAAAAAAAAAATCAATGTTCCTTTCACGGGGCTGCGTGATTAGCTTTTTTATTTCTCTTCAACGGGGCACTCAAGCCTTCCTAGTCAGTTTCTAGTTAATCTCGCAGGCGCTAGGACAACGCTTGCAGGCGGCGACCATTCAAACAAACAAACAAACAATCAAAAACTTATTTGTGGAGACATTTTGAATTGTCATAAATCTGTAAACAATTACTTTTATTAACCTTATTTGGGGGGGAAATTGATCGCACTGTCTCTGTTTTGTGTAAATCACAATATCTTCATTTTTTTTAAAATGTAGTAATTACATATAATATTAAAATTAATTAAAGGAGGGAAGGAATTCATATATAAAATTGCAGAATTACCAGGTGTGGTATGTAACATATCACTTAAATCAGTCTCTGTACCAGAAGTCTGGAAGAGATACAAGGCAACACTGAATTTAAAAAAAAAAGTGGGATGTGGGAGGAAGAGTCAGAGGCCATCCTTGCAATTTCTGGCTAGTAAGCCTAATGTCATTACTAGGCAAAGTGGCTGAGACTATAAACATACCAAATTATCAGACAGATAGATTAGCTAAACACAGTATGTTAGGAAAACAGGCAACCTGGCCTTTGTGAAGAGAAATCAAGCCTCACACCTCACAAAATTCTTGGAGGATGTCAGCAAACAGGTAGACAAAGGTGATCCAGTGGATCTAGTGTACTTGGACTTTCAGAAACCTTTGACAAGGTCTCACCACAGGCTCTTAAGTAAAGTGAGTTGTTATGGGACAAGAAGAAAGGTCCTTTCCTGGATTACAAGATAAGGAAAAAGAAGTTAGGGATAAATGGTCAAAGTGAAGAGAGGTAAATTGTGGGGGTCCCCTAAGGATCTGTACTGGTGGTACTAGGTCTGTTATACATGTTAATAAATAATCTGGTAAAAGAGGTAAATAATGAAGTGGCAAAGTTTTAGAGGATACAGAATTACTCAGAATAACTAAGGTTGAAGCTGACTGAAACTAATTACAAAGGGATCTCACAGAACTGGATGACTGGACAACAAAACGGCAGATGAAATTCAATGTTAAGAAAAGTATTGCATTCTGGAAAACATAACCACAACTATACATACAAACAAGCATTTTAAATTAGCTGTTACTATTCAAGAGAGAGTTGTTAGAGTTCTCAGAGATAAATCTCTGAAAACATCTGGTCCACGTGCAACACCAGACAAAGTAGCTAACACAAACACACACACAGAGTTGTCAACTTTTGCAGTTTTTGGTGCTGTTCTCGAAGCCCTAGCTCCTGGAATCCTATAATCTAATTGGAATATAATGTTTCACTTAAAAACATGTCTAGCTTTCATGGCTGCAGAATACAGCTTGCAAAAGTAATCTAAATGTAGCCCAATAAGATTCAAAACCCTAAGGAAAATACAAAGAACTGCTATAAAAATCATCATTATTTTAAGCCAATCTCATAATTTTTGAGGATTCACTTGTGATTTCTGGACAACAGATATGTGCGTACACACACACACACACACACACACACACAAAAAAGGCTGGCCCACAAATGATGTATTTCAAAAGAAAAGAACTATATGGTAAATTCATTCAGAATCTGCACATAAAGGAAAGTCAGTTCTGAAGAATCTTCTTCATTGTCATTGTATATTTATATGTTTTTAATCTTGTTGACTGTTTTGCCACTATAGTACATGATACTGTGATCTTTATGTAAAGAAACTCCAAATACAATCGACAGAGTTTTGCCTATGTTAGAACTGGGCCTTAAATTTGCCCGTTATTCAACATCACTTGCTCCTGACTTCTGAACTCCAGCCCCGGAAATGATCACCATGTTTATCTTGTTTGATTAATCTCCTGTAGAAAAAAAGTTCAGATGCTGACCTTTTAAATGTAATGTTCCTCTCCATGGAAACATGTCAGACATTCATAATGATACTGTTTAAATGTCTCAAATAATACATGGAAGAAAATGTATCTTTTTTAATATTTAACCTTGTCTTTCTTTTGGTGTAAATAAGAAATAAAGTGAAGTTATTTGTAACTGTGAAAATATTCCCCACATATTTCTAAATATGCAACTCTTCAATGATCCATATTTGATTAAACTCTCTCAGTCTGTCATGTTATGCCTAGAAATTTCAGAATATGCCTGTAGTTCATTCTTTATATAGGGGTTCCAACAGTAACTAACCATGACAATGCAGATTACAAACAGGGAGTTTTTCCTCTCCACTGGCACACAATGATGTAAATTGTATCACCTGTGCCCATGAAACGGGCATCAGACCCTAGAGGATGGCTGTGGCATGCTTCTAGGGATTCCATCAAGGAACAGTGACTTTCATGTGTAAGCATGGCCCAAGAGAAGTCCTTCAAATAAAAGACACCTAGGGGATGCATCTAATCAGTTCTCATTCTGGGCCTGGTCACACTTTCCTTCTCAGGTCAGTGCCACTAACATTCTAGGCTCGGCATACAATTGCCAAACCTCTGGCACCACTCGCTGATCTTTTGTGACCTCCCCTACTAGCTGTTTTTCCCCACAGAGAGCCAAATTTCTCCATTGGTAGTGAACGTACCCTGGATGTCTGGTTCTTAATTTCCTGGCTTTTATCAGTTCA